>NC_136912.1:55424097-55536396 GCF_949606895.1 Notothenia rossii | reverse complement strand
GGGTAGAATTCCCAGGCACAAGCTCCCCCCCAACCCTCTTCTTTTTTTTATAAAGCTACGGACCCAGAATCAGCACTCCTCTAACAGGACTGAAATAGAGGGGTATGAGGCTAGAATGGGTGATCAGTTTGGTTTTTGGAGCAAAACAATTCATAGACATGTTTTTTATATATTTGTATATACCTGAGACCTATAATATATGCCTACAAATAGTATAATAGGAGACCTTTAATAAAAGAACCCTGTTAATGATATTTAGTGAGACAGACTCATTGTGCCAAACTTTCCAACCTGCAGGTTGCACTAATGACATCATGACCAGTGACCACTCACCATTATTTGCCTCATTCGAGGTGGGAGTAGCCTCACAGTTTGTCTCCAAGCAAGGTAAGACCACCATCTCTGGCTCCCTGCAGTAATGATTTCCTTTCCGGGGTTACAGGGTGATGTTGTCACTTTTACATTTTCAGACATGAACAGTGCACCTCAAGGTGGGATACAGATCAGGAACTGTATAGCCACCTTGATGACCAAATCAAAGACCAAGTTCTTCATCGAATACCATTCCAGCTGCTTGGAGAGTATGTCTGTTTGACTGACCCTATCACTTTTATTCTGCTGTAAAACGCTTCAATTATGAAAACTAATATTTCTTTAATTGTTTAACAGAAAAAGTCAAGACTATAGAAGGAGAGAACATGGAGAAATCGGATGGGTCAATAAAAGTTTCCTTTAGAAACCAAGTTGAGGTAAATAAGAAAGGAGCTTTCAGTGTGTGCTTGTTGTGGTAATAAATCATAATTATGTTGTCTTCTTCCTCTTTTCAGCTCACCCCTATCATCTCTGACCCAGAATACCTGTTGGACCAGCATATCCTCATCTGCGTGAAGTCCACAGACTGCGACGAGTCCTATGGTAACTGACTCACATGCAGTTTGTAATATGCAATAATCTGAGCAGGATTTACAGTTTGCTGGTGTCTTATTCCCAAAGGTGAGGGCTGTGTTGCCCTGAGAGCAGCTCAGTTCTCTTACAGAGAGTTTCAGGTCACACTGACTCACCACGGAGAGAAGACAGGCATTCTGACAGGCGGCATCCAGTTACCCACCTCGGAGTGCAAGCCCACTGAGAAGTTATACGGTCAGCAAATCTCATCAGGACTTCACATATTCAACTCTTCTTACTTCAGTTCTTTAGGCATTAATTCCTCTTTTTATACGCTTGCAGATTTCATCAAAATCGAAAGCTCTGATGACACTGGCTCCTCAAAAGGCAAAGGCGTTGATACCAACAAGTAAGACATTTTTTCACCTGTGATTACTGTCAGATAACTTAGACGTGACTTCAGTTTGTGATGATTTCTGTCTTCTGTTGACAGGTTTTCTGTCACACAATCACATGATATTTCTAACCCCAATTACATGGGAATTTCCTTCAGAAGTGGCAATGTGGTAGATAAAGGTTGGAGTTACAGCCTGCCACAGAAAAGTCTTCCAATCGCTGGCCAAGGGAGCAAAGACACCAAGAAGGGGGGCTATGATGTGGGCTCACGAAGCCCCACAGGAAAACATCTCAATCCCATGTGAGTGCCTGTTGTTTACGCATTTCATATCATCTCAGTGGTCAAACTAAAAAAATATATGATTTACATACACACTGTTAATACAGAGCGAGTGAAGAGGTTTGATATTCTGAGAAAGAAAGTTGAAAATGCACGGGAAAAATACTCTCTCTGATTGAAGAGGTAAATATATATGGAATATGTTTACAAATATTCACATTTGTATTGTGAATGTAGGCCTTATCTTCTCAGAATATCTCCTGAATCTCCGTAATAATAGTTTTTTAAACTACAATGACCCTCATGCACTGTCGTAGATATGGCTCAGTAGAAGCAGAAACTGACCCCTTGTTCTGTAGGGGGGAGGAGGAAAAGATGTCAGGGATGTTTGACAATCCGTTATACGGTTCGATGGGGAAATCACGGTGCAAGGACCAAGACCATCAGCAGAAGGACCTCCTCACACCTCCAGATCCCAACTTTACAACCTCCAATGCAGCAGACGGAGACCCTGATCGTCCCCCGCTGCCCACCCCACGCAACCGCTCCTTCACCTGCTCCGAGACAAAACCCCAGCCTTCCACCACCGTCTCCTCGCATCCCTCAACATTCAAGAAACCAGTGGCGCCATCGCGCTCTGAAGGGGGGATGGCACAGAGCCGGCCCCCTCTGCCTTCCAAGTCCCGGCCGGGCCTGCCGGAGCCCCAGAACCCCCGAGACTACAGGGACAGCTCCGAACTCCCCAGCAAACACAGACTGCCTGCAAAACCTGGCCAGCCGCAGCCTCACAAAGACTGTAAGTACACATGTGTTTCTCTTATTGCAAGACTCTTAAATCATACATTTCCCAGCAAATACAATACATTTAATGATGCAGAAACTGTCTTCACATAGTGCACCCTGAAGTCACCAAGATGGGCCGTTCTTTGAAGTGAGGCCGGGCCACAGCAACTGCACGGCTTCCAACTCTGCATCATGGGAGCCAGGCCTTCCCCCTGCTATATGTATCACATACTGTATGAGCGACTATTATTTAGTAACTACGGAATATTTCTACATTTTGTATGGTGTGCCTTTTCACTGTCTTGCTAAAGAGAGCAATACCACTTTAATGTCAGTATGCTAAATATTACGCTATAGCAAGTTAGCCTAACCTAGCATGCAATCTTGTAGTCTAATAAAAAGTGCTGAGCAACAGATTTTTCAGACTTAATTTCTGCTAAGCTTTCATAAAAAATAAAAAATAAAGTTTGGAAATATACTGCTTATAAACAATTGTGTTGCTTTGGATGTGGAGTTTCACACTATAGTAGCTAACGAACGTTACGGCACAGTATTATCTGCATACACATTAACATGTTTGCCCTTGAGATGTCAAATATATGCTCAAATAATTTCAAAATCTCAGCTAAACTGTGTTATTTAAGATCTTTTTTTAAACCTGAACTCATAATCATTGCCTGTGACACTTTTAATAAAAACCTCAGTGAGACCAGTGCTTCAACACTCAATGCTTCCATCTGCTGTTGTGTACAAGAATTTCCTGCAGAGTGAAAATCAAGTCATCCAAGCTGCACAATCAAGAAGACTTCCTTTAAATTAATTTAAGATTTGCTGTTTGCCATGTGAATTGCTGGATAATTCTACCTCTTAAAGCCTAAGAAAATAAATGTTTGGTCCCAAGATACATTACATATTTTAACATTTACAATGTATGGAAGAGTATAAAGGCCAGGCATGAGGGGAAATATATTTTTGAGGTATTTAGTATTCTGTATTTTCAGAATAAAATCAATGTCTAGACTCTAGAGTCTAGAGACCATAGAGTAGATTGTATATATAAATGGACGTAGTGTCCTTGACGTCACCCATAGGATTCTGCAGAGTTGCAGAGAAGCCCTTAGTAGGCGGAGTCGGCCACTAACGTCTCGGCAGTGACGTCAGAGTCTAACTCCCGTCTGCTCCAGCCTGATCCAAATAAGGGCAAAGAGGCGGAGCCGAGGCGGGACCTGCTGCCACCGAGGTGGAAGTTCCAGAGCTGGCTCAAGCTAAGAAGCTAAGCTAACATGAAATACATGCATACCAAGTTACTAAGTGGCACTTTGGTTTTGATAAAACAGTGTAGTTCCACTATATACACGTTACATTCACAATCAAACGAGACAATCTGCAAGAGAATTAGCTATTTTTTGTTATTCTTAATGCTTGTCATTCACACGTTCAAAAAATAAAATAAGTGTCGATAGCAGCATAGCCTATTGTGGCGATGTTCAGCTTAATAAACCTTGTTCAACATAATTTATTTAGCTAATACTACAGCGCAGGGCCGGCCCTTGGCATAGGCAGTATAGGCGAATGCTAAGAGTGCATCAATCAATGGGGGGCGCCAAAAAAAAAAGTTAGAAATGAATTTTTATTTTATTTATTTTATTTCATAACAACGCAATTTCCCGATTTGGAATCAACAAAGTACATCTTATTATCTTATACTAACAGAACTACGCCTATATTGCGTGCAGCGCCCATAAACTATGGCGCACACCCCCCCCCAAATCAAGTTGAACTGCCCCAGCCCCAGTAAAAACCAGAGGTTTATGTGAAATAGTTCTTTTTTGAAATAATGGTTTTAGTGTGCAATTATAGGTTTTAAATGTTGTATTTGTGTCAATTTAAAATAAATCAAACTCCCAAAAAACGTATACAGCTTTTATTAACATTGGAATTTACTGTGTAAGCGGCCGCGGGGGGGAGAGCTTTAGAGAGCTCTCTCCTGAAAGACTGAGCGGCTCTGACAACCTCAGCTCAGTGAGGTAAAGGCACACCTTTATATGATCATAATCATATCACTATGATTATAGTTATACAAAAATAAGATAATAGATTTTCATCTATTCTCTTATAGTATAAAATACTATATAACAGTAAAAAAAAGTTGTTATTAATAAACAAGAATACAGTTTAAAAGGGGAGTGATTTGTAAAATATCCATAAAGAAAAAGAAAATCTGCTTACAGTTCTGTTTCATATGGGTGTTGAGAGATGTATCCATAGATCTCTTAATGTTGCTCTCAAAGTGCAGCAGATTGATGCTTTTAACTTCAATATTTAAAAAAAAATCTTCCCGGGGGAGCATGCCCCCGGACCCCCCTAGAGAAGGTGAGGTCCACCCCCCACTTAAATCATGCTCAAATGGATAGGATACTAAATACATTTGCACACATCTTATGACAATATCTTTCTGTTTTGGTGATGCCACAACCGTGCATGCATACGCGAATCATAGTGAGTGTCTGCATTTTGGGGGGGGCGCCAGCTAAAATCTTGCCTAGGGCGGCAGATTGGTCAGGTACAGCGGCTGCAGGCGAACCAAGTCCGTGTTTCGCTGCATTCCTTGATCTCAAAGATCCATTATTATTATATATCCCGGAGCTTAGCTCCTGCGGCACCACTGGGATAATTGGGTCCCCTTTTAAAATGTGCTCCCGTTTAGCATTATGGGCGTCATACAGTACGCATATTCATAGACTATAAAAGTCTTATCCAAGGCTGAATCATAAACTAAACTGATCATAATAGATTTATATATATATATATATATATATATATATATATATATATATATATATATATATATATATATATATACATGTATAAAGGGTTACGTCCTTAGCTGGCTAATAAGCTATATAACAAGCTAAGCTAACAAGCACACAAACACCTGCTAACGGGGTTAACATGTATAATATTAACATTTTAGACTTCTTGGAAGTTCTGTTAGTACATTCAACCGCACAGCACAACATTTTAATTGTCTGGTATTGGTAACAACATTCCCTAAAAGGCACAATCACCACGAACACGGCTAAAGGGTCAAGTACAGTAACTACAACTAGCTAACGTTGTAGCCTAGCAGAGTGGACAAGTTGCTGTTAGCTGACAGTGAGGCACGTACCTGTCCATCAAAGTGACGACGCCCTAATGTATGCAAAAACTTTAAGACCTAATATAAATAAAAGGGTCGCGTTATAAAACAATTCACTCAACAATTAATAATCATTAAAGGTGGGGTAGGTAAGTTTGAGAAACCGGTTAGAGATACACTTTTTGTTATATTCCATGGAATGCTCTTAACATCCCGATAGCAATGAATATCTTAAGTGCTTTGATAAAACATCCATAAAAAAATGTCATCTGTGGAAGCCGTAGTACTGTAAAAAGCACAACCAATCATTTTAGCCGGCCCGGCTAAAATAACTGGATGGTCTACCTGCCTGTCAGCCTTCCATCTGTGCACACATTTATCTCGTGCCCTCATTGGTCATGTGCTCGTTTGTGGGTGTTGGAAGAGGGGCTCTGTAAGGAAGTGGCAGATTTTTTCCTGCAGTGTATTTTCAAATTCTAGCGCACTCGAGCTGGTTTCTCCAAAATTAGCTACCCCACCTTTAAGGTGGAATCTAACTATATCCCGAATAATTTGTATTGCATCCAGGGGTAGAAACATGTTTATGATCTGCTGTAAATTTGGGCATTTTAATAACATGGGGGTCTATGGAAATTCATCCTTTCTGCAATCATCGCCTATCAGCCAATAGATGACCTGCAGTTTGTGGCACTTCCTTATTGGCCTAAAAGAATAAAAAAGTCACAAGTTTAGTAGCCTTTCATCAGTTTCCTTTCAGGCTTCATCCTGTGCTTCGGGAACTAGTGCCCTCCTGTTTTCCAATATCCCAGTCTGCAAATTAAGAAACTGAAAAGCCCAGCAGGTCTTACCTGAGAAGTATTTTAGAATAAAGAACAACAGACAAGACATTTCATTGAATTATGGGTTTCAATTTCACTGTAATGCTATAAAGATTTATGGTCCTAGCTTTAACTTAACAAGCTGTAATAAACCTTTCTGTGGTACCAAAGTCCAAAATGTTTGCAAGTGCTTAACTTGCCCCCCCCCTTCCAGTTTGTGTTCGGGCGGCAGACACCCTATCCGTTTTTAAGAGTGCACTTAAGAACTTCCTTTTTGATAAAGCTTATAGATTCATAGATTCAAGCTTATAGATGATTAGATTCAGCCCCTAGTTTTGCTGATATAGGCTTAGTTTGTCCGGGGACATCTTCTTCTTTCTTCTCTCTATCTATACCTGTGTACTCTCATGTTCCGATTAACCCAGCTTCCCCAAATGTCTTTCTTTTTGGTGTCTATATACGCCGGGATCCGGTGTCATGGATGATCCTGCGGTCCAGTGTCATGGATCGTGAGTCCTGGATCTTGAGTCGTGGCTGTGGTCCTCGATCATAAGTCCAGGATGGATATCCTCGTGGATTCATCTTCCTATTATAGCCACACATGCATTTCCGAACATTTGGACTACCTATGTTGCAAATGTATTATCTTTTTAATTTACAAACGGCAACTATTGCACGTATGTCCGTCCTGGGAGAGGGATCCCTCCTCTGTTGCTCTCCCTGAGGTTTCTCCCATTTTTCCCTTTAAACTGTGGGTTTTCTCCGGAAGTTTTTCCTTGTACGATGTGAGGGACTAACTATGTCATACTGATATTCTGTACAAACTGTGAAGTCCACTGAGACAAATGTAACATTTGTGATATTGGGCTATATAAATAAACATTTATTGATTGATTGATTGATTGAATATATAAAGAATAAATGAAAAATCTCTACAAAAAGACAAATTCACTACAAAAACAGAAACGTATTGACATAGATCAAAAAGGCTTCAAATGTATTCAGTATTGTATGAACATGTTTGAATTGGGGGGTGGACATCAGGGGTATGCCCACCCGGGAAAAAATGTTTGAACATTTTAAAGTAAAATGATTCAATCTGGTGCACTTTGAGCACACAATGACGAGAGACTAGATCTGGAATTTTAAACACCCATATCAAAAAGATCGGTTTACATTTTGATAATCAAATAAGTATGTGAACATAACCAATAACCTACCATAGCCAATAACAAATAAATGTAACTTATTTTATTTGTGTTGTTCATTTATATCTTATTTTACCTAGTTCACATTTATTTAGTAATTTAGCTTTTTTTTTATCCCTCCAGTTTTAAACAATCTTTTTGGTTTACTGTCCTATATACACTGAAATTATTTTTAAACCTGTTTATCCCAATAATTATAAAGGAGTGCCTTGGAAATATGTGTTTACATAAATTGTGATCAAAACGTTTGAGATCCACTGAGATAACTTAGACTAAAGTGAACTATCTAAACCCTGAGAGAGTCCTTTACCTCACTGAGCTGTAGTTATCAGCCTCTCAGTCTGTCAGGAGAGAGCTCCCCTCCACCTTTGTTGTAGAAACATCTTCTTCTTATATCCGTTAGCGCAGCTAGCACCAGATGCTAATAACAGCGCTGGTACCTCGCTCCCACGCTCACTCGCACTTTGGCTGTGAGCTGCGGGCGCCAGATTACATTGCATTACATTTAACTGACGCTTTTATCCAAAGCGACTTACAATAAGTGCATTCGACCAAGAAAATACAATCTACAAGAAAACAGAATCATATAAGTACATCAGGTTTCATAGAGCCAAAATAGTTCAAGTGCTACTCAACTAGCTTTAGATAAGCCAGTCCTTTATTAGTATATAATTAGTGCTTTGTTAGTAATTCTATCGCTTGAAGTGGAGTCGAAAGAGATGAGTTTTCAGTCTGCGCCGGAAGATGTGTAAGCTATCTGCCGTCCTGATGTCAATGGGGAGCTCATTCCACCGTTTTGGAGCCAGGATAGCAAACCCACGTGTTTTAATGATGGGAACTTGGGTCCCCCTCGCACTGCGGGTGCAGCGAGCTGTTTGGCTGATGCAGAGCGGAGTGCACATGCTGGGGTGTACAGTTTAACCATGTCCTAGATGTAGGAAGGGCCAGATCCATTCGCAGCATGGTACGCAAGTACCAGTATCTTGAAGTGGATTCTAGCAGTCACTGGAAGCCAGTGAAGCGAGCGGAGGAGTGTGGTGTGGGAACATTTAGGAAGGTTGAAGACCAGACGAGCTGCTGCATTCTGGATGAGCTGCAGAGGTCGGATGGCACGTGCAGGTAGACCAGCCAAGAGGGAGTTGCAGTAGTCTAGGCGTAAGATGACGAGAGCCTGGACCAGAACCTGCGTTGCTTTCTGGGTCAGGAGGGGACGTATCCTTCTGATGTGGTAAAGAGTGTATCTGCAGCAGCGGGTTGTAGCTATGTTTGCAGTGAAGGGCAGGTTGTTATCTAGGGTCACACCCAGATTCTTTGCAGTCTGAGTCGGGGTAATTACAGAGGTGCCGATGTTGATTGTTAAGGCCCAGATACACCGGCCCGAAATCGGCAGTAAATGGGAGTCGGGCCAAACATGAGCGTGGGCACGCCCTATTCGGAGTGGTGTGCGCCGCACCGTCGGGTCTTTTCTGCCGACCTGATGCCTTTTCTTGCCGATTCAACATGTTGAATCGGCGTCGGGAACACCACCGGAAGTCGGACAAAGGGATAACACTGATTGGCTGTTCAGCTAGCGAATCAGTGCATGAGAAGCGTTAACGGAAGTGAGGGAGGTAAACAAATGATTTCAAATGGAAGATGGAACACACACGGACGGCTATTTCACCTCATCGGTTTATAGAGCTCCTGTTCGTTCATGTTTTCAATGGACGAGAGTGAAAATGGAAAGAAAAACGCTATTTGTTGTTTGTTTATATCAAGGAGTCTGTTCTTCTTCTTTGTCTTCCGGTTGTTCCGGTTGTTGCCTCTTTTGAATGATGAATACACACTACCACCGCCTGCTGGCAAGGAGAGTTATTGCCACTCACGCATGCGCAGTTCATAGGTGCTCGGCTCGGATTTGCGGTGTGTTCCAGTGCGGGAAGTCGGCAAATACGCAGGAGAGTCCGGCGACGCAACAGTCGGTGTCGGCGTCGGTGACTTCTCAGGTGACTGGCCGGTGTATCTGGGCCTTTAGGTCAAGAGTGGGAGAATCTTTTCCCGGAAGGAAAAGCAGTTCAGTCTTGTCGAGGTTGAGCTTGAGGTGGTGAGATAAGCCAACATCCCCAACTTTCATCACTTACAGCGCCCATCGTACTGGGCAAATGAAAAGTGTAACCGGGGTGAAAAAATATTTGCATCACTCATTGAATATAGCAGGAAAGAAAATGAAGAGCAGCTGATTTGAAAAGACAAACTCGAGATACGGCTGAGTGACCGCAGTGCAGAATCTCTGTATATTTTAAATCTCTTAGTTACAATGTTGTCCATTTTACCCATAGGCTTATTATATTTACAGCCCTTAATAACATTCATTTTCTGGGCTCAATATGTGTCTTGGCTGTTCTCGTGGCTAAATTCACCTTGTTTATAATATTATCACTATAACACTGACCCAGATCGCTGGATCGCTAGAAACACCTGCCATCAGACTGGCAAGGGCTGTTCCATGCTCTGGCTGCACAACCACGGCGGAATATTACTGCCAAAAGTCACGTGACACGTGACTCACTCACGTAATATTCAGCAGTGAGAAGAAAAAGTTTTGTACTTGTAAAAAATGTTGTTGTAGTTGTACAAAAAACTTGTATAGGCTACTTGTAAAAAAAACTTGTGTTGGCCTACTTGTAAAACCTATGTCTGTGAAACATGATTTATTAGAAAAATGTTATGTGTTTGTTTGATAGATACCTTTTTTCTTTGCAAAACTAAATGCATTCGTTTGTAGATGGTGTTTTGTATTTGCAAACCACATTGTGTTTGTTAGTGAATCATGAGGCATTTGTAAAACCTGTGTAGTTTGTTTGTGGAGTTATGGCAGGAAATTAGCTCCATACTGAACATATCCATATCCATCTCTCTCTCTCTCTCTCTCTCTCTCTCTCTCTCTCTCTCTCTCTCTCTCTCTCTCTCTCTCTCTCTCTCTCTCTCTCTCTCTCTCTCTCTCTCTCTCTCTCTCTCTCTCTCTCTCTCTCTCTCTCTCTCTCTCTCTCTCTCAGAGCGCACATCTGGCGCCCTCGCGCGGCGCTCACCCTCCTCCGTCGTAGCAGGGGGAAACGTCATCAACGCCAGACGCACATTCAGAACACACCAATAGCAATAATGGCAAGTATACCAATGTAACCGTATGAATGTGTTTCCAGTTTTTCAAAATGTTTTGTGTAAATGCTCAGTGCAGTACTCACAGTAGTCTCACTCGCAGTACGCTTCTTTAGTGTTTTTCGCTAAATATGGGCAGCCTTCGTCGTACTCGACAGTTAGCTCGATGCTAACATTAGCTGCATGTCTTTGTGTTTGCAGCTTTTCTACTCGTTCTTCAAGTCGCTGGTGGGGAAGGATGTGGTTGTGGAGCTCAAAAACGACCTGAGGTTAGTTCTGTTTGGTTAGGCCGAAAAACAGAGTAACACTGTTTGAATTTGCCTTCACTGTATGAAGCTGACTGTGCTGTACAATGTGGAAACCAATTCAGTTCTAGATTGACCTAATATCAGGGGACCGAGTGTGACCATTATTCTTACTTGTCATTGAAGTGAGGTTATTGTAAACATCAGTAGATACAGCTAACACTCAAATGCAGTGGGGTTATTATGGATGTAAGCATAATTACACGAGGTATTGTACTTGACTAGAAGTACTCAGATCTTGTACTTGAGTAACAAGAGTGTAGGAATACTCTTTTACCAGTAAAAGTACTGCATTCAAAATGTCACTCAAGTAAAAGTAGAAAAGTATTAGCATCAAAATATGTAAGTACCAAAATTAATCATTGTGCAGATTGGTCCATTTCAGAATAATATATATGATATGTTTTATAATGATTGATCATTAAAGTGTTCTCAAAGCTGGTAAAGGTGCAGCTAGTTTGAATGACTTTGTACACTGCAGGGTAGCTTGTGAATTTACTCCAGGTGGAACTAAACTCTGATTTAACACTTGATTATATTTCACATCATTCATCCACATCTGTGAAGTAACTAAAGGTATTACACATGTAGTGGAGTAAAAGAACACCATTTACCTCTGAACTGTTGTGAAGTATAAGTACAGTAGCATATAATAGAAATACTCAAGTAAAGTACAAGTACCCCAAAATGATACTTAGGTACAGTACTTAAGTATATGTACTTTGTTACTTTCCACCTGAGGGTATAACTAGCTATACATTCCACCATATCTATATTTATTCAGCTTCGCTTGCACTTTCGCGATAACTGCGTAACAATTATTTTCCTAACATCTCTCTTTTCAGTATCTGCGGAACACTTCATTCCGTTGACCAGGTTTGGAAATGATCATTTATTTTCTAATATGAAAACAAAGCCATTCCAGCTGCTCCAATGTTTATCTGACTGCATAGACTTGTAATCTTCTGATGTCACATTTCTCTGTTTATTTGTTTTAGTACTTGAACATTAAGCTCACAGACATCAGCGTCACTGATCCAGAGAAATATCCACACATGGTGAGTGTATCCGTCTCATCATTCAGTGTCATTTCAGCTTTAAAGACACGTCAGTCCTAAAACTCTACTGTTCATTTTGAGACACTGGATGTTCTGGCCCTATTTACCAGCTCGAAAACATTTAAATTATATATATTAGAGGTGGGGTATGTAATTTATTTCAGAGACACTTTTTGTTATATTCCATGGAATGCTCTTAACATCCCGATGGCAATGAATATATTAAATGCTTTGACAAAAAATTCATCTGTGGAAGCCGCGGCGATGTAAAAAGCACGACCAATCATCTGAGCCGGCCTGGCTAAAGTCACTGGATGGCCTACCTGCCTGTCAGCCTTCCATCTCTGCACAGACTTATCTCGTGCCCTCATTGGTCATGTGCACGTTCGTGTGTGTTGGAGGAGGGGCTCTGTAAGGAAGTGGCAGATTTTTTCCAGCTGTGTATTTTCAAATTCCAGCGCACTCCAGTTGGTTTCTCCAAAATGACCTACCCCACCTTTAATACATTCATAATAAACGTAAAAAAAGTGTCACTTCGATAATTCATAACTTACCCAACCGCTATAATAATTGCTTATTAACATCCTCAAGTCAGAATAAAAGGATGATTTTTGTTATTATAATTAATATTGTTGTTGTTTATTATACCTCAATAAATGTGAATGTAAAGCCAATTTTAACAAAACACCAATAAAACTTTGTGTGTTTTATTAATAAAATGAGGGATGGAAAATTACTAACAAATACAATCTGATCAAATATAATCAGGCAGCGTCTGTGTCACTTTGAAAGACAACCATGTTCAAACTCTGCTGTGTTCGGTTTGTGCTCTGCTCAGCTGTCAGTGAAAAACTGTTTCATCCGTGGGTCTGTGGTCCGGTACGTGCAGCTGCCCGCTGATGAGGTGGACACGCAGCTCCTACAGGACGCGGCGCGGAAAGAAGCCATGCAGCAGAAGCAATGAGTGGGGGTGGGAGTGTGGGGTGGGGGGTGGGCTGAATAATGAGTAGTTTTGAGTTCAGGTCATTTTAAAGATGATCCCGTTTGTGCAGCTCTGGTAAACGGAGCATTATTGGTAATTTTCCTGTATTTTCAAATGGAACTTAATAGTATTTCTGACACGGATAATTAATAATTTGTAAACAGTCATTTTTGGATTGGTCTTTGTTTTGTTTAAAACAAAGAAAATTAAATAAAATGTTGAGCCCAGTGGAGGTAAAGATCTGTTGAAGTGTTTCTGTTGCATACAAGCTCTGTTTCTTATCTTAAATGATGACTTTGTTTTTTTATGCCACTTCAAAATAAAAAAGCTATTTTATTTACATATTGAAATTATTGTCGTTAATTCTATGTAACAAGTGATACACATGTTTTGGGCTCTTAAGGATTACAGCCAGAATTTTCCTTGAGCTGCGATCATGCGAGAAAGTTATTTAGTAAATGACTGCATTTATGGGAAATAAAAATCCCATGACCTCATTGCTAGTTATCCAAATCAGTGTATATAAATGTTTATTTAAGATGTTTTATATTTGTCCTGAAGTTTTGTCTCAGTTATTGTAGCTACCTAACAATGTTCTTGAACAGATAGTCCCTGTATACTCAGTCCGTTCTCCTTGTAATATGACTAAATCAGTCTGTGGTGAGTACATAGAAATCCAATACCTTTATTTTACATTCATACATCTATAACATTGTACAATAAGTTTAATGCAGTTAAAAAAGCCCAATCTTAAAACAAATCCTGAAGATTAACAATGATGAATTTATGTTTTACGATTGGTGACAAGCATTTAAAAATATACACAAACACACACGGGGTATGAGGACGAGTGGCGTCCTTGAGTTGTACCTTTATATAGCTGTGCTGAACAGAGAGGGATTCAGACAGAGAGAGAAAGGCACATTGAATACACAGTGTACAAAACAGAAATGTTGACACGTAACAACCTTACTGCAGGATCTAGAACAATGACCAAAAACTGTAAACCTTCACTTATGGAAAACGAATGAACAAAAACTAAAGTCACATCTATACAAATACATTTAAAGCAAAATATTTTCTTGATCATAACAAAGCAGAACCTTGAAATGCATTTCAACACCTAGATTGGCTCTGCCAGCAGAGAGCAATCCCACAGATATAATTACACAATATGTCACAATATTTATGCAGTTGCCCACTTCATGTGCTCCGACAACTGGTTGGAGAACCTCATGCAGAACTTCATCAGACAGCAGCTTCAGCTGATATGTTTTAGATTAAATCTAATTACAATGTCTCCCCCCTCTTTACAGGAAAATGGCAACTTGAAATGGTGCAACATGTACGTACATCTACATAAAAATGTATAGACAACCCTATACAGCCGCAAATCTCGGATTCTTAAAATATATGTACCACCCGTCAATCAAAAATGTTCAATACTTTCAGAAATGTAAGTTCTCTGATATAAAATACTGTATTTTAAAAAGCAAATTGTTTACATTCCATCCAACAAAATAAAGCTTTATATACGTACCTTCAAAGCTTAGAAACACTCCCAACATACATATATATGTATTTATATATATATATATATATATATATTCTATATAGAAACAATAAAGTGACTAAGATGCCATAAGTGGCTCTACGTTCACATGTAGTGGAAACCCGTTTAGAATGGCGTACAAAGCCAATGTATTTTTCTAATGAACACAGTGTGGCACTACAATTGTGGATGATTGTACGAGTTGGGGTCTCAATGCCAAGGTCAAGATTGCCTCCTCTGAGACGGGCCTCTTCTTCCCGCTCAGCATGCTTTGGTCAGGTCAGTGGGCATGTCGGGCGTGGTCATGCGGTACTGGATCTTCGTGTTAGTGATGGCGCCATGCTTCTGTCGGAGATGCAACCGTAGCTGACTCTTGTGGCGGAAGTGCAAGTTGCATTTCTCACACTGAAAAGAGAAGCGGCGTAACGTTACTTAGGATGTTTTTACGGAGGCAATATGATTGTTTGATTTAGTAACTTTAAAGTAGTGAAAAGAGTGCGTGGACCTACATGATAGGGCTTTTCTCCTGTGTGAATGCGCAGGTGGCTCTTCAGCGTCTGCAGGTGACGGAAGCGTGTTCCACAGATCTCACAGGGATATGGCTTCTCCCCCGTGTGGATCAACACATGGGCACGGAGATGAGCAACCTGAAACACAAACAAAACACATGAGGATTGCAACAAACAAGTAATTTGCTAGATTATTTGTATGGTTCATAAAAAGTCAGAACATAGAAGATAATATTGTCCATCCCAGTTCCTCAAAGTTCAGAGCAAATAATGTCCACATTTGAAATGCTAAAACAGCGTTCAAGCACAATAAATCCAAATCAATTTACAAATAGAAACAATATTACCTCCCCAGTTAATAATCAGTGTAACACATAGCTTTACGATTAAAATATCTATCTATCTATTTCTATATATATATGCATGCATATACACTTCATATACATAAATAAATACATACAATAAAAATATATACAAGAAGAATAAAAGAGAAACATACAACTCAGTAAAAAGCTCAATTAAAAAAGGTGGGTCTTTAGTTTGCTCTTATAAGTACTAAAGCTCTCTGCTGAACCTCATAAATCAATCTGACTGATCACAACAATGCAAACTATTATCGGGGAATGAGTCAGACTTTGATGAAACTTTTCAGACAGTCAACGTATTTGAATCAATTGTAAAACTTTTTTTTTTAAAACACACTTAAGGTAGCTCTTCACTGTAATTATGGGTATTTTTGTAAAGCTGAAAATGACTAAACCCTCCCAGAGTGCTATTAGCCCAAACACATTAGAGAGAAAATGTTTTATATAGAGCCGTCTCTGTAGTTTTTACCTGTACAAAACGAGCTCCACACGTCTCACATTTGTATGGCTTCTCTCCTGAGTGGATGCGAGTGTGAGTCTTGAGGTTTGCTGGTCTGTTAAACTGAGCACCGCAGATATTACAGCGATACGGCTTCTCTCCTGAGGAAAATAAATCAGAGGGTGGAAATGGTTAGCATTCAGCAGCAGGGGAGCGTGGACTTTACCAGACAATAGAAGATCTGTGATGTACCGGTGTGGACGGTCTTGTGGCTGGCGAGGTTGCCCTTGTAGCGGAAGGCGGCCTGGCAGCGGTCACACTTGTAGGGCTTGTCGCTGTGCACCTGGAGCATGTGTTGCTTCAGCGCCCCGTCTTCAGCGAACTTGGAGTCGCACTCGTTACAGAAGAATGTGCCGTTTTCTGTCCGGGGGAAACCGTAGCAAAGGTTACCTCAAGTCAGGTTTGGGAAATAACGGACTACATGTAACAGCATTACGTAATCAGGATACAAAAAAAGTAACCGATGCCCTTACGGTTACATTAAGAAAAGACATGATCACATTACTGTTAACATTTTTTTTGGATGGGGATTAGAATGCATCAATGAATTATAGGTAGACATCCTGCCGTAATGTTCTTTTTGGTTTTCATTTAGGCTACTTTCGCTCTCTTTTTTTAAAGCAGGAGGTGGACACCTAATTTATTAAAAACAAAAATGCTGCTTGTTTTTAATTCATAAATTAAACTAAAACACTTTTTGAAAGCTCTACCATTCTGTAGGTCTAGCCTAAGTTTAAGAGGACACATTTGTACTAAATATCTTGGTTAGGTTGTAGCCTATTGTTCTGTTGTCTCTAATACACTGAAGTAAAAACATATTACTCATATTTCCTCTCTTTTTTTATTTATTTGCATTGCATTTGATGTTGAGGTAATCCAACAGTAATGGAAAGTAATTAGTTTACATTACTTTTATATTCTGATACTAAGAAAATGTTTTAAATGTTTTACAGGTAACTATTAATTGTAAACATTTTTAAAGTAACCTTCCCAACCCTGCCTCTAGTCCTTAAAAAGTTATTGATTTACAACGTTTGTCACTGTATTAAATTGGATGTGTGTATCTCACCACAGCTGGAGTCGGAGTACTCTGAGTGCAGCTCTGCCATGTCCTCAGCTAGCCGGGACCTGGGGGTGTTGGGACAGAGCTCCGAGTGCTGCGGGGAGGGGGTGCCGCAGGTCGAGCAGTTCAGGCGGCTCAAGTAATGCGGGGTGCGGCTGTCCCCGTTCCTCAGCGACCCCTCCAGTGCACTAACACACAAAACAAGTACTTCATGTAAGGCATAAAAAAAAGACCGTAAAAATCATATATTACAATATATTCAAATCAAAGGTACTTGCAAGATAAAGTTTCTAAAAGATCTTAGTGAATGCCCAAAAATGCTCAAACACTGCAAATAAAAATGAATGGATCATAAAACAAGTATAAAATATATACACAAACTTTACCTATAAATCCTCACAGCATGCCATAGAACTTGATAAACATGTTCTTGTTGTACTGCAGCACACATGCAGCTGTGTGTCTGAGCGCTCACCTGCTGATGATGTTGTTGAGGCGGCTGGCCTGCGGCACAGGAAGCTCCTCGCTGTGGTCGCTGCTCCTGCTCGTGGCTTGAGGGTCCAGGTTCTCTGAGTCGCTGGGGTGGAGGTAGGGTACCAGACCCAGACGCTGAGGGGACCGGAGCCCCACCTCGTCTTCCTTGGCGCTCTGATTCTGCACGATGAACTTGTACTTCTTCCAGTTGCGGGATTTGGTCTCCTGCGCGCCTTGTGGAGCCTGCACCGCGGCAGCCTGGGAGAGCGTGGCGTTCTTGCTGCTGCTGGACTCTGTTGGGGAGTTGGGCTGGCAGTCTGATTTGAGGGGGCTCTGCGGGCTGCTCATGAGGCTCTTGCGCCCTGTGGAGGAGATTCCCAGCGGGTAGTGCTGATGGATCAGGTCTTCCTCCTGAGGAGCGTGATCTTTCCCTGACTCTCTGTGGTGCTCGAGGGTCAACACAGGAAACGCACGCTTCCTTGCGCCGTGGGTGATAGACTGGCTGACCCCCTCGTGGCTCTCCTTCCGCATCTCGTCGTCTCTGCCTACCTCCCTGGAAGCGTAGGTGGTGGAGTGAATAATGCTGGAGGAGCTGGTGCCAAGTGCTCGACTGTATTCTGCCCTGATGATGTTGGCGCTGTCATGCGGAGAACAATGCTTATGGTGGATACCACTCTTAGAGAGGTCAGCAAAAGAGTTTTTGGCATCAGTCAGCTTGCAGAGAGGGAAAGGGAATCCTGGCATGGGAAACTGCCCGTAGAGATGGTAGTTGCTGGGGGTGCTGACCCCACTGAACATGTTTGAACCGTAAGGCCTCCCATCCCTGAACGGATTTACCCGGCTGTGCAAACTGTCAACAACATCATGGGGCCGGTAAGCATGGACATCCTGAGGTAGCACCAAGGGACTGATCAGAAACTCATCTCTCGGCAGCTTGGCGGAGGGATCACTGAGAAAAGAATGAGAAGGGGAATAAACACAACACATGCTGATAACGAGGAATAGTACCTACGTAAAGCAACCTTGTTCTGCCAACCTGGATTTGATGAATCTGTGGCAGGTGTCCACCACATGGTCCATCTGCAGGTAGATGGCTGTGTTCATGATGGCCATGATCAGACTCTCCTTTAGTGTGAGACGGGAGGTGTACATGAACTCCAGCAGGATGGCGAAGCCCTCTGGGTCCACCTTGGGATCCAGACTGATGGCGTTAAGGTTGCACTTGTGGGAGTCAGTAAAGATGGTGTAAAACAACCCACTGTAGCCATGAAAAAAAGAGAAATACACACAATATCAGTCACAGGATCAGTCATTTCATCTTTAAACTGCAGAGGAAAAATTTGCCTCACTTGGCCAAAATAACACACCTGCAAGCCATGAGAACCGTCTTGTGCGCACGAAACTGCTGCCTGTTCACCAGGATGGTGACGTCTGTGAGGATATCTCTGCTGCGCAGCCGGTTCAGGTTCAGCAGGACGTCGCTTGCATGGCGTGTGAATTGTATGCAGCTGTCTGCTGCACAAGCCATTTTGTCAAATTCTGCAAAAAACAAACATACAGATATTTTCAGATTAAATTAGTGCCTCAAATTCACAACTCACCCAGCTGTATCAATAAGGAAAAATAGGTTACTTTAAGTGAATGCAATGGGCTCAAGTTATTTATGATGTTCATCATGAGGCCTGTCAGACTGAAACAGTTACATCCCTTCCTCCAGAAGGCGGCGCCATTTATTAAATAAACCAGGTCTCGAGGTCTCTCCTCGTCCCTGTGTCTCTTCTTGTCACTGGTTGACAAGTTAATATAACCAATAAAGATGAAAAGCATGCATCATATTCTAACAGAGTAAAGAGAAGATTTATGATATAAAACAGTAATAACTTGTTTTACTATTACAAATGTTGGTAAATACAAAAGTAATGACCGCGTTGATTTAACTTAAATAGGCCATAGCTCATATTTCAGAAAATAAACAGAATTTAATGTAATGATTTAAAAAAAAAAAACCGTTGGCAGTTTTATTAATCAAAAATCCAATAAGCACAAACGTGATCGGTCCATAGTTGTGTGAGTGCTTTCTGACGGGGAAAAGTTTTCCGCGCGGCGGTGTGGGGTCTCGTCTCACTCAGTCCACATTAACAAGCTGATGATATTTTATAAAATAGTTCAAGGAACCACTTTAGATATACGGTAATTGAAAACTTTTTTACACACAAAAACAACACGCAAATGTTTCATTTCAAACGCAATGTCCTCACCATGACTGCAGTTTAAAAGCGCTCCCGCCAGACCTCAGTGCTCTCTCCCATTAACAATATGCTGTTATGCATTTCTAGGTCAATTCCTTTGAAGCTGTAAAAACTATTTATTAACTCAATAGGGCAGAATTGGCTATATAGAAAGCACGCGGTTTCATGACAGTATTTTGAACTCAATGTGACTTCTGTAACTGGACACCTCCGAAAATAGGAGCAGAACAGCACAGCCTAAATATGATTTGATCAAAAGATAGAGAACTATGACCTCCAGCCAGTGGTAAACAAGCAGGAATGTTGTAGTAACAATTAACTACATTTCCAAGCAAGTTATTAGGAGTGAATGCAGCTTTAACTGCCGTCAATCTGCACCATCAGTTTGTTAATTAATATAACATCGTTTTTCAGCAAAGTAGTAAGACCCCACTTGAATTTCATTTTATTTTAAGAGCCAAAGTTTGACTAATTTTAACTGCTCCTTAGACTTAGACTTAAAACTATAAACCGAAACTCTGAGTCCATGACAGACATGAGGCAACACTGCAGGAAAGTTGAAGCCCACTCTGAAACATGTCACTGTATTCTGAGGACTGCGTGCCAAGCAGCGCAGGGTCTCAGTGGAAACACAAGTTAGCGCGACTACGTGTATCGTATCCTCTACTACCGTGGAAAAACACACACCCATCAACACTTATGTTTCCGCTAAGAAGTGACGGTAACAGAAGCACTTGTTCGGCGCAGCCTTTGCGCTTCACTAAAGTGAAACTGTGTTGAACCTGAGGCTGCCATGCTGCCGGCAGAGAGAGTCTGACAGCGCCGTGTTGACACTTGAGAGTAAAGTATCGTTAAAGCACGCGCATTAACAGCTGAGGCTGACACCGCTAACTGTCCACCCGACAACCATGTAGCCTAAGCCTACTATACCCCGGGTAATGGGTAGCCTATCCACCGCTCTGACTATATCCCATTTATAGTTATCTAAACTAAGCGTTATGACAGCATAACAACATGACTGTGTTGGAGCGGCATGGGGAGCTCCCGCGGAGGGACACACTGCTGTCTACCCCTGCCGGTTCAACCCCGGTCAGCCTGATCTGTCAGAGCCGTGCTGTCACTGCACGAGCCTCTCAGAGTTTCCTCCGCTGTGTTCAAACTGCCAGCGGACACAGTCACACAGCGCAGGCTTCACAAACACATAAACAGCACAAATTGACAAATAGCTCTGTCTAAAGCACCAGCATTACACAGTTGATAACCACTTTGCGCCAAATTAGAGGGAAAAAGGAATTTAAAAAATCACCTGGTAGCGCTTTCCTAGAAACTTCTTGCATCACCACTTCTAAGAACCCCAGTTCTAAGAATCAGACGAGCTCAATTCTCGGAATTTGAGCCCGAGACCGTACCACTTTCTCGTGTCAGGGGTGGGACGCCCTTTTCTCTTGTGGTAAAAACAACGTATTTCCAAAGCCGTTATTTCAACGCTTTTAGCAAATTATGCTTTTTACAGTAAAAACGAGTTAGATGCAATGTTACAATGAGCATAACATCTGACTTATTTTGTAAAATAAGGCAACGAATTGTTTCATAGTGTTCAAACTCCCCCTGTTCTTGGTTGAGTCCGCAGTTACAGGACGTCGAGCCGGTGACGTCATGAGTTCCTTAAACCAAGCCCCCGAAATTCTCAGAACTAATTCATATTCCATGGTTTAAGCAATGTGTCGTTTGGTGGCCTTTCTTCGCATTCAACACAAAGACAGCCCCTACTGTACATTGAGCACACTGACAGACATCTTCATTAGACCCACGCGGACAGGTCGATGTGACAAGCGTGCTGTTCTTCTTTTCTTTTTTAGCCAGATTTCCTGCAGGTATGCTGACTTTATATATGGAGAATGCTGCAAAGCACCGGGGTTTGTTGTAAAAGGAACGATTTAATATGTTTAATTTGTAAAAGTGTCCTTTGAGTGTGTGGATTTGATTGTTAAGCGGTTTGGTATTTCAGTAAATGTTAGAATGCATCGTCAGATTGGCACTTATACGTGTTATTATATTCTCATTTTCGCATATTAACAGTGCGTGTCATTAGGATAAAGATTACATCGTAGGTGCGATATACAGGTATATATTAACTTAATTATATAGAAAACTTGTTGCATCACCAATATACGTTGAATGAAATCGTGCCTTGATTATTATATTGAATCAGCCATACGTGCTTGATGGTATAACTGTTAATTCCATGGTTTAATAAACAGTCCTGTTGCGACATTTTCTTGGTCTTTTTTGTATATGCTTTTGAAAATTGGACTACTAGACATAGTTTAGAAAGCCTCGTGTTGGGTTAACTGCTGTCTGTTGTTGTGGAAATGTTTGAAATTATTATTAAGATTGGAATTTGAAATTGCCCCTGTCAGATGATGTGCACACTTACAGCGAAAAACAATGCCAATGCAAAGTGAACGTTTCCTGGGAAATGAATTAAATGCATTGCTATGATTTTTCCCACAATTTGATTTAAAAGTGTTCTCCCTGTTGCATCATTTCTCAGAGTTGAGGGAGAATAAACAGCCTTTATTTTTCAGCTTACTGGTGTTGTGTTTTACTACATTAGTGTGAAAAGTAGAAAGCAGGATTGTTTCTATTAAATGATGGCATGGTCAAGAAGTTGAACTATTTTTCTTTCCTGCGTTGGGATGAAAACTGTGTATGTAACTGGTGTGAAGTATTGTTTTGACCAGTTTATTGATGGTATATGGTGCATTGTTAGGGGATGCAAGCATCTGAAATGTTGTAGTAATTTCATGATTCATGTCAGTGGCTCACCTTGGAAACTTTGTTTGTGGTGATTCCAAACCTCTCCATCTTTGCTCATCCCGTTCACCCCTTGGCACAGAAGGAGCATCTGCTGAGCTGATGGTACATAACAAAAACACATTTATACAATACATGAAAAAACATATAGGTTACAGTGTACACTCAATCATGTATTACTCTCCTTTCTAAATGTATCAATTATCTTCCGTAGTTTTAATGTTTCAAAATAACACAGGTGGTTGGATCAAAACTCTCTGGTGGGATTATATAAATTATATATTTATAGGATAAAGTCAATATTCATATCATTGTACAGAACAGCATACAAAGAACTGAAGCGTATTAATGATAATAAGATGCACATCCCTTACTCGGACATAACCTTTTCATCTGTATTGGATTTGTATTTAATTTGGTAAATATCCACAGTGGTCCTTTAAATACCTCCTTGTCAACATTATATATTTGATCAAGTCTTTGAGGATTATTATGTAAATCATGGTCTAATACTTTTGTTTTGATGAAGACAAGATGAAGTTTTTAACTCTAATGTAAAAATGCTTTTCTAATTTTCAACACACATTTTTCTGAGTAATTTAAATATATACTTTATCACAGTGGCATTACATGAGGTTAAATGAACATGAGTGAGAGTTGTGCAGTCAGTCACTGTGTTTCAGACTATTTTTCTTTTGTGTTTAACCCTTTATGTGACGCCACACTCCTGTAATGTAACCGACATTTCCCTGTGGATCGCCGAGCATCCGCCCATCTGGATCCGGCATCCCACTAAAAACACTCCAGGTGTTTACAAACCATTGGAAGGGAGGGGGGGAAAGTCTCCAAAATAATTAAGACGCACGCTTTCACAGCAACCTCCGATTCAGCACTGCCAAATAAAGACTGTGTTGAGCTGCAAACAAAGAGCAGCGTCAACTTTATTTCAATCCACTTGGGGGATGTTTAAGGCGCTCCAGCACAGTTATGCATAATGCACGGCCGTAAAGCATCCAGGAGTTAGGAGAGAGATGTGTAATTTACCAGAGCCCCATGCTGTGCCCAGCTATAGAAGGATGAGATAATTACTGCAAATCCTTGGCAAACTTTAACTCAACCAATTCCTAGCAGAAAATAAATGACCCACTTACAGAGGACAGAGAAAAAATGCAGGGTAGCTGATCAATATCTAAACTGATAGGAACGACACACACATTGTCACATTATGAACAGGGTATCTCCATAATGAAACAGCGGGTCATGATGTTGGGGTCTCTTTGTTAAGGCGGCTCAGAAACTAAGGGATCAGAGCAGGTTGTGACAGCGAGCCCAGGCCATTAACAGCTGCACATAGAAAAACAGCTTGTGACACAGTGTGAAACATCTCTGAGCTGTATCATTGCGTACACTCGGCGCATGATAGGTCACTGAATAGAAATGCCCACTGACAAAAGCCTGAGGCCCGGAGGTTGCCTCACTTTCTTTTTTCTCATAAACTGCACACTTTTGTCTCGTTTCACAGCAAATTTCTGCCAACTTCAGTGTTCATTGTCAGCAAAGATGTGAGTGTGTGGAGTTTTGTTCTGAGAGGCATGATGCAACCCAGCTGTAACACCAAACATATAATGCTGTTAGCTACAGAGCTCCTTTTTTAGTTCCCTTTCTTTAAAATAATTTTTTTTTATATTGTTGAGTTTCACTTTTTTAACTCTGTGCATCCCAGAAGAATTGTGTTCTTCTTTTGTCCATGACAAAGTCCCCCCCACCCCCCCACCCTCATTGTCACATGTGATTCCTACTGCAGGTCTGGATTGAGACACGGCTGCACATCAATTCTTTACTAACATTTGTTCCAATAGTCTATATGTTCTTACACATTTTCCTTACTCGTCTATTCTGTCTATCATTGATAACAAATGACATGCATAATTGATAAAGTAAAGAACACACTTTGTAATAAATAGACCCACTTCAAAAATATTTCCTGTGCCAGTTACGATGAGCACAATTTACTTGGAAGCTTTCCTCTTGCTTTTTAATTAACAGACAAACTGGTGAGTTGTTGACATGAAATCTTGTCTGTTTGCAACAATGCTGCTGCAGTGTGTGTCTGCACTCACACACTCCCACTGAAAGACGGCTTTCATCCCACTTGACAAGGTTAAACCAAACACACCCAGTCAGATTATCAGCAGCAGTGCGTAATTGAAATAGGAAGCTCACCCAAAGGACTCCCTTGATTGTATATATGTTGATATACTTTTGAGTTTTTGGACTTTATATTAAATTGTTTCCCTCTTCCTGAATGCAAAAAAGTGTGATCAAAGCACCGGTGATCAATGGAGAGGCTTGCTGCATAGGCTTTGTTAAAAGACTCTTTTTATTCTGCTTTATCCCTTATTTCAAAATAAACTTAGTAAAAACGTTGGAGAATGTTTCTGTAGGATAACCTTGAATTCAGCAGCCTACCTCTGCGAGCTACATGCTAAGGTTGTAGTCGGAGCATACAACCTTTGTGGGCTAGAATTTCAATTTTTTTTGTCAAATAAAAGCATGTAGATTCAGGACATTCTCAAGGCCAGCTGAGAGCGGCCAGGAATGCAGCCTGCAGAGCCCAACTTGATGGAATTCTCCACGCATACCAGAAACAGTCCCTCACCAGTGTGCCATCTGCTTGAGGATGGGTCAGTTACTTGCATTAACACAAAGAGCTGCAAAGCAAAAGTGTGCAATAGCTACCATCTTTACAAATCAGATGTTGTTCTCTCACATGCCCAAAAACACGGGAGTTTTAAGAGTAGGTGAGGAGGAGTTGTTAAGACTAACTTCAGCACAGATTAGTCTCAGAGCCGTGTCTGTGCTTGGTATTTAACAGAGGTATCCCCTCGCAGTGATAGGGAGCTTTAGTGCAGACAGAGATGGAAAACGGTAAACAAGTGGCTCTTATTTCTTTGCACCACCCTCCATAATGATCCAATACAAATCCTCTCTGTGAATCAACCCCTTTCTGCTCTGAGTCACAACACCTTTCAGAACAGCGCTGCAGCTCTGAAGCTCTGCAGCTCCTCCTCCATCACTGCATGATTTGGTTTTTCTATAACTTTAGGGACGTACGTACTCCTGCGTGCTAATACACCCAAACTGTACACGAGGGGTTACTTTATTCATCTGCATGATAACAGAGTCAAAAGAATGGACAAATGGTTTTAATAGTTAGTTCAGTTTGAAATGAATAAACAGTTTTTATAAGGATCTACACAAAAACAGACCTAGTAGTTGGCTATATCACTTACATAATGTACATTTACTTGCATACTATACTCAAGCAAAGGTGGATAAAGTACTCAGATGTTTTACTTTAGTAAAAGTATAAAAAAAACAGCAACTGAATATACTTAAAGTACCCAAAGACATTTTTTATTCTGCAAAATGGCACATTTCTGAATTCTTCTAAATTAATTACAGTTATTTATGTATTAATTGTCACTTTTTAGTTGCAGCTGTTAAAGGTGAAGCTTATTTTATACTTGATATACTGCAGATGGCTTGTGAATTTCCCTAAGGTATCAATCAAGGTTATCCTAACCTTAAATACATGATCAATTATTACATTTTGTATTATTATCCTGAAAGTAAAAACCTTTTTAATCCAAGATGTTTTATTGTAGCATTAGAGTATTTCTTCATGGGGATATTGAAAATGTTAGTCTATTAAAAGATCTCAGTAGTTATTTCACCTCTGTCTTAAAGTTATGCACAAATAATCAAATTGATATTTAATATGAAAAGAGAAACAGTTGAAATGATTAGCTTAAATGAATGAATGAATGGACAAAAGATTCAGCTTCTGACACTTCGCTGGATGCTCAAAGAACGTGTCAAAATATTCTCCTCACGCTGTGATCACTCGAGACAATGTCCAGCACTTTGGTGACGAAGAAAGAAAACGTCGTTCCCACTCATTTGGAAACGGCCTCCAGTGGTTTTAAGGGTCTCAGATTACCAGAGTTATACGTACATAGATAAAATGCAGCACGCACACTGTGGAGATTTCATTTCAAGCTTGCAATTTGCTGTTTAGTCAATAAAGGCAGCATTTCTTCTGTATTTCCACTGTACCGCTGGAATATTCTAATGTCAACATGTTGATGGTGACTTAAAGGCCACAAAACCAGTTTAATGTTGTGTGTGGCAGTATGTGAAGGACCGACACATGTCTATGCAATAAAAACACACTTCAAATAGTTAATATCTGCTTATAGCACTGTATACTTATAGTTTTCCCATACATATTCATAATGCTTCATAACATTAATAATTACACATTTTAAAGCATTTTATAATGACTTATAAGGTCTGGTATCATGCTCATACTTAAACTGATCCTTTGTTTTGTACATTTATTTGAGATGGACTTTTACATTTCAGTTACGTAATGTTTACCCTCCAAAAAACGGACTTGAAAAACGACTTCTACCATACCCAGCTGTATGTAACGGCTATTATTTCAGTCAAATTGAGAGTTTATGTGACTTTGGAGGAAGTTTTACATAAGGGAAATGTTTATGTCCATCATACAGCTGTGTCAAATTAGTTCTTAGTTTACTGTCTGATATTATCCGTTTGAGATTTTATTAAATTATTCCCTCACGTTCAGCTGTATCATGTTCTCTGTGTTACATTTCCCTCCCTGCCAGGTCAGAGGAGTCTCTGGTCTACAGGTGTGTTAAACAGACTAACACACACATAGCTCTGGGTCGTGGTTCAACAAGGAAACATGAAGCATTTAGCACATCCACCACCTCGGAAACTTCCTAAATGCATATATGTATTTCCTCACATTAAAACATGAGAGGTCAAGTCCAAAAGATGCTAAACAGGCATTGGTTGAGTTTTTCATGAGGAATCTGGCCCTCAGTGCCAGAGATCCTCATCAAACAGCCTCCAGCCTATAGGTGTATTTTCATGTCATTTTTTTTGCTTTCCTCCAGCCACACCAGTAAATGGATTTAATCCATCATGGAAACATGGGAAGATGAAAGCCATCCCACCGAGCTCCACAACTCAGCTGCTTCACGAAAAAAACCGTAAACTCAGGGTACTGACATGGATTCAGGAAGAGATGACTCTGGAACATTTACTAATGAAATATCAAGGAAAACATATGCATAATGCAGTAATGAAATGCACATGTCTATTTCAATTTATAATTGTTCTCTTTTCCCTTTGTTATCCAATTTATGAATAATATTTGTAACTTTGTTATTATTTTTGATCAAAAATCTTTTTATTGCGTTTCAACAATGCATAAACACTGTTTGTCATTTATAAATGGAAAGCAAAATATATGCATACAACTCTGTACTGATTGTATGTACAAAGAGAAAAAATAATTAGAAAGAACACAAACAAACAATAACAACGACTAAAGTAATCCCCTACATTCACTGCCAGTGAGCATTGTACACATGATTTCTCATACACACGATTTCTCATACACACGATTATTTACCAGGAACATTGTTAGATGAATATATATGTGTGTAATAAGTATGCACAAACATGCATTTATTAAACACTTTTGTGATGATAAAATTGAAATATTTTATTTGTACTGATGTATGATAGTTAACAGCTGCTCTCTCTCTCTCAGTGCTTTTTTAAAATGAACTCTGAAGCCCAGGAAATACCGGGTGGAAGTGTTTTTGCAAGTGTGAATGCAAAAACTAAGCAGAGTTACACCTCCTGCCCATTGGCATAATCGTTATCTGTACACACACACACACACACACACACACACACACACACACACACACACACACACACACACACACACACACACACACACACACACACACACACACACACACACACACACACACACACACACACACACACACACACACACACACACACACACACACACACACACACACACAGTATCATTTCAATTAATTATCTGTACACACGTTTGTTCGCCCTTTTTTACCTACTTTAACATGTCATTCTAGAATGGTAAACGTCACATGAAAAAATCGAAAGAAAATCTCGAATCGATCAGATCCTTTCTTGTCTCACATTGAATGCCTACTTTACATGATTTGACATACTGTAGATAGACCCATGAGGACACTATCTGTTGCAGTCGGTACTCCCGTTTGCTTATCAGATGTCAGTTGTTTTATCGTCACCCCTTTAGAAGATACTTTGCATGCTTGTTATTGCTATTGTTGTGCAAGCGATTGAGCAGTATTGATCTGATGTGTGAGATTAGCTGATCGTCATAAAGCAGTATAAAGGTCTACCACTTATTACAGTGCAGGGGTAAGCAAGCCAGTGTTTGTGTTCTTTTGGTATAATGTGTGTTGATATAAGACAAAAGGAATGCGAAAATACCAATGAATAATACAATATTACATTTCAGTTGAAGGATGCTTTTATCCAAAGCGACTTAAATACACTCAGTTCTGAGGGCAATCCCCACAGGAGCAATCTGGGGTGAAGTGTCTTCAGGAACACAACGATATGCTGACTGCAGGGGGGATTGAACCAGTGCACCATCCCACTGAGCCACTGTCTATGTATATATTGTAGTGTTGGATATATCTAAATTATATATATATATATAAGAAAAAGTCAATATGATTTTTTGCATGAAAAAACTATATATTTCACAAATTAAAAATTATTTTGCAATATGATTTGTTCATGCACGAACCTTTTAAACTGATAACAATATATGACAAACAATGGTAATATAGACAATCCTAAATTCGTCACCAGTCTTTTAAAGAATGTCACATTTCCAAAAATATTTATATTAATTTAAACGTTTTTAAATTAAAGATTAAAAATATCATTATTTTCAACATTCATTATCCAGCCAGTTTTGACTGTAAGTTGTGCAGGTGTTAAGAAAAAGAAAAAGAAAGAAGTCTCACCTTTTTTCTGCTGGAAGGAGTGAGGCATGATGGGATCTGTAGTGGGAAATCAGGAGGAAGTGAATTCAAAGTGCAGTTCAGGAAGCAAAGCGCGGCCTCTTTTGCGGCTTCAAAAGTCTTTCAGTGCTGCCCTTCAACTTTCTACCTGACTGTGGTACGATCCAGAGCACCAAACACAACACGCCTTGAGTCTTATTTTTCTGGCAAGTAGCTAGATGTTCCAGGATGCAGTGTCTAACTGGTGGCAAGCCCCCCCCCCCTGAGTGGCAGCTAAAGCTGGAGGGATGGAGCTTCTGTTCAGAGCAGGAGGGCAGCGGGGGAGCTCTGGTGAAGCCTCATGTCTGTCAGTTTTCAGCCGGGACAAGTAGGAGCTTCTGGAAGGCGGCACGGCAGCGGGCTGAAGTGAGTCAAGTGGAGTGAGCACGCTTCATGTTAGTGAACCAGTCCACAGGGCATCTCGCTCTCTGAGCTGATAGGCCGCCTGCACTCTAGCGTTCATTGATTGTAGCGCTCAGTTGCTCCACTTTTTCCACGAATGCTAAAACCGTGGAGCAGGCTCAGTTTTGGAAAAAAAAAAAGAGAAGAGATTAAACAGCCTATAAAATAATCCCAGTTTTCCTATGTATAATTCATTTGAATGAAAAGTCTAAAATCCCATCAAGCCACAGGACCACAGACTAGCAGTGCCTTTACCGCGCAGGAACTCTGGAGCTGAGGCCATCTGCCAGATTACACTTTTTCATATACGGCTACAACACATTGTTTTATAAACAGAGCTTTATACAACAAACATTTCAGTGTCCCGGAGCATTAATCTATGTAAGCTTATCTCAATCCAGGGAACTAGATATTGCTCTTTATAACTTGTCAGTGGAGGGGGGGTTATTACATCACACCAGCTGTCACTTCAACGTGGCACAGCCAATAGGAAGGTCAGCAACGTGGCATGGCAGAGAGAAAATTAGGGAGGGAAATCCTGAAAACAGTAAAAAAATATTCAGTGGAGAACTGCTAAATTCAAATAATTTGAGTGGAGCTGTTTGTGATCTTGTTTTCATATTTGGTTGCAGACTCTGATAAAGCACTTTTGTAAGCATAAATCCACAGTGTTCATGTCAAAGCACGAGTATCAGTGGTAATCGCTGTCGACACCTGATGTTGAAGTCAGATTAAATGAACACACATGCTGTCTGTGCAGATAAGCTCACCTCAGCGGGTATGAACTCCCAAAGCTCTGCTATTAACAGCCTTACATGCTGCACAGCTTTACTTATGAATGCTGCCATCATTACAGAAAAAAAGAGATGAATGCATCAGAAAGTGAAGAAGAACCTAAAAATGAGATACATGCGGGTGTGTGACAGATCTGTACAGTGTGTTCATCGCAGCCATGGGATAATCCATTTGGATGAGTGGACTAATATTCAGCCAATGCTGCTAAAGCCAAATTAGTCCAACACATTTCCATCATATTTCTGAATAAAGCAGCCCCAACAATCCGAGCTCTCGGGATAGTGACGGCAAATGACCGGTGAGCCCTCTGAATCCCTGTGATCCAGGGATAAACTCCTCATGAAGAAGCTTAAACCTCTGAACTGACACACAAATGAGAGCCAACAACAGGTCACAGTGCCTCAGAGGGAAACTGTGAATACTGTCCTACTGTCACCGGAGCCACGGTGAGGCAGGGGGAACCTGGCCCCGAGAGGCATGACAATAAAGACATCAAGTCACCGGAGCCCTCCCCCCCCACCCCCCTGCTCTGTGGAGCTTATAGGAGGATGGCTTGTGCAGAGCAGCGTAAGAGTGACCTTAATCATCAGAGGGATATTTGGGTTTTATTCTGCACGCCGGTCAACGCTCTGTTTGACTGGCAGGCATAACAAATTAGAGAGGGGCAAGGTCGGTTTGAAAGTGTAATCCATATCATCCCGTTACAGAGGCTGGGCTGCCGTCGGGCCCCGGGGCCAAACAGCGGAAAGCCGCGCCAAGCACATTTTGATGTTGATAATGATGTCGGATTATGCTGTCATCTGATGTAATTTCGGCCTGGATCAAATTAACAAAACAGGGATCAACAAAATTCTTTAGAAAGGGACCGTTTAGTTTTGTTGCAACCTTATAGATGCAAAGTGGATTTCATGAAGTTTAAAGCCCAGATAGACTTTAGATATTTCTGCCGTTGGCCTTTCCCTGGTAAATATAAGATTCACAGCATCCTCGCTTTCTAAAGCATGCCTTGCAGTTATTCATATCAGGCTGCGAATAAATAGTCTGGAAGAAAAAACGGTGACCCTGACTGTCTGCGGAGGAATTTACACCTAATTTCTTTTCCAAGAAAAACATTTAATGAAACGTAACCCTCAGTGAGTGATGCAGCCTTTCATTTGTGGATTATTAATCAAGCATTCTATAAATTGTGTCGACATCACCTGGATTTGAAACCTCCCATATCCACACTGCTGTATTGCATTGGTGCAGTTCCCTGGATCGTTTCCTGGTCCTCAGTCCCCTGATTAGGTGTGTGATAACCTTTGTGAGGCTGTTGACTGCAGGTCATTATCATGTCAGAAAAGGATCATGCTTGCTAGTCATTTTCACTTACCTGAAATCCTGTAGATCTGTGATCTAGCTGCACTGCGACACTTTGTTGTGCCAACATGTGGCTCCCCGGTATCCATGGCTGCAGCTATCAGCTCTAATAAAGGTCACAAGTGCCAAATCTCATGCTTTGCATTAGCTGCCATTTATAGATTGAAGAGAAAATATAGTTCTGAGAGACGTACACCGGAGGATCCAAAGTGACAGCTTTGTCATCGACATTCTAGGATTGTCTTTCTTCAGCAAACACATTATTGAATGTCCATACCTGTAAGAACAAATGTTCAAAGGATCAGCAATCAGTGTTCAAAGGAATTGTATGCTCTTGTTTCTCCATTTTTATAAATGTATTCATTCAATACAACTGTGGCTGCCAGGTAGTGCGGCCGTCCTTCCATCGCAAGGTTGTGGGTTCGATCCCAGTCCTTGCAATCAACATGTCGATGTGTCCTTGGGCAAGAAACTGAACCCTGAGCTGCTCCCAATGGGCAATGTGTGAATGTGTGTGATTGTTAGCTTACTTGTAAAGACCGGATAAAGCGCTATATAAATACAGTCCATTTACAATATAGAATATCCATACACAAGCCTTTCTTAAGAGCACATCAGTTGTGTTTCCATTTAATTGTAATCTTTGAATTGCTAAAAATAAATGCAAATTAGATGCATTAACTGTTGAGCATTGAAAACCCGCCCTTAAGGGATCTTTGGGAGATGGAATTTGGCAGACTTAGCTTCATCATCAGATCCACCTACGATGTTCTTCCCACTCCCAAGAACCTAAACTGGATCTGGAGAAGATCATGTCCTCTCTGCCAAACACTGCAGCTCTACATCACTGGCTGTAGAGCTCTACACCTGGAGGCACATTACATTAATGCAGTGGTTCTCAAAGGGGGGCGCAGAGGCATGACAGGGGGGGGCGCGAGAGGAGTAAAAATTGTTATTAAAAAATAAATAATATTTTGAAAAATTATTGATTCGAAAATAATATGATACAGTACTATTACGTCTGGGTCTCTGTGTTTCATTAAAGCTCGGCTGTGTGTGTGTGTGGAACGAGCCATTTTGTGTGTGTGTGAGCGAGCGAGAGAGAGCGCACCGGTATACCGGAGATCGTTGTTGTTAGCTTCTGGTGCTAGCGAGCTACGCTAACGGATATAAGGAGTTTTTTCAACAACAAAGTGGAAGAGAGTCCTCTCCTGTCAGACTGAGAGGCTCAGTGAACTAAAGGACTCTCTCAGTGTTATCTCAGTGGGTCTCAAACGTTTTGGTCACCATTATGGCGTCTTTGAGCACCTGTAAAAGCGCTAACAAATTAAATCTATTATTATTATTTTATTATGAATGTAAACAATTATTTCCGAGGCACACGTTTATATGATCATTATAGTTATAAAAAAATAAGAGAATAAATTAAAAACAGGTATGAAATATTATATGACAGTAAAAAAAGAATAACGTTTAAAAGGGTAATTTGTAAAATATCCATAAAGAAAAAGTAAATCTGTTTACAGTTCTGTTTCAAATGGGTGTTGAGAGATGTACTGTATCCATAGATCTCTTCATTTTGCTCTCAAAGTGCACCAGATTGATGCTTTTAACTTCAATATTTAAAAATCTTCCCGGGGGAGCTTGCCCCTGGACCCCCCTATGTGAGGTCCACACACCACCTATAAAAATAGCACTTTACCCCTGCTTAACCTATATGCCGTGAGCTGATTATCGAGCCTTCATTGTAACAATTGCGGGTACACTGTGTATTTGCGTGAGGAGTGTTGCAGTAGAAAATTCCACTGTAGCGCCCGGTACATAAATGGGAAACCCTAAATGTTTGAGCACCCTCTATGAAACGTCAAGCCACCCCACAGCACCCCCAAAATAAATCTCTGGTGCCGCCACTGAGCCTGACTATTTGTGTTGGGGGGGCCCGACTTTTGTTTTTCTCCAAAGGGGGGGCCTGACAGAAAAAGTTTGAGAACCACTGCATTAATGTAATTACATGTCACTTGTTAGACGCTTTTATCCAAAGCAACCTACATACTCAATACTGTGGGCAATCCCACAGGAGCAATTTTGGGTGAAGTGTCTCAGGGACACAACGACATGCTGCCTGCAGTGGGGTTTGAACCTGACCAAGGCTCTATCCACTGCGCCACACACCTTCACAACAAGTTTCTCTGAAAACTAATGATCATCCTGGAAGGAAGGAGAGCTACCTCCAATGTCCTCTCTCCACCAACATCTGGGTGCTCAAACATCACCTTTGTTTCAGCGGAACACATCCCAAAGTGTTCTGTAAGAGGGGAATCAAACCTCCTGGACTCAGCTCGGGCTAGTGAATGCAGGTTGACCTGGAGCAGAAGCTCACCTTTCCACCGGAGATCACCACAATCAATCTCAGGCCAGATCTGATCATGAGTTCAACATGACAACACTCCCTGTACTTCATGGAATTGACTGTACCATGGGAAGCTGAAGTTGATGAACCTTACAACAGCAAATGGCTGAAGGACTCAAATATTGTTGCTGAGGCAGGACAACAGGGCTGGAAAATGTGGGTGCTACTGGTGGAAGTCGGCTGTGGTGGCTTTGTAGCCACATCCACCACCCAGCCAACTGAAGTGTCAAGAGGACAGATACCCCCGACAAGATGTCAAGATGTGCAGAGGCTGTCGACTCAAGCAACGACTGGCTGCGGCTGAAAAAGATGGATCCCAACTGGACTGAAGGTAATCAACAGGAGGGGTAAGAGTGGAGGGGGGCATCTGGGACTCCAGGTGTAGCAGCTGAGCCCTCTGGAGGTGACGTGACCCTTGTCTGTCCTTACCTATCTAGAGCACCACATCCTGACACACTGAGAAGCCCCCACTTCCCACTATGCATTTTTTGACAAACTCTTGCTGGGAGGAAGCTGTACATAATGTTTGGAAGCAGAAGAAAAAGTCCATTAACACTAAAACAAGCTGCTGTTTCTGCCTCTTCATTTGGAAAGGCCTTTCTTAGCATGTGCTTCCTTTTACATGTACACTTTACATGTTAATTTCTTGTTCATCAAACTGTTGTCTTTCAAAAGAAAAGATAATTTACACTCAAATTCTTTAAAAAGAGTACATAATGCTTCGGATTTGGTATAGTATCGTCTCAGTTTTTAGTATATTACTTGATTTTACATACTTCCTCTGCAATTCTTTTACTGTAAACTAACAGTGTGTGAATAATTAATGATGTTTGTTGCTGGGAGGAAAATATCACATTTTGCAGGCTTTCTAACCAAACACGATAAACAAACGGTGACATCTAGTTAGCGTTCTCCTGCTTATCCTTTAAAGGTGATAACAATCTCTAAGTTACTTCAATATTATTTTGTACTCATTTTTCTAGCCTGTGTGCATGAATTCCTCTTCTGTTTCCCTGATATAAGAACAAACAGACAGCAGTAAGGATCTCCGCGTCCAGAGCAAAGTCCACACCATACACTGAATTCAAAGCCTTAGTTTGGGCGAGAGAAGATGAACCAGGAGTGGTTTTTAAACTAGTTGATCTTTGACTGTGGCTGTGCAACTCTCTGCTTTGTTCTAGTGCACATTTCATGAACATACACAGGATACCTCTATTCCTCAAGAAGCTAGTCCTGGGATCCACATGTCCTTTACATGGACTGTTTACCTGCATGCAACCAAAGATAGCTGAAACGTGGTTGGTCAATATGGACTGTAAAAGAGACCAGAAAGCTCTGAAACCAACTGGATCTGGTCCTCTGCCTGAAGATTCTGCGTCCATCGGCACAAACTGCGAGCTTCAAATCTCCAAATCTTCTTACAATGCCTGATTTGAACAGATTTAACACCGTAGAAATGCTAATTGTTTTTTATTTCAAGAAACATTGTTGACCCCCTGCATCCAATCGGCTTCCGACAGTACATATCAAAACAGAAACATGAAACCTTTTGAAAGTAACCACTTAAGGTGGGCTAATTTACTAGATTTGGTTTAGAAAGATAAAGTGGTTCATTTTAATATTTGCTTTAATGAAACCATCCTGTCATGATTGCTGTATGTCCAGCTTGGTTGATAACCTCCAGCAGCGTGCTTACTCTCTTGTTAAGAATATTCTTGTTGCTGAGGAACAGAGGCAGCTGGATACAATTTGTTCTCAGAGATAAGAAAGTTGATCATTTTCATTGAAGAAAAAGTAAAGGCTATGTTTGCCCCAAGTAAAAGCAATGTGATTTCAGGATACAACAACTAAATCCTGCTTTAAAAACACTTGAAGCAGCATGAAGCTCACCATACAGATCACTGCTCAAACCTCTGCTGTAGGCAGGGATTGTCTCTGTCTGCCATTTTAATACATATTTACATGCTAAAACACAATAATTAGAATTCATTAGTGTAATCTGAGGTCTACATCTAGATTGGGAGTTGTTTGATTAGTAGCTTTGGGACATTGTTTTTGTACTGAGTCTGCCTCTCTCCTACTTTTGTTTCTCTTTATTTGGCATGGCTTTCTGTAATATGGTTGTGCTTGAAGACTAATCTCTGCTATCTCAGCTCTAATTAACAGAGCACACACAGTTGCCACATTTGTTGTTTTTGTGATTTTTTTTCTGCTAAGATCTCTGTGTTGTTTTTGTGCAAAGCACCTGAACTTGTCTACCTGCTGACGATGATTCAAATCATACACCAAAAGGACACTTTTACCTCTCCCCTCGTCATGGCTTCATATGTCAGGATGTAACCTGAAAACTTGGCCTTCTTTGAAACTAAGAGCCGCACTAAATAAACAATTGGTTTTCTTATTGGACGTGTAGGTGCAAAAACACGTGCCTTCATGAGGAAGTTCACAGCACGGTGCAGCTGCTGTGTGTCGTGTTTGAGGTTTACCTACTTCAGAGGAAGTGTTGTGGGGGAGAAGACAGTGTTACAACCTATGGTTACAACCAGCAAAAAAAACAGGATATCCGATGGAACAAAATGAAACACTTAGATATGAAAAACGAGGTTGTTTTCTCCGACTCTTCTTAATTGACCGTTTGTAATGCAATGTTAAATACCCTAAAGTTAGATCCAACATCAAGCGTATATCCAGAGTGGATTATCTGTTGTGCTGGACCCTGTGAGCACATTTCAGTTTGTATGTTTTGGTAGAGTGAGGATCAAATTGAGAGCCCATCATATCAATGATATGCGTAGCTACTCTGCTAACTGCCGCACTTCAAAGAGCCCTTGATTTCCTCTAGCCGAGCATGTTAATTGGCGCTTGATTGATAACTCGAGTTCACAGGCGATGTCATGTGTCATCTAAACTGTTCCAGGGTGTCTTTGTGAAATCAGCGGAAGAAGAATCACTGGCGGGCCAATTAAAAAAATGTGCCAGTGTACACATTTGCGAATAAGCTGTCACACATTACAAATTAGATTACCTTTTTGCAGTGTGCCCTGGAACTTGGTAAGCACGGGTAAGACACTAAAATAGCTCAAATCGTTTTGTTTTTTTTATCAGCGTGCTCGATCTGCAAGCGCTGTTTATGCTTTCCTCATGCACAGTAAAAAAAGAAATTCACAGCTTGGAGCAAAATGTAATCAGTTGCAGTAAAGGAAGAATTAGCAGGTTAAAGAGAGAAACAAGCTCAGAGTGCTTGCTTTATATATATTTATATATATATATATATATAGTTTATTTTACATGTGGCATCTAAAAAGAATGACAGTTTTCAATTCTCATAAATGTTTTCATTAAAACCAGTCATAGAAACTGGTCATAAATGATATCGTTCATCCCAGAGATAGAAGCAACACTATCTGGTTTTATTTGCATGTACACATACATGACACACACAATGCCAGTGTTATGAATGGCAACACTGTGATACAGAAATGTCAATCAGGGGTGAGAAAGCTGTTTTTGTATTTGCATACAATCACAAGCTCTCATTCTAATTGTCTAGTTTGCATGGCACAGATCACTGAGGCCAGGTGAAGCCCTATGAAGGTGGCTCTGTTGGACATCTGGCAGCGTCTCGCATGCATCGAGCATCAGAAGCTTTGACAAAACAGAGGCAACTCAATTCAAGTTATGACAGAGCGCCATCATTATAAACTGGAACAAGTTCAGGGGTTGTTTGAAAAAATATGTATCAGGGGAACAGAAAGAAATTGTGAAATGCCTTTAGTTACAAAATATTGATTAAAGATGCTTTCACAGCTTTTTGCCAGCAGAGACACTGACATGCCATAGCAGGAGAAGCACAGGTGGAAGGACATTTTAAGAATGCAGTGCTATGAGTACAAATAAGAGAAAGTAAGTATGCAGACAACCAAATGCTTTGCTTTTTTGATGTGGATGGAAACCATTGTTCCATAAAGAAATGAAATGCTAAAGGAAATTAAGGATTTACTCACAATTGGAAAAAAAGACATTTCAAGTCACGTTACAACATGTGGTACAAAAGTCAATGTTGGGTTGATGGTCGGAGAGGTATTAATTTATTTGTAATATTTATTAGTAATATTTGTAATATATATTAGGTTATAATGATTATTTCCATCCATCTTCTCCTGCTTATCCGTGGTCGGGTCGCGGGGGTAGCAGTTCCAGCAGAGAGCCCCAAACTTTATTTTCCCTGGCCACATCAACCAGCGCTCCCAGGCCAGCAAAGAGATATAGTCCCTCCACCTGGTCCTAGGTCTACCCCTCGGTCTCCTCCCAGCTGGACGTGCCTGGAACACCTCCCTAGGGAGGCGCCCAGGTGGCATCCTTACTAGGTGCCCGAACCACCTCAACTGGCTCCTTTCGACGCGAAGGAGGAGCGGTTCAACTCCGAGTTCCTCCCGGATGACTGAACTTCTCACCCTAAGGGAGACGCCAGCCACCCTGCGGAGAAAACCCATCTCGGCCGCTTGTATCCGCAATCTCGTTCTTTAGGTCATGACCCATCCTTCATGACCATAGGTGAGGGTAGGAACGAAAATGGCCCGGTAGACAGAGAGCTTTGCCTTCTGGCTCAGCTCACTTTTCGTCACAACGGTGCGGTAAAGCGACTGCAGTACAGCTCCCGCTGCTCCGATTCTCCGGCTCATCTTACGCTCCATTGTTCCTTCACTCGAGAACAAGACCCCGAGATACTTGAACTCCTTCACTTTGGGTAAGGACTCATTCCCTACTTGGAGTGGACAGTCCATCGGTTTCCTGCTGAGATCCATGGCCTAAGATTTAGCGGTGCTGATCCTCATCCCAGCCGCTTCACACTCGGTTGCGAACAGATCCAGTGAGTGCTGAAGGTCGCAGACCATGAAGCCATTAGAACCACAACATCTGCAAAAAGCAGTGGTGCAATCCTTAGTCCACCGAACTGCAGACCCCCTCCCCCACGACTACGCCTCGAAATCCAATCCATGTATATTACAAACAGGATTGTTGACAAAGCGAAGCCCTGGCGGAGGCCAACCCTCACCGGAAATGGGTCCGTTTTACTGAAGAGATTGGATGGCTCTGAGTAGAGACCCCTCACCCCATACTCCTGCTGCACCTCCCACAGTAACTCCCTGGGAACTCGGTCATACGCCTTCTCCAAGTCTACAAAACATATGTAGACCGGATAAGCGTACTCCCAGGCCCCCTCCAGGATCCTTGCAAGAGTAAAAAGCTGATCCGTTGTTCCACGTCCAGGACGGAATCGGCATTGTTCCCCCTCAATCTGAGGTTCGACAATCGAGTACCTTACAGTAAACTTTCCCGGGGAGGCTGAGTAGTGTGATGCCTCTGTAATTGGCACACACCCTCTGATCCCCCTTTTTGAAAAGGGGAACCACTACCCCGGTCTGCCGATCCTTCGGTACTGTTTCCGACCACGACCACGCAACGTTGATGAGACGTGTCAACCATGACAGTCCCTCAACACCCAGAGCCTTCAGCATTTCTGGGCGGATCTCATCCACCCCCGGGGCTTTGCCACTGTGGAGTTGTTTGACGACCTCAGTGACCTCTCCCCGGGAGATTGGTGTTGATCCCCCGTCATACTCCAGCTCTGCCTCTAACATAGAGGGCAGAGTTGTCGGGTTCAGGAGTTCCTCAAAGTGTTCCTTCCAACGCCTTAACACTCCATCAGTTGAGGTCAACAATGTCCCATCCTTACTGTACACAACTTGGATGGTTCCCTGCTTCCCCCTCCTGAGGTGTCGGACAGTTTTCCAGAACAACTTTGGTGCCGCCCGAAAGTCCTTTTCCATGACTTCTCCGTACTTCTCCCGCTGCTTTGCCTCGGCCACGGCTGAGGCTGCTGCCCTTCGGGCCTGTCGGTACCTTGCAACTGCCTCGGGAGTCCCCCGGGATAACAAATCCCTGAAGGCCTCCTTCTTCAGTCGAAAGGCTTCCCTGACCACCGGTGTCCACCAGGAGGTTCGAGGGTTACGCCCCTTGAGGCACCTAAGACCTTGAGACCACAGCTCCCCGCCGAGGCTTCGGCAATAGAGGCTTTGAATACCAACCACTCTTGTTCAATGTCCCCAACCTCCACAGGAATGCCTGAAAAGCTCCGCCGGAGGTGTGAGTTGAAGGCCTCCTGAACTTGGGCCTCCTCCAGACGTTCCCAGTTCACCCGAACTACATGTTTGGGCTTACCAGGTCTATCCAGAGGCTTCCCCCGCCACTCGACCCAACTCACCACCAGATGGTGATCAGTTGACAACTCCGCCCCTCTCTTTACCCGAGTGTCCAAAACATACGGCCTCAGGTCCGATGATACGACAATGAAATCGATCATGGACCTTCTGCCTAGGGTGCTCTGGTACCACGTACACTTATGAGCATCCTTATGTTCGAATATGGTGTTTGTTATGGCCAATCCATGACTAGCACAGAAGTCCAGTAACAAACCACCACTCCGGTTCAGATCAGGGGGGCCGTTCCTCCCAATCACGCCCCTCCAAGTGTCTCCATCATTGCTCACATGTGCATTGAAGTCTCCCAGCAAGATTAAAGAGTCCCCTTCAGGAGCCCCATACAGGACTCTTTCTAGGGTCTCCAAGAAGGCCGTATACTCTGAACTGCTGTTTGGTGTATAAACACACACAACAGTCAGAGTTTCCCCCCCATAACCCGCAGGCTTAGGGAGGCGACCCTCTCGTCCACTGGGGTAAACTCCAACAACGAAGCACCCAACCGGGGACTTGTGAGTATCCCCACACCCGCCCGGCGCCTCACACCTTGAGCAACTCCGGAGAAGAATTGAGTCCAACCCCTATCCAGAAGTAAGGTTCCAGAGCTGACGCTGTGCGTAGAGGTGAGACCAACCAGATCCAACTGGTAACGCTCCACCTCCCGCACAAGCTCCGGTTCCTTCCCCCCCAGAGAGGTGACGTTCCATGTCCCCAAAGCCAGCTTCTGTCGCCCGGGTCTGGTCCGTCGAGACCCTCTGCTTTCACTGCCACTCTTCTGGCAGCGCACCCGAACCCATCGCTGTTTCCCGTAGGTGGTGGGCCCGCGAGACGGAGAAGCGGAGGTGTTGCCCACGTTGCCTTTTCGGGCTGTGCCCGGCCGGGCTCCGTGGCAAGCCCGGCCACCAGACGCTCGCCGACGAGTCCTCCTTCTGGGCCTGGCTCCAGAAGGGGACCCCGGGCTTCCTCCGGGCAGGTTATACTCACTTCCTGTGTCGTCTTTCATGAGGTCTTTTGAACCAATCTTAGTCTGGCCCCTTGCCTGAGACCAATTTGCCATGGGAGACCCTACCAGGAACACAAGGTTCCAGACAACACAGCCCCCAGGTTCATCAAGGCACACAAACCTCTCTACCACGGTAAGGTACTGGTTCTTCAGAGATGTGAATCTCAAATTATTATTTACACATTTGAAAAAGTATTTATTAGCATTACCGAGACAGCCCATATCCTATGATGTGCTTTGTCACTAAATACAACACATTATGTTCTTTCCACATTATGACTTAAAGTAAATAAACTAACCAACGTTAAGAAGCGCATGGACATTAAACACTAAAGTATTACTGTCTTGTGGATATGCTCATACTCATATAAATACATTGCACTACACTCACACTGACAAGAAAGACACTAAGGTGTGTTTCAAATTTGCAAGGCATGCATGCAAAGAACGCTTTCATAAGTAGAGGAAAACACTATGACTCAAACCATTAAAACAAACAAACAAACAAACCAAGGAATAAATGAATCACTTCCTTGTGTTTTGTCTTAGCTTAATTTGTTCTTTGGTCATAGAGGTAGTGCATGTCCTCAAAGTTTGCTTAGACTGTGGCACATTAGCCTTCGATGCGTTAACATTTTTTTTTGGTTTTGCTGTGTGATTCTAACATTTAAGACAGAATTACCTTCACTACTGTAAATATATGGCAAGTGACGTTTCAATATTAACTAATCAGCCAGTAATTTCAGGATTTAGTTAACGAAGGAGTATCCACTTACTAATGGTTCCAGAAGATAGACATGCATGACAGTGGATGGTAGTGCTGCAGCATGCAACCAGGCCCGGTTCTACGGGGGTGCAAAAGGGTGCATTGCACCCTAAGTTGAGTCGTTATACACCCTCATTTGAAAAATGAAAAGTGAAAAAAAAAAGGCGAAAAATATGACATATATAAAAATAATAATAATAATAGTAGTAATAATAATAATAATAATAATAATAATAATAATAAGAATTTAGTTGAAATAAAATAAATTGTAATTGTGGTTGAATAACATTGTCTGCTGCATTTATTTGGTCAATTTAAATGGTAAGTAACGTTATTATGTCAGGTGCGCGTGACCTGTGCCGCTGCGCGTTCTTCATCTGCAAGGTGCTTACACAGCAGTCAGTGATGGACATCTAAAAATGGTTAAAACAACCAGCCCTTATCGCCAGCAGTAACACTGCATCTACTGCAGGTAATAACAGTTCAGATCATGGGGACATTACGTTACCCGCGGCCACTGTCGTGGACACTAACGCCCGACTCGCCGGCTTTGCCCGCCTCGCCCACGGAGCAGCCGCAGCCGTCTTCGTTGCCCCAAACACCGCCACCCCTCAACGGGCCGCAAGTGCCAGAGGACCTCGGCAAAACAGAGCCTGCCCAGGTAAATTAAAAAAAGTACCCAACTCGCATGTACAGTGGGGTAAGGCACTCATTTTGCAGCTCATGGTTTCAAAATAGAGATTGGCTGGAATATTCATGTTGAGATACGATGCCATCTTCATGCATGTAGACATTTCGGTTCAAGTAAGTCAGATGCCTTCACCACAACTGGCTACAACAACTGGCACCATGCTCTTATAGGCTACGTGAAAAGGGAATGGGAAGGCATGAATCAAGCAAAGAGCACATAGATCCATAGATCTCTTAATGTTGCTCTCAAAGTGCACCAGATTGATGCTTTTAACTTCAATATTTAAAAAGAGGTGAGGACCCCCCTGGGTGTTAGGTCCACTCCCCACTTATACAAATAGCACTTTACCACTTTACCACTGCACCCTCTCTAATCTCAAAAAGTCATTTTGTTCTGGAACCGGGCCTGCATGCAACACATAACAGCAAATGAGTTTTAGGCCCCGGCCCCACGGGGACGCATACGGTAGTTTCCGTCCACACGAGGACGACAGAATATGGCAGTAAACGACCCCGCAAACGATAACGGGTCCCAAGGTGGATAGATCTGCAAACGCAGCGCTCTGGGGGGTCAAACGGCTCCGTGTAATCGCCTCTATACGATCATTTTCTGATAACGATGAAATAGCCCCGCCTCCCTCTCCCCACGTCTCCTGCTGCTGCTGGGCTGTCAGAAGAGGGGGAGGAAAAGAGAGGAAGGCACCGTTTATTATTATTATTATTATATTATTATACAGAGAACAGAGTCGTTATCAATTTGTTTTAAAGCTCAATAACAAAGAAGACCTCTGACCGGCACTTTTCTAATTTTGTACAGAAGATTTCAACTTTAACGGACATGTTGACCGGCGGAAAGAAATGTTAAGGGAAACTTTGCCGCACTACCGGAGAGATATACAGCAAGAGAACACGCCGTCCACCGCGGAGAATAAACAGAAGGGCAACCATGGCAACCATGCTCCGGCGTCTTCTTCGCTGCTTTTGGTGTATTTTGTGGCGGCAGTAGCGCCACTTACAGGCCCGGCCTATGTACTACGGCGTTTCCAGCGGTCTCGTGTGAACAGACACGTTAATTGAGCCGAATGCGTTTGAACAGAAGACTTTTTTGAAAACGCATACGGTGCGTAAACGCAAACGTTCCAGTGTAAATTGGGTCTTAACCTGTTCAAATTAAAGCATGTGCTCTGTCAACCATCACAGACTTGCTGAGCAACTCTTGTAGCCAGCACCTTGCATTTCCAACATCCTTTGTCCAATTATCAAGAAAACAAAAAACAAATCAGACATTTTTAAAACTATTCTTAAACTATCCATGTAATATTATTAATAAAAACCAAACAAATACAGCAAGACACAACAAAAGAATATGCTCTGGCTGAAAATAATAGTCTAATTAAAATGAGGTGGAATTTTAAGAGTGTGCCTTCTTCAGGTGGTGTCTTTTCAGGGTTATAATCCAGTTTATTCCATGAAGGTTCTCATGTACAAGGAATTTGCTTTGGTGTATTGATGCATAACATAAACATAGTAAGAGACAATGAAAAATTACAATAAAATGTTTTTAAAAAATACTATACAATTATATACATATATCTGTAGACAAAAAAAGAGAATAAAGACAAAATATAATAAATATATAAAAACAATATCAAATGTATTCGAATAAAATACGTAGATTTTTTTTAAAACATCACAAAACCAACACGTGAACATATTCACAGTATGAAGTATTATAATATGTGATGAACAAATATAGTCCTTTATATTCCATATTTATTTTATTATTTGACTTTCATCAGAATAGAATAGAATCGGAGTGATTAAACCCTCTTTAATGGTCACACATGAAGAGCACACAGCACACACAGTGACATTTGGCCTCTGCATTTAACCCATCTTAGTACTAGGAGCAGTGGGCAGCTATTGTACAGCGCCCGGGGAGCAATGGGAGTGGGGGGGTTATCCGGTGCCTTGCTCAAGGGCACCACGGTCGGCAGGGCCCAGGAGGTGAACTGGGACCTCTCCAAATAGCAGTCAGGGTCAGCTAATTTAACAAGGGGGGGCACACACTGCCGTCAACAACCAACACACAAAAACCAACGCAACTTCAATTTCAAAACATGCAGTAAAGTCTCTTGTTTTCACACACATTCCAGGGGTGTAGTGCTATTTTCTAGCGCACCTATGACTTGTGCATACATGCACGGTTGTGGCATGACCACCAAAACAGAAACATATGGACATAGGCCACCATATATTAAAAAGTGTGCAAATGTATTTAGTATCCTATCCATGTGAACATGTTTTAGGTGGGTGATGGACCTAACATCCTCTAGGGCAGGGGTTTTCAAAGTGTGGGTAGGTGAGCCTCCCCTCAGAGAACATAAGAACAGCCGCGCCCCCCCTCCCAATTATTATTGCTGTTATTATTATTATTATTATTATTATTGTTGTTGTTGCTATAATGCAGGGGTATTCACTTGCATTTCAAAGAGGTCCAGTAAGAGAAAATGTAATTAAATGCTCTGTTTTCGCTGTCTACCTTCCGCCATTTGAAATTACTCCGACTGTTTCTCTCCTCTTGTCTCATCTCTGTGTGTGTGTGTTTGAACCTATCGTGCTGACTGCACCGATTTGATTGGCTGAGTAGCGTCACCTCCTTAAAACATTAAACAATAACTTTTTTAAACCTTTTTATTTTTATGTTTTAAACATATTGTATAAAATTCCCCCACTACTTGGACTATTCCTTGCACCCCTCTAGAATAAGCCCGAATGGTTTCAACCATATTGCATCAGTAACGTGCACTTGTTATTATAACAAGATCGCAAGGACGCTGGTAGTGATCGGAAAATTGAGTGTTGTTCAGTTTGTGTGTTGTGGAACATGCGTGTCCGTGCATGAAAATATACCACACACCCAATTACAATTGCAGGTTCAATTCACTACCCTGGAAGTTAATACAGTTGTTAAAGTTGGAACAGCCTGTGGACAGCCGTTCTTCCTTGCATGTCAGTCGCCGACACCTTCTTACAGAGGACAGGCACATCTAGCTGCAGCACGACCCGTATATTTCCGCACGCCGTGTTCTCAAGATTTTTTTTTTTTTAACATTTTCAACATGGTGGATACATCCTTATATGCTCCCGGCAACACACTGAACGTCAACTTTGCCTGCTTATTACACTCACCCCTACTTTAGTGTGAACAATGAGTCTGCGTCTTTGATGCACACAGGAATAAACGCAGATCATACTCTGGCTGCAGCCTTTACCGGTACTTGCTTTTGATCAAAGTCAATGCGGAAAACCTGCACTCACACAGGTAGGTGGAGGTGAAGGGAATGAGCACTTTTACAGCCTTTTTGGCGAGGTGGGGGAACTCGGTCTCCACAGACAGCCATAAGTGGGCAAGTGTCACTTTACTCGTCTTTTTCTCGTTCTTTTGTGTCTCACGCTGCGCCTCCCCTGAAGCTCTCTGGCGCCCCCCAGGGGAGGCGCGCCTCACACTTTGAAAACCGCTGCTCTAGGGGAAGATTTTTTTTTTAAATATTGAAGTTAAAAGCATCAATCTGGTGCACTTCGAGAGCAACATTAAGATATCTATGGATACATCTTTCAACACCAGTGTTGGGCAAGTTACTTTTGAAAAGTAACTAGTAATAGTTATAGTTACTGCTCTCAAAAAGTAACTAGTTACTTTATTAGTTACTGAATTGTAAAAGTAACTAGTAACAAGTTACTTTACTTTAAAAACAATAACAATAAAAATACAAGTTTTTGTGTTGTTTTTTGCTGACTAGTTATCTGAAGGCATGCAACAGACTCGACCGTTGCGATGGGCAGCATGTCCTCAGCAACATACCTGGCAATCAATCTGTTTAGTTGACTCTGGGTGACATGTGGCGATTTTAAAAAATCGTTTTTTGGCTGTTTAGATGGTGTTGCTCCATTTGGGTCACTGCCGGTGGTTGAGACGGTGGGGTCTTTGGCGACTAGTTTTATAGCCCCATGTATGTAGGATTACTTAGGTGCTTCAGGAGATTGGCATTGCTGTTATTCGATGTGGACAATGCTTTCTGTCCTGCACACAGTTTACATTTGACCGTAATATTTTGTGCGTCCTTTATCCCCACAAATTGAAAATAGTGGTTATATCTCGAAGTTGCAAATGCGCTGCTGCTCTCGCTGATACTTGCATCTGCCATTGTGTGTGTGTTTGCTGGTGATGAGCGTTGCCGTGTGTGTGTGTGTGTGTGTGTGTGTGTGTGTGTGTGTGTTAGCATTAGCAAGCGTTCGTGTGTGTATTTTCCCCATAAGGCAAGACCCGCCTAACTCTGTCTCTGATTGGCTTACCCTGAAATGTTACCGCGGGCTAACCAATCATCACTCCTCTCTGGTTACTTTCACTTTTCCATGGTACTGTGAGAGGACATCGCTGTATTCGCCTGGAAGTTACATCCGCAGGGAGATTCGGTTCAGTTCCATCACATAATGTAACGCAGTAACGCACCCATTTAAATCACAGTAACTATAAATGTGTTACTTAACGGGAATATGTAACTAGTAACGCCATTAGTTACTACAACAAGTAATTGCGTTACTTTGTAACGTGATGGTCTGATGCGTTGGTCTCACTGGTCAATACCCATATGAAACAGAACTGTAAACAGATTGACTTTTTCTTTATTTTCCAAATCACTCCCCTTTTAACTGAATTTCATACCTGTTTTTTCATTTATTCTCTTATTTTTCAATAGCTACAATGGCATATCAAGGTGTTCCTCGGAAATACTTCTTTACATGGTGACCAAACAGTTTGAGACCCACTGAGATATCTTAAATTAATTATCTAAACAAAAAAAAGTGGCAGGGCTTGCCTGCCCTGCGTTGGGGGGTCACAGTGACTCGTTTTTGGGGGGGGGGGGGGGGGGGGGGGGGCATGGCCTGCGAATGATCCCCCATGAAGCCGACCCTGAGCCCACAGTCCATATTTAGGTCTGGCAGGTAAGTGTTGATAACATCATTGGGTAAAGTGTAAGTAGTTTAAGCTGAATTTTCTTCTTTTACTGTGTGTGCTCCATACTATTGTATTGCTATTTAATTGGATGCAATTGTGCAGGTGTGGATACTTTGACAATTTATATATTATTTCCTGATATGTTTCAAACAGCACGATATTACCATCATATGCAAGGGTGTAACTTTGGTGTGAGGAGTGGGGGGGACACAAAACAGGGGTCCTCCGCAATGAAACATTGTTCTCGATTTAATTCCATTTCCTGCCTTTCTACAAATATATTAGGGACTATGGTATTAAAAAGACCGAGAAAAATGTGTAATGTATATAATGAGTGCGCAAACTTATCTAGTATCCATGTGAACCTGTTTTATTTGTGATGACCTCACATCCTCTATAGGGCAGTGGTTCCCAACCTAGGGGGCGCGGGGGGGCGTCAAAGATCGCAGGGGGGGCGCCAGGCCTCAGATGATTTGAGGCCAAATAACATATTTAGACTTTTTTTTATTTTTTTTTACATATAATTGTAAGGCAATACATGATTGTCACTAAAAGCCTTGTCTCTACATTACAATAAAATATAAAAAATAATTGATTAATTAATTTGAATACAAATTAAAGTTAGTAGCTATTAAAGGCATATAAAGAAAGAAATGTATAATTATTTCTTTAATAGAAATGTTTCTTCTGCCCGTAAAGTGTCCAAACCAGGCTTGTCTGGATAAGCGCATTTAAAACATAGTCATTTTCCATGCCGGTTTCAGTTGGATTATTTGTCAGTTGCTCCGATCAGATCGGTCTCCTCCATTTTGTAGATTATTTACGACTTTTGAATCCACATAAACAAATCGGCAAAATCCGGCGTGTTTTAAACAGTTTAATCCCTTTGTGAATTGTTTCCACTTCCATTGTTTTCGGTCCTTTAATTTCTTCATACAGCGGGCATCCAACTTCCAACAGGAGTCATTTGGGGGGGGCTCTTGGGGAAAAAGGTTGGGAACCCCTGCTCTAGGGGGTCTGGTTTCTTTAAATTGAAGTTAAAGGCATCAATTAAGAGATTTATGGATACAGCTCTCAACACTCAAAACAGAACTGTATATATTTCAATACTCCAAAAACCATTAGAATATGCTCACAACCAATAACAAATCATTGATAAACTCCTCTCTCCTATCTTTATCATACCTAATCTGCATTCTTTCTTTTTATTTATGCATATTTTACTAATCACTAACCTTTCAAACTGTGTTTTTGATTTTTTACTGACCTATAGCACTCAGTGGAATGATTTATTAACTTATTTTGAACAACTATTTCAAATAGATGGAAATACTTGTTTACATAGATGACCAAACTGTTTGATACCCACTGAGATAACTAAGACTACAGTTTAAAATCTAATCGCTCAGCGAGTCCTTTAGCTCACCCAATTACCCCCAAGGGGGGTGCGCCCCGCACGTTGGGAACCACTGCCCTAGAGAATGTGAGGTCATCACAAATAAAACAGGTTCACATGGATACTAGATAAATTTGCGAACTCATTATATACACAACAAAGCTAAACTCCTTTTAGATTCTAATCTCCGTTAGCTCCGAGCTAGCACCAGATGCTAACAACAACCCCCGTCTCTCGCTCTGTCTCTCTTTCTATCTCTCTCACACAAAATGCGCTCGTGCTACACACACACAGACGCTCCTCCGTGACGATGACCGCTTGCGTAAACATTTATAATAAACACATTTGAAAAGTGGGAGGGGGGACACAAACGGGATTTTGAAAAGTGGGGGGGACATGTCCCCCCTGTCCCCAGTGGAAATTACACCCATGATCATATGTACTAAGACAGAGTCACAGGGTTTAGCTTCTAAAAAAGCGGACTTCCAGTATAATGTCCCCTGTTGTCGTGTTGTCGGCCCGGTGTAAACACTCTCCCGCCGGCCTGCTGCCTTACATGGGCAAACCTCTCCTCACTGCAGGCGGCTGGAATTTCAGAGCGTGACGTCACTGCCTACAACTCTCCCAGAATTTGGATCAAGAAGTTTCACTTTTTGGGTGGGATTGGAACCTCTGTTATAATATTCCCTAGAAAGCGAGGTAAGCACAACTTTGGAGCACTTTAAACATATGTGCGTCTGTCGGCTGTGAAGTTTAATGTGTGTGTGATAACCCGGTATAGCTCGTCTTTAATGTGTTCGGCCTAGGCTATGATATGCCTTTTTACTGTAGCTCGGACTGGGTTCACAGTGAGGGCGTGGACTCACACGATAGCCTCGGCTTGTACTACTGTTACATGAGGAGACTAGCAAAGTTAACGTGTCGGTTAGCTAGTCATCAGCCCGGCTCAGCCCGGTTGAGTTTAAACCCTGTGGAGCGGGACTCAGGCGACTCTGTTGGGTCTGTTCTCAGCTCTCTGCCGCTGAGCAATGCGGAAGACTGCCTGTCAGTGCCGAAACACGAGAGCAGAAATATGTCGCTGATATTTCACTTCAGAAGGCTCATAAGCATCCATTCACCAAGTGCCCCATTACAGGAATAACAGTTAGCTCCCTGACTGTTTGCTAGTTTTAGCTTCGTCGTTAAACAAAATAATATTTGCGGACTTGTTTACGGCAGCACAGATTCGCCACGTTGTTAACGTTGTTTTTATGACGCTCTCTATCATTCACTTGGAAAATACTGTTGTTTCTGTAAAGTTGTTGGGACTTCTGTATCCATTCGACTTACATTATAATTCATTGCACACACGTTTGTTCAGGCCCATAAAGGACTAATTTACAGTGAAGGCCTTAAAAATACTTTGAACCCTGGTCTGTATGAAAAGACAAGCCAGGAAAACATAATTGGCATGAAGTGACATTAACATGTCCACACAGTTCAGGCCTGGCCCCATGTCAAGTCTTTTTTTACTTCTAAAGACCCTGGTCAGATACTCTCTGCTGGCCCCTTGACAATGCAACATGTTACCTCAGAAAGTTCTGGATTAAGTGACTTCACTTCATGTACAACCCCACAAGTATCAAGCTAAATTAAGATAAGAGTAATTTTCTCAATTCGACTCTCTCAGCCTGTTGATAACATCATCTGGGAATTTTCTTAAGGACAAAGTCTACATTTTAAATTAAACCCCATTCATTAGGTGTGATGTATAGTATTGTGTATAAGTATGGAATGTAACTACATGTAACTACATGTCTCCCCTAAAGCTTTACAAGGGTCATACACACACAGATGAGTAGCCTACTGAAAACCTCCCTATTGTAGCTTTAACGTTGTCAATGTCAATATATGAAAATCTCTGTCTAGACTACAGGTATTGTTCTGCCATAAAATATCACTAGTGTGAAAAATAAGTCTCACTGTCTTGGTTGAAAGACTGAATTCATACTTTGACTTAGATGTTGAATTTCAAATCAATAACACTAAGGTCCCCTAAGAGTGCTGTCATCAAACCGAATACATCTGCGTCGCCCCGACACATTTCTGACTCGGGCAACATTAAACGGAACTGTCTCTAAAATCTCTGGTTAAAAAGAACTCGTTTGACAGCGTTGATGATGTTAAAGTTAAAAGATGACTGCCTTTGAGCTGGGGGCCCCCTGGTAGGTTTAGTCAAGACATTCTACTGTTTGTGTTACCTTAATGAGGATGTGTTTTTTTGGAAGGAACAGCAGTTTCACCATACTCAAATTGAAGAGTAGAGTGAAATGAGAAGACGGTGGTCTTTCAGAAAGTTTTACCATAACCCGAAGCTAGTGTTCCCTAAGCTTGGTAAATATGGTTTATTGGTACCAAAAATGAAGACAAGACGCACTGCTTCTGCATCTGCAGATACCTCACAGTCTTTGCTACAGGGTCCTTTAACACCACTAACTACTGTTCTGAAGGTTTTCCAGAATCCTCAGAGACTCCTCCGGTCATCTGGATGAAATAATATTCCATCTTGGTATCATAAAATATTCTAACCTGTTTTCCCAATTGCACCCCTTTTTTAATCCAAAAAACACTAGTTTTCCCAAATTGATCTTGTGCATTTTGTGACTTTATAATATCAGAAAAATATTCAAGCTTTTTCTCCTGAAATTATTCAACAACAGCCCTATGCGCTGTTGGGTAAATGTGTTAAGTCAAAGTGAAGTTAGTTATTGACAGTGTAAGTTTAATCACGATTTTGTCCATTTGCCTATCAGTTTGTTAACGAAGTGGACAGAGGCTTTTTTTTGCCCTTAAAAGTGACTTTTAATGGTGTTTTTTGTATTTAAATGATTGGTCTTATCATTGCGGAGGGTCCCCGACACAATGCAACTAGTCTGGAGCTCGCTGGGGTCCCGCAAATAAGATCTCTTGACCGCATAAAACATAAAACATGAATAATGTTTTATAGTTTTGTAAAGAATAAACCTCCACTAAAATATGCATTGACCATAGAAAAAAGACTAAAAGCAGACAATGACACCAGACTTCAGAGACAACATAGTGAGACCGCGTACGGAGTGTGGACATGTCGGGGCCTGCTGGGCTCTCAGGTTAGGGTGTGACATGTGGCAGGCTCATTAGCAACTCATACCTTTTACTTTTGCATTAATCTATGTTGATTCAAAAAAAGTCACGATACCTGCATAATAATAATAATAATAATAATAATAATAATAATAATAAATACAATTAAAACTAAATTCAAAGTGTAGATGGGTGTTTTCCATGTTTGAGTATATTTGTAATACTCTGCAGGAAGCTTCATGCGTGGTTGCTGGTACTTTCACGGAGGAACTGTGCACAGTGCTCAGGACTGCAAGCAGGGTACTTGATTGACACCTCCCTCACTCTACTCTTTGATTGACCTATATGAGTGGGACAACCCCCATGACATTTTTAAAAAATATTTTTGTACTTTATTGTAACAGTAACATTAAAAAAATAACATATATAGAAATGCAAAGAACAGAAGAGGAAACAACGTGTCACGGAATTCAGTTATGACATACAAAAAAAAAAAACACTTGTTTAAGGGATTGAAATAATCTTTTTAAAAAACAATTGTTTCTATTTGTTTAGAACGCAGATATCACTTGAATATTTAATATTCACTTCAAACCTTTTCAGATCCTTTTCATGTTGCTTTGTGCTTTTCCTGATAGAGATACCTTTTATAATGAATATTATTTGAGTTTAGTCTGTTCACTAAACAACAAGCAGTGTTTTCCCTGAACTGTATCTCTGCAGTGAAAAATGACTCCTACAGGCTGTGACAGCTGACTCACATTTAAATGGAAAACTTACTTAGGTTCATGCAGGATTTATAGGAGTTATGTAATCTATTTGAGTAATACAGATTTGTCACTATTTCTCAATGTCAACAGATTTCAACACACAGTGAAGGGCATCACTTCATCAGCCTTCCAGATTTTCCGTCCATCCAGAGAGGAGAAAAGGTGAGATAGCTTTTGTGCTAGCATGAGTCATGCATTGTAGTTTGAGGAGATGTAAATATGGATATGGCAAGTCCGGGTCAAAGCACTCTCAAAACAACCACACATTTGCTACAGTACCAAAGAGGCAACACAAAGTGTGCATGAGCATCCAGTAAAGACATGGCATGTGATGTCATCAAGTTTCTCTGTAAGCTGTTTAGCTAAGTTTATTGCATTTAATATGGTTTTTTTCATTGTAAGGAGCACATTTAAATTCAAGATTCAAAGATTTATTGTCATATATACACAACTACAGTGTCGTTATGGAGTGAATAAAAAACTTAGGTCAGGTTCCTCAACAGTGCAACAGTGCAATTACAATAATAATAATGTTATGACACCTCTGTTATTCAAGGTGCTTTCAAGGTTCTTGCACTGCCATGTGACCATGTTTTGCTGCCTCTTCTAATACACTTCAAAACTTGCCACATTTTAGATTTTTCGAGGAAGACTTTGATTCAAATAACATTTCCAGAATTTTTGCAAATCACTCTTCTACCACAAATCACCTTTACATGTAGTAGTTAACTTAATTTCTTTGGGTTCCCCACTGAGTTATCACTGCTACATGAGATTTGTACACGTTTTAGAACTTAAGGAAAGTCATTTGGAATTGTGCTCTTTACCCACAAAAATAATTGTAAAGACTTTATGAACATACAGTATAAAGATGTCAGTCGTGTGAACGCAGTCCTTTAAGATACTAGTTTGAGAAAACGAGCATTCTCCAGCCAAGTCGCCCTTGAAAAGTGTTCCAGTGCAGGCAGGGAGGTGTAATGTGCTCTCTAAGCAGCTGTTAATATGATCGTGATCTGGGCTGACCCACAGAGCGCATGGGGAGTAATCAGACTTTAATTATACCTTCTTAATTACTTGAACACAATCCGTGTGACAGGACAGCTTTTCACAGTAAATGGGCTATCTTTGCCTTCTAATCGGGCCCTGGTCGCCTGATTAACAAAAAAGTCACTTATGTCTATATTTCCATACATTTTTAGAATTTGCTAACTTGACTTCTCCACATTTTTTATAGTTATTCTTTTAAAAATGGCGCTTGTTTGGCAGGCTCAGTGTTGCCCATCTTAGGTCAGATGGAACACAAAGTGATGGTGAAATGTTCTCTACAATCATCTGTATTATTGCTAGTGAAAGGTATGCACCACAGAACTGGCTCTGCTGAGTGACTCTGGCTCAGAGAGTATGGCATTCCAAGTTAAAAGCAAACCAAACTGATATTGCCCTCCAATACTGTCTTCATTTTTTCTCCATATTTGGAAATGTTTACCTCCTCCATGATGGTTGACAGAGGTTGGGAGAGGGAATGTGAGTCATTTCAGCTGCACAAGGCTTGAAGGGCTGAGAGGAGACTTCCTTTGGTGAAGCTAACACTTTTCTCTGCTTCAATAATCTAAAGAAACTCTGTGAGTATCATACTATGCTTCATTCTTGTTTTAATATTTTAGTTTGTTTGTAGCATGTCTTTTTTCAGTGAGAGAATGCAGCTTATTACTGTAAAAAATGGCATTCATAACATAATGTATGGTTTTCCATTGTCCAAAGCTGTGTGTATAGGCTGCTTGTGGGGAACTTGTGTCAGTATGTCATGTTTGACAGATCAGGAAATGCTATTGCTGTGTCATTGCAGACACAATACAGACCCATTATGTTCCTGTGCATCTCTGCAAGGAAGAGGAAGCCACTTATATCGACTGTTTGACAGATATCTTTTAAATGAAACGTCACACTTACTCTGTACTGCACAGCAATATGAGCAGGTCAGAGCTGAAGATGAAAGCACAGCACACAGATGTGTTGTGTCTGGACACACTGAATACACATTGTAGGATAGAAATAGTGAAATAGCTCAGAAGGCTTTCCTGCAGATGTGTGTGTGTGTTTGAGAGTTGGGGGCAGTTTGAAGAATCCTGGTTTTGCAAACATCCACTCGGACTGATATCTACACCTCAACAGGTCTGACCTTCCTCCTGGCTCTTACTTTCACACTTCAAACGTTTAGTGGCAGGTGTGGCAGTAGGTGAGGGAAAAAGTAAATGATTTGACTTAGCTCTAAGGGCTGGGGCTGCTCACTTCACTGTGATGATCCTTTACTTGTATCTCTAAATAATGCTGGGAATGTAGCCTTGGGGCTAAACACTGATACGTTTCTAAGTCAATGTTCTTTTTCTCCCATATTGTTTTATTGGATACTGGATTGTATATGCTTGCACAGTCATTACTGAATAAAGGAAACTATCATCTATTTATATGTTTATTAAATTTTAGGTAAAGCATTTTTTCCTTACAATTGTCATATGGCTGAACTTGGAGCTGCTATTGTGCTGTATTTATGTTTCTTTTCATATTGGAAATACAGGTCTTAAGGACCGTCCACTAATGCCAATATGTACTTGAAACATGCATCAACACCAAGTGTTCAAATATATTTATGCTTACCCTGCAACGACTGATTAACATGTTAAAAGTAACTACAACCACACTTTTGGATGGAAGGATATTCATTCCCCCTTGATTGTAAAAACAATGACCTTTATTTTCTGTCTAGTGCCATGTTCAGGTAAACATTTCGGTCTATCCAATTGGGTTAGGACCAAGTATCTGCAAAAAGTCCTATCTTTTTTGGTATTCCTTAGATTTGAGGTGAAACTATATAACATTTTCAGAATCAGAATCAGAATCAAGGTTATTGCCAGGTAGGAATTAGCTTTGGTATCTGGTGGTGCAAACATAAACAAGTTGCAAAGTAGTAAAATAAGGATAATAAGTATTTACACCAAATACAAAAAGCTAAAAAACAAGAACACTTTGCAATGGAAGAATGGGCCAAAATCCCTCAAGAGACCTGTGCCAACGTAGTAAAGAACTACTCTAAGAGCTTGTCAGTTGTGGCTCAGAAAGGGTACACTATTGACTATTAATTGCCTGGGGGCTAATATTTTTGACCAACCAATTTTTCACTATATTTGATATAAAGCAAGCCTAAAAACTCATTTTATTTTCCAAAACATACCAAAAGCTACTAAATAGCACTGGTGAATGTTTGATTATATTAAGTTTTATCAATGCTGGAAACATTAGGAAGAATTTTAGGAAATGTTCCATAACTCCTGGGGGGGCTAATAATTTAGGCCTCAACTGTATGTAACAATTGGGGGGCTGTGGCTCAGGGTTGGAGCGGTGCTTTGATCCCCAGCTCCTGCAGAATAATAATAATAATAATAAGACATACTTTATTACATTTCTTTCTCAATTGTGTTGTGTTTACACACATTTCACACACAGGGAGGATATACATGCACAAACACAACCACATGCAGACAGGCAGAGCAGAGAGGCTGCCAGTTAGCCGGCGCCAGGGAGCAGTTTTGTTGTTAGGTGACTTGCTCAAGGGCACCTCGACAGTGGCCCAGCTAGCAGCTAACGCTCCGTATTTTTGTTTGTTTGTCCGATCAATCAATCAATGTCTATTTATATGGCCCAATATCACAAATGTTACATTTGTCTCAGTGGACTTCACAGTTTGTACAGAATATCAGTATGACAATACGACACCCTCTGTCCCTAGACCCTCACATCGTACAAGGAAAAACTTCCAGAGAAAACCCACAGTTTAAAGGGAAAAATGGGAGAAACCTCAGGGAGAGCAACAGAGGAGGGATCCCTCTCCCAGGACGGACAGACGTGCAATAGATGCCGTGTGTACATTGAAAAGATAATACATTTGTAACATAGGTAGTCCAAATGTTTGGAAATGCATGTGTGTATAATAGGAAGATGAATCCACGAGGATATCCATCCAGGACTTATGATCCAGGACCACAGCCACGAGTCAAGATCCAGGACTCGCGATCCATGACACAGGACCGCAGGATCATCCATGACTCCGGATCCCGGCGTATATACACACCAAAAAGAAAGACATTTGGGGAAGCTGGGTTAATCGGAACATGAGAGTACACAGGTATAGACAGAGAGAAGGAAGAAGTAAGATGTCCCCCGACAAACTAAGCCTATATCAGCAAAACTTGAGGCTGAATCTAATCAGCCCTAACTATAAGCTTTATCAAAAAGGAAGGTCTTAAGCGCACTCTTAAAAACGGATAGGGTGTCTGCCGTCCAAACACAAACTGGAAGCTGATTCCACAAAAGTGGAGCTTGATAAGAAAAGGCTCTGGCTCCCATTGTACTTTTAGAGACTCTAGGAACAACCAACAACCCTGCATCACGATCAGGACGTGAAGCCGCGACACTTCGGTTTACAGACTGAGCCACTGCTGCCACACCTTGGAAGTTTTTTTGGGCAAGATACTGAACCCCATTTCTCTAGATGGCCAAAAGTTTGTGTGTGTGTGTTAGTCTCTCTTGTAGGCAACCTCTGTATGAATGGGTGAATGCTGACTCAAAGCACTTCATTCAACATTTTACTATAACAAAACACCATCAACAAGAGTGTTTTGAGATATTTCAGTGGCTCTCCTGGTTTAATAAGCAGTGACAGACGCTGATTGCTGGTTACATCACTTTCTGACCATAGCTTTTAAAACGACTTAATCTGCTCTCACTTCACTTCATTTCAAGATGTTTGCATCCCCAGATTGGGAGAGATTTTATGTTTTCAAGACAAGTTTTCTTAATGAATCTCGTCAACAAATCAAGGCATGATTAACAAGAGCAATTACAGCGAGGAGCTGGAGAACCACGCTAAAGTGGAGGAGATTATCCCTCTTATTAAGGGTTTGATTACTTTCTGTTTTTCTGTTTAACTCCAGATTACTCTTTAACTAATGAGGCCTTCTAAACAGCTACTTTCATCCGATTGGATACTTTAGAATTAAACACTTGCAGAATGGTTTTAAATATGTTCTAATACTGTCTGGTAGCATATTTGGCAACAATGACAGCTTCATGTACTCTTTTATATGTCAGTGTCTGCTCGATAGTTCTCGATTTGGGATTGACTCCCAATCTAAGTTTTTTCCTCTTGTAATCGGCATTGATAGTGATGAAAAAACCACCGCTCCCGACACATTATTGGATGTCTTTGACTCGGTCCCTCTTGTTAATGCTGACCTGGCTCTGTGCCGGTGGACAGAGTTTGAATAACTCACCTCTGTTCCAATACTAAATGAATCTCCACACACACAATGTCATGACCTCCTTTACCTTATGTCTGAAGAATTCAGTTTTGATTGCATCAAATGAAATGATTCCTTAATGACATGCTGTATTGCTGCCAGTGAACTCTGTAGTCCTGTCTGTTTGTTCCATCAGCCCGTAGCCATTTGTTAAGGAAAGATCACTCAATAAGCTTGATGTTATTTATTCAAATATGGTATTTATGAAAAATAAATAGTACTACAGTTTCAGAGCACTTGTATGGACAATTATAAATGTGTTTTAAGGTGCATTCAAATGAATGTCCCTTAAATAAAGTCCAAGATGTTCACATTTTTTTATAATTAAAAAAACGATTGAAGTAGGCTTTGTCCAGCTATTTCCAGCCCTTTGGCATGTTTGACTTCTGTACAGCAATGTCCAACATAAGTGATTGACATAGAGACGTATGTATGTGTATGATGAGCAGAGAGACGTATGTACAGTTGCAAGAAAAATGTGTGAATCCTTTGGAGATACCTGGATTTTTGCATAAATTGGTCATAAAATGTGTTCTGATCTTCATCTAAGTCACAACAATAGACAAACACAGTCTGCTTAAGCTAAAACCACACAAACAATGATATGTTTTTATATTTTTATTGAACACACCATGTAAACATTCACAGTGCAGGGTGGAAAAAGTATGTGAACCCTTGGATTTAATAACTGGTTGACCCTCCTTTGGCAGCAATAACCTCAACCAAACGTTTCCTATAGTTGCATATCAGACCTGCACAACGGTCAGGAGGAATTTTGGACCATTCCTCTTTACAAAACTGTTTCAGTTCAGCAATATTCTTGGGATGTCTGGTGTGAATCGCTCTCTTGAGGTCATGCCACAGCATCTCAATTGGGTTGAGGTCAGGACTCTGACTGGGCCATTCCAGAAGGCGTATTTTCTTCTGTTGAAGCCATTCTGTTGTTGATTTACTTCTGTGCTTTTGGTCGTTGTCCTGTTGCATCACCCATCTTCTGTTGAGCTTCAATTGGTGGACAGATGGCCTTAAGTTCTCCAGCAAAATGTCTTGATAAACTTGAGAATTCATCTTTCCGTCGATGATGGCAATCTGTCCAGGCCCTGAGGCAGCAAAGCAGCCCCAAACCATGATGCTCCCTCCACCATACTTCACAGTTGGGATGAGGTTTTGATGTTGGTGTGGTGTGCCTTTTTTTCTCCACACATAGCATTGTGTGTTCCTTCCAAACAACTCAACTTTGGTTTCATCTGTCCACAGAATATTTTGCCAGTAGTGCTGTGGAACATCCAGGTGCTCTTTTGCAAACTTCAAACGTGCAGCAATGTTTTTTCTGGACAGCAGTGGCTTCCTCCATTTTATGACCAACTTATGCAGAAATCCAGGTAATTCCAAAGGGGTCACATACTTTTTCTTGCAACTGTATGCGTATGATGAGCAGAGAGACGTATGTGTGTGTATGATGAGCAGAGAGACGTATGTGTGTGTATGATGAGCAGAGAGACGTATGTGTATGATGAGCAGAGAGACGTATGTGTATGAGTAGCAGAGAAGCTGAAAGGGAAAAAGGTCTCTAAAGAAGTTTTCATCTTATGAAACTTTGGCGTATATATTTGTGGGCATTTTTCTACTTTAGAAGCCGATGTAGCGTCATTGAATTTAACAGCAAATGAAGGTTTTTGATTCTTGCATGTTATTCTCTTTCTATCCACTATATGTCCCAGAATTCCCATTTTGAGTCCTAATATTTATATTAATAATAGATACGTTTCTGATAACATCAATTGGGCATAAACTATGGCCAAGAAACCAATTCCAGAACGTTTGAGCTGAAATGATGGTAGGGCACCGAGTGTTGACACCCCCCAGGGCCCATCATTGTTTCCATTAAGTTTGTTGTCTGTTCATCAATATTCACCAGTAAACAACAGTAGTAACATTGTGAAAATGACAGTGATAGTGTGACTAAAGTGACATTTACTGTCCCCTATCATCTAGGACCATGTCTCCACTAACTGATGAATCTCAGATTAGGCAGAAGCTGGAGGCTAATGGGAGACTTTACACGATGTGTGTGATGCACTTGCTCGGCATGCAGTGACAGCTGCCAGCCTCTAAAGACGCTCAAATGACTGAAGCATGTTGTTAGCAACATGGAGCCATGTGCCAAACATATTCACTCCAAACCACATCAACAGATTAGAATGATAAAAGGAGGCATGATGTTAGTGTACAGCTGTTAGTGTTACTACAACACAAAGCAATTGCTGTTTTTTCAAAAAGCAATTAAAAGGGTCACTAACTATGAGCAACATTGTACAAAACTTGATGTTTAAAGCTTCTTTAAATGAATTGAAATACAATCTCTTTATACATATTTTTCTTATGCCAAGATTGGTAGATATCAAAGTCATTGTTATCATCAGTATTTATTGTTGAACAAAAGAAGGAAAGGCTTGAGATATTCCTGACAGTTAATCAGGTGAAGTGTTTTGTTAAACCTCATGTTTCAAGATAGCGCTTTTAGGTAGCTGATAATGGAGGATTGTAAAGCTTTGTGCTAGTGTTTGAGATGTTAGGGTTGTGCTTAATTGAGTAGAAAGAGTTCTGACTTTGTGCTACATCAGGCACAGCACCATTTTGTTCTTATTGTGTCTGTGTACCTGCAAGTGATGGCAGCAGAATTGTGCCTGTATCACTCTTTGAAGATCTGTAGTAACAGGGCTGCAGATATCAGTTCGCTGGCACACTGTACACAGGCATATTTCACATGGCTCACTAGCAGGATTAATTGCCAACAAGTCCCCTGTGGTCTGTGAATGCAATTACCTACTGACCCAAATCATCATCTTGGTTGGAAGTCAGTGCCTCTGTTCTGGCACACAGGGCTGTCACTCAGCCTCACAATCACCTGTCCGTGCATACTAACACAAGGGCATTTTGTTTCAGGAATTTTACCTCTAGATCATATCTTTTGAAATTAGGCTTTCCTCACCTGGGCTGTTCATTTAAATTAAAGCTGTGCTGTCTAGAAAGAAGGCGTAAACAGAAACACTTTAAGTCTTACTTTCATAATGTAATTTTAAAAGAAATGTAAGGATTATAATTTATTGAAAACATGTAATTTTTGAGTGTTCTCAATTTAGAAGCTGTGATAACTTGGGCTGCCGCTCTATATTTTTAAGATTTTTTCTTGCTCAATGACTATTTTCCAAGATTGCAATAGCACATCTCTGGTCAAAACAACCAGAAATCCATCTGAAAACTTTGAAACTTGACCATTGAAATAGATTTAGAAAATACCAAAAGCTCTCTGATTCTAGCTTTAGAAATGTAATTCACAGGTTTCTTTAAAGGACCCATGTCATGTAATGTGACTGTGTAGCATAATAAATATGACATATCGTTCTTCAGTGCCCTACGCTGTACATATCCAAAATGAATCGCTGAAAGGTTTTGGGAAGCTTTAGGCACGTTCACACCAAGTACTTTTCCCACAAAGGTTCCTGAGAACTACGATTTAGTTGCGTTCACCCCAAAAAGTCCCAGGAACTAAATTAGTTCTAGAGAACCTTTTTTACCCCCTTTTCAGTCCCTGCTAGAGAGCAGGGACTTTCGTGGGAGAAAAAGGTTCCTGTGTCTGATTGGCTGGGCGGAATGCAAACCACGCCCCGCCAAACTCCCAAAAACGTTTGTGAAGCCGCCATTTTATTATCCTCGCATTGCATTATTAGCATTAGCATTAGCCCAGCGCAGAAACGCAGAGAGACTAACTTATGACAACACAAAATAAAACATGGGAGCGGTGGAGATGAGGAGGTGTCGGCGTTCTGGCTGTTTACTCGGAAGGCTTCAGTAGAAGCTGCTGGGAGTCCCAGCAGCTTCTACTGAAGCCAGTCCCCAACTCCGGGGACTTCCGGCCGGGGACTCCGGGTGGCAGTATACGCTGTGAAGTTGTTTGCGGCCTGCCAGTAAACCCAAAGCAGAAGAAGAAGAAGTGACGTCAGCGGCTTCATTTGCCTAATCCACCCCCAGGAACTAATTTCCGGTGTGAACGCGATCTTTACTTAGTTCATGAGAACTAAAGAGTTCTCAGGAACCTTTGTGGGAAAAGTACTTGGTGTGAACGCGCCTTTTGTCTCGTGAAAGGCTGGCAGAGGGTGCGGCCATAGCTCTGGGCGTGGCTACTGGGTATCCCTACGTAGCCGATACCCAGGAAGTAAACAATGGAAAATGAGAAATCTCCAACGAGGCGTTTTGGGGAGGTATTTTCTGTGTTGGAGTTTTACTCGCTACAGGGTGTACTTTGAGGGTTTCGACTCTGCAGACCGTTTACATGCATAAAAACCTTCATAACACACAAGGGGACGGGTAATAACCGGAAAAGCATGACATGGGACCTTCTAAATTACGTTTCAGAGTTGTTTTGTCAGGCAATACAAGCTTTTTCATTATGTTACCATGGAAATGTACCTTTGCTTTTTTGTATTAACCGTAACAACTTTACCAATTTATCATTTCACTCTGACTGGCAATAGGTTTCAGTGTTTCCCCTAGGATAAGGTGACCAGATTTTCAAAATTAAAACCGGGGACATTTTGAGTTTTGCGCTCAATATATCATTAACATATCCAATTTTCTTTACTGCTAAAGAAAAAGGGGGGACAATTCTGGTTCAATGTAATTTGAACATCTTAACTGCTATAATAAACTGATGTGTACTAACTAATTACTATGGTAATTAACTAATTAATGAAACCTTTCAGAAAATCTGATTTCAAAACCATGGTAAGTGAAGTTAGAGTAAAGTATTAACTCACTTATTGAGTGTTCCATAGTTAATAACAAAACATTTTCAAACTACATAGGTTATAGCCTCAAGTTTATTTGATAATTAACATATGTTCAAGATATAGAGACAACAAACAAGTAACACTAGCAGAATGACATACTATCAAAGACACTTCAACAGAGAGACACAACTGTCTGGGACAAAGAGATCAAACTGTTTTTTGAATTTATGGATAACCACCTCAGCTGCAATTTCATCTGCTGTTTCTCCTTTGAGTTCAACAAGATCGAGCAGTTTTGTTTCCGCTGATGTGCTATCATTTATCTTACAATATCTTACTAATATTGGCAGCAGCTTTACATGTCCATGATTGGATGCATCAATGGACAGAGACACACATTCCACCTCGTCTAGGTCCTGTGTTACCAAGGTAGTTGCCCATGGTGCTAACACGTTGCCCATGGTGCTAACACGTTACTCACTATGGCAGGGGTGGCCAACCCCTGCCAGCGTGTCTCATTTTGATGTGGCCCAAGAGCCAATCACAATAATACCTGCGATGCAGTGAACCAATCACCTTTGAGGGGGGGAAAACCTATCGCTGATTAAACATTATCCAGTGTTTCCCCTACCATTGTCTTGGAGGGGCGCTGCGCCCCGCCAACGGAGCCCCGCCAACGGAGCCCCGCCAACGGAGCCCCGCGCCCCCCCTGAAATTCAAGGTGTTTAAAAAATATATATAATTTTTTTTTTTAAATATATATATATAGCACCAAATTGCAAATAATCTATAACTACTGTCACTTTTCACATTGAACATGCGCTCTTTTATTAAATAAATGAAACGCTTTCATTTTAAGTTGTGAGTTTAGTGTTTTTGACCCTAAGAAACACTGATGCATTAATCAATAACAATAATCCACAGCTCCTCTCTCTGCTCCAGAGGATTTAAAAAATATATATCCCAATGCTACAAAAATGCATCAGTGACGTGGTTGAAATCTTGTCTCCAGAAAACAAAAAACTGAAACAAGCGGTATCAGTGACTGTATGTTTGATGTGGCTCTTGCAGTAACATAGAAAAAATGTGGCTCTTAACCTCTGACTGGTTGGCCACCCCTGCACTATGGCATCACATTTAGTCCTAGCACATGTACATTTAGATTCATAAAGCTTCCTTGTTAGTTGTGCTGTGCAATCCATAGATCTGAAACTATGATTGTGTTGTGTTGTATAAATTGACAAGCTCTGTAATTATATAATTACCAATATACTTCTATCCTTTCACATATCTTCCCGTATGTGTTTCTTCTCTTCTTACTCTCCACGCTACCTGTAAGGATAAGCAAAACTACATCTTCTGACTGAATTCTATTTATTTTATGAAATGATCAAACCAAGGCCTGACAACTGGCATTTTATATGGAAGTGATTCATATATAAAAAACGTTTTAAATATTGGATACAGTACTATCAAGCCAACTACACGAAATGGACAGGCACAGATCAATTTGATCAAAGATGCTCCAAAGTAGGGTACAAGTTTCCAAAACCCAGTGAAGTAGCACAATGCAGAATTCCTACAATTAAGCGGGACAGTGAAGGGTGTGTTAGGGCGATCAAGAAAAGTGAGCGAGCGGGGCAGTTAAGAATGAGAGAGTTTACGGAGCAGATAAAGAGAAACAGGAAGACAAAAGTAGAAGAAGAAGAATAATGAGTATTATACTCTTTTTACCCTGTGTTTCATGACATGGGAAGGTGTGTGGCGCAGTGGATAGAGCCTTGGTGTTCGGATCAGGGGGTCATAGGTTCAAACCCCACTGCAGTCAGAATGTCGTTGTGTCCCTGAGACACCTCACCCCAAATTGCTCCTTTGGGGATTGCCCATAGTATTGAGTATGTAAGTCGCTTTGGATAAAAGCGTCTAACATGTAATAACATGAAACGTTTTATTTCACCTTGCTATGTGATTTTTTAACGTACATTAAAAAACGGGGACAGTTTCAACCGGGGACAGGCCAATAAAAACGGGGACTGTCCCCGGAAAACGGGGACGTCTGGTCACCCTACCCTCGGATGGAGTCATAGCAGCGTGCTAAGGCACGTGGGCCCAGCATAATGTGAGCGCGGAGCGCGTGACATTTTTTAGTGTGTGCGAAGTGCGCCCCGCAAATGTGTTTCTATTTGTCTGCCAGCACAAGTAAGGCTCTTGAGGCCTAGTACCAGGGCAGGTTCTAGCCAATTTGGTGCCCTAGGCGAGATTTTATATATAAAGAATAAATGAAAAATCTCTACAAAAGACAAATACACTACAAAAACAGAAACGTATTGACAGGTAATATACGTCAAAATGGCTTCAAATGTATTCAGTATTGTATGAACATGTTTTAATTGGGGAGTGGACGTAGGGCTGGGCGATATATCGAGTTTACACGATACATCGTGGATTGCACTACATGCGATGTCGTAAATGACCACATCGTGAACATCGAGTATTATGTTGTCAAATCAATTTCCCGCCGCGGCCAAAATGAGCTTTCCTTTCTCCCTCATAGACACAGTCACACACGCAGGCACACACGCAGGCCCCGTCTAACTTGCACACAAACATTACACACATGCACAGTGACAGAGAGCAGGGCTCGACATTATAAATGGCCCGCTGGCTCGGAAGCACTATTTAGACACCCCGGGCCAGCATAACGTACTTTCCACTTGCCCGCTCGGGCCACTAAAAATATTGCTTAAAAAAAATTAAATTGTCCAGTGGTATAGGTACTTTGACAAGCAATGTTGTTAAATTGTTTCGTTTATTAACCCTACAACATAGCGTTTCGTGAGGCGGTTGTCGTTGTTGGGTGAAAAGCAAACAGCTGTTTACTGCGGAGCCAGCGCGAGCAGGCTCCCGTTTGCCCGTGAGCGCCGGGCAAAAAACTATCTTCAAATAAAAGAAAGTCACCGGAGGAGTTAAAGGAGAGTGACAGGTAGCATGAGAAGAAGAGGGAGAGAAAGTTTCAGCCAGCTTGATCGATGGAGTTGTTTTTTAGTGGTGCAGTGACTAAAACCCTTTTATAATCTATCGATTAGATTTATGATTCGAAAATGATAAAAGTAGGGTAGACATGTGGATATTATCCGGCTGAACAAAACGTGCATTTATCAAACAGGTTTGTTTTCCACAGACCTTATTTCCAGCTATTTTCCAAAACCCTATGGAGAAATCCCATTGCTTTTTTGTCGAGGGAACCAGCAGCTTACTTCCTGGTTTTAGGACGCGTCACTGCACCTCTCAATATGATGCCAAGGTCTTCTGTTGGCTCTGTACAACAATGCCAACCTATGCTGACAAGTAAGTGAAGAGTAGACAATATAAAAGGTATTGGCTATAGGAAAATGTCCCAGCAGTTTAGGAGAATTAAGGTTCTAATCTAATCTATTACATAGCCATTACATGTCTAACTCCTGATAATGACAGGAAGACAGAAAGCGCATTATACTAATAATAATAATACTACTCATAATAATAGCAGACATTTTTGAACAATGACCACAATATCATTATTTTAATAAACCAAATATGAACAATTGAGGAAAATGAGGAAGAACTGATGATTCAAATGTTGTAGTACAAGTAGTAATGTAGTTAGTGCATACATTACTATTGCAACAAATGTGTTAATTTTCTTCATTATTAGTCGATTTTTTTAATGCAGACATATGTTGCAGGGACTACTAGAATCATCATACTGGCGTGACTGTAAACATCAAGGGATTAAATTAAAAAAATGTATCACGATGTATATATATATATATATATATAGTCAGTAAATATCGCGATATCATTTAGAGACCATATCGCCCAGCCCTAGGTGGACGTCACATCCTCTAGGGGGGTCCGGGGGTATTGTCCCCCGGGAAGATTTTTTTTGAACATTTTAACACATATGAAAAAGATCGGTTTACATTTTAATAATCAAATAAGTATGTGAACATAACCAATAATCTTCCATAGCCAATAACAAATAAATGTAATTTATTTTATTTTTGTTGTTCATTTATATCTTATTTTACGTAGCATATTTTGTATCTCTCCAACTTTAAACGATATTTTTGGTTTACTGTCCTATAGTATACATTGGAATGATTTCAAACCTGTTTTTATTTATCCTAATAATTATAAAGGAGTGCCTTGGAAATATGTGTTTACATAATTTGTAAACACATATTGGTTTGAGACCCACTGAGATAACTTAGACTAAAATTAACTATCTAAACACTCAGAGAGAACTTTACCTCACTGAGCCTCTCAGTCTGACAGGAGAAATCTCCTCCACCCTGGTTGTAGAAACATCTACTTCGTATATCCATTAGCGCAGCTAGCACCAGATTCTAATAACAACAGCGCCGGTACCGGTGCGCCCTCTCTCTCTCTCTTTCTCTCTCCCTCGCTCGCTCACTCGCTCTCACGCTCGCACTTTGGCTCTGAGCTGCGGGCGCCTGATAAGCCAACATCCCCCACTTTCATCACTTACAGCGCCCATCGTACAGGGCAAATGAAAAGTGTAACCGGGGTGAAAAGGGTGTTACATTTACTTAATTATTAATGTTGTTACATCAAGGCCAACAATTAGGATGAGCGCCAACGGTCAAAAATGTTTTTTCCCCTCCCAGAGCTACCAGCGCAGCGCCCCCCAGATCTGGAGCCCTAGGCGACCGCCTATGCCAAAAATCCGCCCTGCCTAGTACATACAGTGGCAATGTCTCAAGATTTAGCAAAAATACACCTTTATTGAATACAGTAACACAATACTACAAATCCACCTAACAAACAATCAAAAATGAAAAAGGGTCGCCACTTATTATTATTTTAATAAAGTAAAAAAAAATAATATATATTTTGTTTTAGTTTTTCGTACCTGGCTGGTGCCCCCTAGCAGCGGCGCGCATATTTCAGCAGCGGCGCTGTACCGCCGCTATTTGTATATAGGGGAAACACTGGGTTTCATCTTTCACAATCATGTTGTAATTGTAATGAATAGAGCTAACATAGTAATGTTGACAGCTGATGTTGTGGAACATGAATGATTTATCTTTCATGTGATTGTATATGATGTCAGTCAGTTGCTCTTACTGATTAACCTCAATTGGATTTCAAGCTGAATATGGAAACAAAAAAACACAAGTAAAAAGCCAAGACTTAACTAAATGGAATCTATTTATTCATGGTGCTACTAAGAGCACTAATGCAGTAAGATTTAGACTTTAAAGCACTGCTAATGCTATTACAAGTATATAGGCAGAGGTGGTGGAGACCTCCACATACATGTTGGTTTGTCACAGCATAAAGAGAAAAGCTTCTTTATGTCTCCACATGTGCATTTACTTGCACTATTCTCATGTCGTGTCTAAATGCACAGGAGGTTAAAGGTTATGATCTGGGTTTAATGGAGTTGCCCCAGAATCGACTTCATTAATGGATCATCCAATTGTATATGATGTAGCGTGCATTGTGGATCAAGTAACAAAGTGCAGCCACTCTCCATTGACACTCTAAAGACGGCTGGCTTTTTATTTGAGCTCGCTGCATGCATTTTGTTTGAGGTTGCATACTGTGAGTTTTAAGCTGAGGCAGAGAGGAACCTTACGTGTCAGGTTTGAGGTCACGTGTGTTAATATCAGACAGATCCAATACATTAGATGCATTAATCTCTTAAATCCCTCCACTGTCCCAAGTTTCATTTGTTGTAGAAGCATCAATGTAGGAAGAAGCACACAAAGCAAAGCCCTAGATGTGTCCTGCCACCTTTCAGAGATGGCTCTTGTTATCCCGCTGCTCTGCTGTGTGTTTTTTACATTAGTCTTCCTGCTAATGATAAAAGCTTTTAGAAACAAAAAAAGCTTTCCCCCCCAACACTTAGTAACTATATCTCAATGAAAACATTTATTGTTAATATTTAATTTCCTCTTATGTCCAGACAACTGTAATGCCTTTTTAATGTAAGTATAGGGGCGCTTGTTTTTACCCTTTGTGGATCTCTCGTGGTACTTACAGTTTGTTTAGCTACGTTGTTGGGATAGCATTGTTGTCATGATGATAGTTTGCTGAAAACAGAAAAACAGACATGACTTTCTGTGCAAGTATCAGTTCCAAAATAAACAAATTTTCAATGAATCTGTTCAAGAAGGAGAGAATACAATTGAAACAGAAAAGTGTCACTAACGTTATATCCTGAGATAATTGCATCTAATTTAGTCATATAACATAAATATGCATAAATATTTTGAACTTCATGTTAATAATTCAATACATTGCTTTTGCAATTTGCAGGATAAGTATTATTGTGTATGTGCAGTTGTCAGCGCAACAGGAAAAAAAAGTATGCCTTTACCACATTCTCTGGTCATAAAAACAGAGTTTTAAACAGGTGAAATCTCAAAACAAGCCTCCCAATAATATGATATTTCTAGCTACGACCCCCAAGCTAGTGGTTAGGTGTAGTTCCATGTGACAAGTCACATTTGATTAGATCCATTTATGTTTCTATATGTCCTTAAATGCTGGATCCAACGGCATCACAATTATGTTTCAACAGATAATAGAGGCATGTTTTTCGAGAAATTCAAGATACCTGAACTATCAAAACAATGTCCAAAATCTGTAAATGAATTGTATTTTCGCTGTGTCTTTAAGCATATTTTCTTTAATGCAACATTTCCTGCATTCATGGTGAGATCTGCTAGTCCATAGAGCTTTTGTGTGGTAAATGCAGCTGAAGCATAGTGAATCCCATCTTTACGACACTGTTGTAATGAAAGCTGAGCCATAGTAGTAACCATTAACCAGTCATAATCTGTGAATTGACTGCAATATCATACATTGACAATGCCATTTGTATTGATATAGAACATATTGGTGTATTAAAGTTACAGATGTATTGTTTGATGTCCACCATGAACAGAGAACTTTGACACAGCCTCATGCTTTAGGGCAGGAGGGTGCAGATGCTGTATGAGAAGTTTAACTTCTTTGGAAATACCTGCCCGGAGCCTTTTCTGTTGCCATTATTATGACTAAAGCACTGCAAACTAAAGTGTACATATTGGTACAAAATGTTAAAGGAAAGAGTTCTCAATGACATGACATGTTCAGTGCAGTACAGCGGAAAAGCTGGGTATTTTTGAGATTTGCGCATGCAGAGGCTAACAATAGCTAGCTCTAACGCCATCGAATATATCGATGTATATTTACCTTCTTTCTCCTACCGAATCGTCGTTGAAGTTGATGATGATGATTGTAAAGAACTCCTGAATGTAGCATGTAACGACTGTAAAGTTGGTAGTAAAGTCGTCCCATTTCCTCCATTTCGTTTCGACAGAGCAAAACCAAAACGAGTAGCGCTTCAATACAATCTGCCATTGTTGTTGTTGTCGATGTGAGGGGTTTCCGCGCGGTTTGGTTTTATGAAGCAGGTACCCAAACGGTTACGTCATGACGCAAACAAGGACGCAATGAAGCAGCACCAGTCGGGCTCTGAGCGGTGTGAACAGAGCGGTAGCTGAACCGAAGAACCGGTTCTGAACCAGAAAAGCTCTACAGGGCTTGACATTAAGGACTGCCCGATGGCCCGGGGCCATCTAGTATTTAGCTCGGGCCATGAAGCCTCACCTGCTGGTTGCCCGATCGGGCAATCTATTATACCAATATCATGCAGCTCGCGGATCCAGTAATGAGTGACCCGACAGTAAAACTAAACATATCTATAACTAGTTTAGGTATTTTGAGAGGTAATTAAAATAGCTACGTGTGATATTCTAACCTGAAGTGTGTGTTTTGTTCCGCTCACCGCTGCATGTGATCATGCAGAGCTGCGTGTCGACTCGTCAGCAGCAGCTGATCTCTCTCTCCCGTCAGATTAGACTTCACTCGCGTTTATGTCCATATCGATCAGATCCAGCTAGTTTTAGCTAATGATGTGACTACCTGCTTATTAAAAGACACCGTGACCTAAACAATAAGTGTCGCTATGCAACTGGGTGAGGCCACAAAGTATAGCGCAGCATTATGCATTTGTTTACATGCCCACCGGAACCCCGAGGCATTACCAACAGATCAACGCACAATCAACCCATACAGCACATCTCTTTCTCCACATTAAGTGTTACACATTAGAATTGACTACTCTTGTCTGTCACATACTCTTCTTGTCTGTCACATAAGTGGCGCAAGTGTTTGACCGGACATTTTGACCGAAGAGATTTAGATTTGCTTGCTAACGGGAACTCTGACGTCGCCATTGTGTGTGCTTCGCGGATGCACTCGGCTGCTCGGGTCTGCTCTGTCAGCTTCTGGATGAGGAGGCATTCCTTCGACCAACTTACAATAGATAACATTACAAACATTTTTAACAGGGGCCATAATAGCATAAATAATGTTTGTTTTGGCAGTTATAGCTGCATGTAATGTTTTCTACTTTTTTACATCTGGGAAGGCATTTGCCTTCATCAGATGGAAAGTGTCTTGACCAACAACTTAAGTATTTATTATAGGTATGCAGGGCATGCAAGCGAGCAAACACAAACAAGTGAAATGAAGAATACAATTGAAATTGTAATATTGTGGTGGTTCATCTTATAATTCAGTCTATAGAATGCACCAGACAGCATCTAAGACCTGCAAAAATCTAAATGTTCTAGGGGAGGCCCCCCAAACCCTTCGTGCGTCATTTAGTCCGCGCGCATTTTTCAGGGCAATCTCTATTGGGCTCAGGGCCATCTGTAAATTAGCTTATCTCCCAAAATCCTTAATGTCATGCACTGCTCTAGCACGGAGCTAGAACTGGAAAAGCCTTGGTGTGAAAGGGGTATCAGAGGCTGTGTGTGTCTGAAACTGGAGAGGAAACAGGGAGATTATGCACAATAATTGTGGCTGGTTTAGTGCTATGTTGATCAGTTAGTTAGTTTGTGTGACTTTGGTGTTCTAAAGGGCTAGTTCAAATTGTAATACATTTTTTTAAAATAACCGGTCGACGAAGTTGAAGACCAGCGTGTTCTACAAGGTCAAATTATTGTTCTGCCAAAAGAGCTTAGTTGTTTAAAGAGACACAATCACCTTTTAAATTGTATTGGTAGATAATGAAACTTCCAGGATGATGGTCATTCAGAAAATTCGACCCATGATTACTCACATCTACAAGAGTCAAACTGGGGCTTTGAAAGTCCCTCAGTCTGGGTGCCTGCTCACCTTTAAACTAGTCCAGGTGAAGCGCTCCTGAGCAGGTTGCAGGTCAGATACAAATCAGAGGAGCCTTTAGTTTCCTGTGCAGGGTATTTCCTCCACTCTCATAAGGCCTCAGGCACTTTCCTGTAAGCCCAGCGGAACTAGTTCAGGAAAGGTAACGTGCACTAATTCAACCTGAACATGCCTTCCACTCTACTGCCATGCTGGAGAGACTGGTTATAAATACACCATAGAGCCCAGGATAAAGGCCACAGTATTTTCAGGGATATGTATTTTTTTATTGGTTTGGTCTACCTTTACAGATGTTTGACATAAGGATTTGACATAAGGCCCATATCAAGTTGTCTATTGTAGGAGCACTTAGAAAGCATGTGTCCACACAGGAATGATTGGGTCAGCTCTAGTAAAAAAGGAAAATCATGAGAACTCAAACACATCACGTTAAGCCCATAAAAATAGCAGAGTGAAGCATGAACACGAAGATGAAGGTTAGAAGAAGGGTGTGACGCATGCTCATTTGTTTTTCAGTCTCTTTCAAGCCTGTCCGTCATCACCCGATAAATAAAGACCTTTACAGGGCCTAAAATGAGTTTCTTTGACAGATTGTGTCTCTTTAGAAATGTGTTAATGGTCTAACGTACTTGGATGATCACTTGTGTTTGATAGCAAATTGCTCCATCTGAATGTTTAATGGCTCTGATAATTTGAGTATTTAGCTCATTGTGTCTTTTTCCCTCTGTCTACACGACTGAAAATAGTTATTGCGAACGCTGTGCAACAGCATTCCACTATAGTTTTTCTTTTCTTTATTCTTCCGTTTCTTACTTATTATTATTTCACCAAATAGTTTGGCTCTCAAAAACTTCAGAATACTTTCAGCTACAGAAACCATTCAAATATCACCAGGGTTCCCACGGGGTCTTAAAAAGTCTTACATTTGATCATCTGAATTTAAGGCCTTAAAAGGTCTTAAATATGGCCAAAAAATAAGAAAGGTCTTAAATATGATTTAGAAGGTCTTAAAAATGATGGGATTTGAAAGGTAATTCTGCGTATCGATCGCGTCTAAATGTGTTTTGGGGGAAATGTCCGTGCTGCAAAGTAACCACAGTGTTTCCCCCAGGTTTACTGCCTTGGCAGGGTCGTGCTCGAAAAACTCTTCGGGCCACCCACATTTTTTTTATCCTCTGGAGCAGAGAGAGGAGCTGTGGATTATTGTTATTGATATCGTACAGTAACAAAGTATTTGTACATTAAAAAGTAATAAAGTACAGTGTTACACTGTACTGTACTTTTATTAAAACTGTATTCCCTTCTCATCATGTAGCCTACACTTCTTCCTTTCATTGATACATTTAAATCACCTGACTACAGCATAACATACCTGCTGCAACCCTGTGCTGCTGCTGCTGCTTCTCTCTGCCTCATCCTCTATTGCTGGAGGCAGCTCCAGCTCATCTGATCTCTGATCAGTGGCGTAGCTGTGGGTGGGCCCGGGTGGGCCCATGCACGTCTGGCCCACCCACAGCCAATCAGCGCGTTATAGCGCAGAGCTGGGAAGCCCAGAAGGAAGTGCCACAAACTGCAGTTCCTCTAGTGGCCAACAGGGGATGGATGCAGAAAGGAGCAATTCCCATAGACCCCAATGTTAAAATGCCCAACTTTACAGCAGAAATAAACATGTTTATAGCCTGGATCCAATCAAAGTTATTCTGGATATAGTTAGATTCCACCTTCATGACAATGGAATAGGGAGTGTATTAACGTGAGTAAATTAGTAAGTAAAGTAAGTTTTGCCGTGAGTGAATTAAAGTATTTTTTCTTCTTGAGGTCTGCATTGAAGCGTGTACACATTTGCTGAATATGAAAAGACTCTCTCAGTGTGTGCCCACTGTGCGACTGTCAAGGATAAACAACCTGTGGCCGCCGAGCCAGTCATGTGTAGGGATGGGTACCGAGCCCCGGTATTAAACGGGCCCCAGGGCTGAATTATTAAAGACCGTGGTACCATTAAGCTCCGACGTTATCGGTCGGTACTGGAGAGAGACATTTAAAACATATCTGTCATATGTATTATTGCTACACAAGCATTATATTGCAGTTTTAGTGTCGCCAACTCCGTTTCTAATATGCAAAAAGACAGCAAAATGCGTCTATGATTATTTTTAGTATTTTAGATCTTTCCAATCCCCGCCTGCTTGCAAGGGGGCGGGGCAGTTTACACACACGCAGCTGCTACATGCAGCAACACACACACACAGAGGAGATGGCAGAGAGAACGCGCTCCGAGGTGTGGTTAAACTTTACCCGTCTCGATGCTCGTTAGTGCAATAAGAGTTTAGCATGTAAGGGCGCCGGTAACACGAGCAATTTGTCTAAACATTTAGCAAAAGTGCACCACATTCAGACGGAGAAATACACCGGGTTCGACTGTCTTTCTGGTAGCGCTGTAGCCCCCCCCCACCCACGAGTAACGTTTCCCCGTCAGGTGTTATGAATGCTAGCAGCGACACACGGAGTTAACTCAATTATACAAACATGGGTTGATGATTAGAGGTAACTGAGTTATTTATTTTGTTAAAGTTTCAGCTATTCTGTTTACAGTTCTATCCGATTATTTAATACGATGTATATGATTGTTGTTTCTTTTGATGTGAAATATTATGTATTTAATTTAAATAAAAAGCAATGTTAGTTTTGTTCACAATTTGTTTAGTTAGTTAACCTTCTTTTTTTCTCCAAAAAAACCGATAAAAGTATCGTTAAAGCACCGGATCGATAAGCGGTATCGATAAAAGTAGTAGTAGGCCTACTGTTAAAACCTTAACGATACCCATCCCAAGTCATGTGGATGTCAGTATAACACACATTCTGAGGCCGCCGTGCCTATGTTTTTGTTTTCACTACTAGTTTATGCTTATGTTCAATTAGTGCAATAAAAAATCATTAAAATCATTAATGAAGTTTCAGCTCAGAAACGAGGAAACATCAGAGCTCGGGGCGATAAAGCAGATTTGTTTTACTTTTTTACACTTTGTTGTTCTCCTCCTTTCCTCCGCTCTTGTCTCTGATTGTGAGTGTGTGCATTCGTGTGTGTGTTTGTGTGTGTGTGGGGGAGGGGGGGGGGAGCGGAGCCCCGCCAAGACAATGGTAGGGGAAACACTGAACCAGTACGGTAAGAGCTTTTCAGTTCCCCCCAACAATTTGTGTTGAACTAAATCAACATGAATGAAACCAATAATCATTAACTTTGTTTCCCCCGGCTCCTTATTGGAGAACACCCAGCTAGTAACCTAGCAACCAAGCTTCAGCTAGCGGCAGTCAGAAACTCATGTATCTTCAAATCTACTTACAAATAAATATGGGGAAGTGTAAGTTCAACCGTATTTGGTTGGAAAACATCAAATTTAGTGCTTGGTTGAAACCAGTGGAGGGAACCTGTTTGAAGCCCGCTGCACCTTTTGCAGAAATAAATTAGCGTTTGTTTTGCTAATGTAGCTTTAGCTAGTGCAGCAGCTCCCGCAACAACACCAGGGGACCTCCGGGCGACGTTTGGGTCTACGTCAACCCTAAAAGCGGAGGTGCTGTAGACGCTAAATACAGTAGCTAAACACCAATCATACAGCAACAACGATGAAAGATTGTAGCCAAGGCAGCAGAGCTCTGAATATAGCTCTTTTCACTCTCTCTCTCTCTCTCTCTCTCTCTCTCTCTCTCTCTCTCTCTCTCTCTCTCTCTCTCTCTCTCTCTCTCTCTCTCTCTCTCACACACACACACACACACAGCCACATCACTAGATGTATCTCTTTCTCTATGCTAATCTCTCTTTCAGATTATTCTTTGACTATGAAAACATCCATTTATTGAACTTTAAAACAAACTAGAGAATGCAATTCCTGAAGAAATTGCTAGTGGGAATGCTTTATGCTGAAAAGCTGACGCTAAACTGCTATGCTGAAATGTAATGTGTAAGAAGAAAGTGAAGAATTTAGATTGAAATTATACATGAACACAGGGGGCTTGAATGTGTGATGAGAGAAGAAAAGAAAGTAAAAAGGCTTGGAAAAGCAGCAGAATATTTGAACTGCAAACTTCTGAACTAACTGGCGAATGATCTGTCGCCATGGCAACGGCATTTGACGACACCCCATAATACGCTTAGATGCGTTGATGGCTGCATCGTTACCAAACCTGAGAAGTTTTGGGCTGTTTGGAGTATTTTCACTGAAGTTATTTGAAAACCGTGTTTCAAGGCGAGCATTGTGTTGCCATGGCAACAGCATTTGAAGATATCTCAAAACTGTCCCGTAGATGTCTTCACGGCTGGACTGTTAGCACACATGTGAAGTTTGAGCACTTTTTGAACATTTTCATAGGAGTTATAGCGACATCATGTTTTATGGCGAGGGAAACGGCTTATGGTGAGATCTCAGATTTGGCGTAGAGCTGTTGAGGCATGGACCGGTGATATACAAGTGAAGATTGGGGGATGATTGGAGCGTGGATTTACAGCGACATCCTGTTTCATGGCGAGTTGTCTGTCGCCATGGCAACGGCATTTGAATAAATCTCAAAACTGTCCCATAGATGTTTTCACGGCTGGACTGTTAGCACACAGCTAACTGCTGCTCTGAGCATGTCAGTTGGAGTGATGACATCATCGTGTTCCATTACACAGGTGTTTATATTTGAGCTAATAAGACGTCCGGAGATCAAAGGTTTCCATTGTTCTGAATGAGAGATAAACCTCTTACATGTGAATGTTTTGTGGAAGAACCGTAACAGATATCTGTGAAATTTCAAAACGTGAAGCATTTCAAGGAAGTTGAGTATCTGAAGTGTATTTTTTGTGTAGTTTCGGGTTAATAATGTGGCCTTTTTGGCAGTTTAACTAAAGGTGTGTGCGGCTGCTACCATGAGGAAATATCTGCCTGAAATTACAATGGGGTTTAATGGAGGAATGTTGAACGTTTTTGTCACTTCATGCCCTCAAGAGGCATTTTGTTTAATTATTTTTGCTTAATTATTTTTCATTTTTCAAGCTACGAGATGTTTTCCTACGTTTGTCATGAAAAATTATGTCTCAGGAATGTAGGGTTTGTGAATTATGGCAGTTTAAAAAAAATATATGAAGGCAAATTTCAAGATTTTCTACCCTCTAGCTGTGACATCTAGTCAATGTTAAAATCTGAAGAAAACCTCTAAAACAAGGTCTGAACAATGTTTAATATCTCTAAAAGTAAGAATCAGATTTAAAAGTTGTTTTACACGAATAATCTCAGAAAGATGTGTAACATTTTAAAGTTAGAATGAGGTTTCTGAGTCCAAGTATGAATGAACAGTTAGCAGTTGAAGTCGAATGAAGATTTGTTGAAGTTGAAGAATTTCTCCATTGACTTCAATGGTTAAAAATGTGATGTATTATGGGATATATCTGTGGAATTATGAAAGTTATGAATGAGAAAAGTAATAGCCATCAATTCCCGACCGAGCTGAACGTTTTGATGTTTGAACGGAGTTTCTGCGAGGTTCAATGTGGGAGGAGAAGAGGGCCAAAATAAGTCGGCGGAATTGTACACTTTTCGTCCGTAGAATAACAGTTAGTTATTACATGGCTTAGTTGAATACTCGATTCTGATTGGTCAATTCAGAACACGTGACACGTTGTTAATACCGAACAGACAGACCGCTGTCAAGGACTTATTGACCGTTGTTAAGGACGCTCACATCTGCAGAAAGAAGTCAGTTCGATTTAACTGTATACAGTTTGGCCGAAAAGCAAACTGCATGCAGTTTGCTTTTCTAACTAACAAGACAAGAGCGACAAGAAAACAGCGGAGAAGTAACGGGCAGAAATCCTCCTTTTTACGCAACGGTCCAGACATAGACATCAAACGTCGACACATATTCAGTTGCCAGTTACTTTGGCATTAGGGCAGGGATATCTAGATACTTTCCAAGGTTTGACATAATGAATTGTGCTACTTTTAAAGCAAGGAGCAATGTCCGTTAAAGTTTAAATCTTCCGGACACAATTTGAAAAGTGCCGGTCAAAGGTCTTCTTTGTTATTTATTGAGCTTTAAAACAAATTGATATGATTCAATATTAAACAAACTAATAATAGTAGATTAACTATTCAAATGTGTAGAGTAACTTACAATAACACGGGAATAATAAACAGAGCGCTCTCTCTCACCCACCTTTGGACAAAATGTCCTCTCCATTAAAGGCAGCTCATTGTGGAATAGCTCCCCAACTGAGATACGGGATTGTCCCACTCTCAATAGTTTTAAAGGTCAACTTAAAGAATGGTTGAGCAACAAACAGACGTGTAATCACCGTTAAATAAATGCACTTTAACACAGGGGTATCTCCTCTTGCACTTTTATGTAGCGCTTTTTATCTTATCTTGCACTTTATATATCATAGCTGCTGCATTGTACTGCCATGTGGTAAATGCTTGTATGCTGCTCATGCTCTTTCTGCATATCATGTATTTATTTTTGCTGTATATATATATAAATGTCATGTTCTTATATGCTGTATGTGACGGGACTACAGATGGAAATTAGCTCAAAGCTCAAATCCGGCTCATTTACACTTGTAAGCATTATTTTTGTTTTAAAATGTTCATCAATGTGCACTACGGTGGCCCTGAAGAAAATTAAACATAAAAATATGTTATCGATGTCCCCATTCCCAGTTTGTTTTGGGAATAATTGCGATGTTTACTATGGTAGCTCTTAACAAAACAGAATTTTTGTAAAAGACTGCGACTCTAAAAGGCAAGTTTGTGATTTTAACACTGTTTTCGATTAAACAATGCAATTTTGATAACTTGACTTGACTAACATTCCTTTTCTAAATATATGTTTTTAGATGCTTTACTTTGATTTCTTTCATGTTATTTTAACACAACATTACTTTTTTCATATTTTTCAACATACTGTGATATTCTGTTTTTGTCTTTCTCTCCTTTTTCGATTATATTTTTGAAAAACTGCATAGTGGTTTTTAGCAAAATACAACATGCAACTAATACATTATACAATATTACGACTTTTTGCGATATTTTCAACACAATATACTTGTACCTTTTTTGTGGTTGTAGGGCTTCAAGATATTTTGCATGTCATGCATAAAGTACACTGTGTCCTCTTTTCCTTGAAACTGACGTGCTGTCCGTTTTACAAAACAAGTTATTTTTCTGCTTCTTCATCCTCTGAATTTTCCTCCCCCGTCCCTCTTCCTTCAGCCAGCACAACAAGAATCAAGGTGGATCTGTGAAATGAAACACCTCTTCCCAAAGCGTTAATTTCAGGAAAACTTTGGGATTTTTGTTTGTTTGTTATGAGTTTTAAATAGATTTTGAAAATGGAGATAAAGAGAGAGAGAGAGAGAAGCAGCGCTGTCTGCTTAGTTGCAATACTGTAGCTTATGCAATTTAGGCCTATAAATTGTTTATGTAACTTATGTGCCAGTGTGTCCATGGTTTTGAGTCTGTGTGTGTGTTGAGCGCAGCGCCGTCTGCTTTTTGCAGTACAGTAACTAAAGTAGGACTAAGCATACCGGTAGTTTCTGTGGACCTGTCTGCCCGTTTTGTGAGTGCACTGCGCGCGTGCGCACTTGTGTGGCATTGTTTGGGATGACCTAATTAAAATAGCGTCCCCCCAGTAAAAAAATCCCCACGACACCACTGCTTTTCACTATAAGTAAAAAAGAATTTTTGGACGGACACTATAATTTTTTTGCATATGGGCGTTTTAGAGTTGTACCCCCTAGATCAGGTCTCTAGTAATTGTGTGCTCAAAGTGCACCAGATTGAAACATTTTACTGTAAAATGTTCAAAAAAATATCTTCCCGGGGGGGCATACCCCCGGACCCCCCTAGAGGATGAGACATCCACCCCCCAATTCAAACATGTTTATACAATACTGAATACATTTCAAGCCATTTTGACGTATATTACCTATGTCAATAAGTTTCTGTTTTTGCAGTGTATTTGTCTTTCGTAAAGATTTTTCATTGAACCTTTACATATAAGATGTCGCTTAAAATCTCACATAGGGCAGCAAATTGTCTAAAACCGGCCCTGGTACTAGGCCTCAAGAGTCTTTCTTGTGCTGACACATGGCTGACACATAGAAAGAAATTGACGGGGCGCACTTCGCACGCGCACACACTAAAAAATTCCACGCGCTCCGCGCTCACATTATGCTGAGCCCACGTGCCTTAGCACCGCTGCTAGGACTCCATCCTAGGGGAAACACTGGGGCTTAACAGGTTAATACACATTCATTCACTACTACTTACATTTAATATTTAACTCCTTCAGCCTACTTTCAGCTGCAGAAACCATTCAACTATTAACTCATTCAGCTATTTCAGGACATTGAGGTTATACATTTAGTTGTTTATACCTTTTTTAAACATTTTCTTTTAAATATTAAGCTTCATTACTATTTTTCCTTCTCTTCCAGTTTAACATTTCGCTTTCAAGTTTTCAACAAAGTCACTGCAATGCATTTGAGCTGTAACAATTTGATTCAAATCATTTCACTTTTCTGCATTTCTCCGCTAAGTTCAGCAACACACTTACTTGGTTTGTGTAGCTAAAAGCAGCTACAGAGATCATTCAACTAATAAAATATTCAGCTTTTTCTGCATTTTCAGCCACAAATGTACACAGTTTACAGCATTCAAACGCATTTTCAGCAGGAAATGCATTTTCTAGTTTAACCTAAGTTACCATAATGGATTTGCCATTGACTGAAATTGGCTCAATTTATTTGATCATAGAAAATAAATGTCTGAAGACTTTAAAGGATCTGCAGTGTGACAGCAAATCTTCATGAATATCCTATTGAATGTAATGTAAATACATGCCTTCCTATAAGAAAGGTGTGCTTCTTCAGCTGCACACGTGGAAGGTCAGATTCAACAAAAAAGTGGAGTCATGGTGATATTTGCAGGTTGGGCACATACATTCACTGCAGTGAATGCTCATGGAGAGATGTGGGACAATGCATGTGATGAAAGGACAGGTGTTCTGAAAACAAGTGAGTGTTTGCAGTTTGAGCTTTTAACACTGACACACACAGCACATGGAGACAATGGAGACACATTAAATCATTACTGCCTGATCGATGCTGTGCGTCAACATTTTATAACATTTTTCACGTTATAAAACCCTCATGTAACAACATATTTCAAAGTGTATGCAGAGCAAGATTTGAACATGTTCAATAGAAATTACAATAATTGTACGGACATTAGAAGCAGCAGTCTTGTCATCTTTCTGAATGCAGAGTTTAGGTGATGACAAATGAGTTTTGCAACTGTCAGAAAAACATTCCAACATTTACTGATGGATCCTACATTTCCATCCCTACAGACATGATACACCCTTTAACATTTTCCAGGGATATTGTTCTCTATTAATAAATGTACATACATTGGGGAAACCATAGAAAAAGATGCTCCTCGTATCTCAAAAACCTGCCTTTTTACATTTTGTACAGTGAAAAAGTATTCAACAACGCCACTCTTGTTACTGCCTGGTATACTTGTGTTTTTGAGAAAAAAATATGTGTGAGAGTTAAATTATCTAAAGCTGTTGAATAAAACTCAATTAAAATAAAAAAAAGTAAACTATTATACATTTGTGTTCTTTTTAATCAACACAAATGTATTCTCTTAATGTTGTGGTTCAAGGTCAAATATATTGCAAAACATTAGCCACATAGTTATAACTGTACATTCATAAAATCCTCTAAATGATGATGTCAACAAAGTAAGAATGTTTTTCACTGCTGTTTGCCTCTGACTGGCTTCAGACTGAGAGACAAACACAAACCATGAGCCCATCTGACCTGCGAGAACACATTCCTTCTGGCCAGACCAGCGTCTTACACAACTGCTCCTCTGTCTGCTCCCGCTCCAGATGTTGAGCACACAATGTGCAGAACACTGTGTGTATTTGGTTGTGTAGCTCAGAGACTGTATGCCTAAAATCAATCTCATTTAGTGGATACGCTTCTCAGGGGAGAGAACAGATCAAAGCTTTTGGTCAGATGTTGATTCTGCTGTATATCAGGTTTTTTTGGTTTGGTTTGGTAACACTCACATTACTGGATTTAATCTGTGGATTTCTGGAGTGTGTTTGGCAGTTAATCTGGCTGTGGTGGTTAGAGGCTGTCTGTATGAGAACTGCTGCAGGAGTGGAACTGCATGTTCCAGGCGTGCTCAAAGAAAATATTAGCTCTCAGTAAATCTACTCTGAGTAAATGAAGGCATATACAAAACATATCCAACCTGCATAGGAATCATGCTCAATTTAGGGGAAAACAAGCATATAGGAAGCAAGGCATATTTCTTTATAGTTAATAAGATCCTCAGCTAACTGCTTCTTTCTCTGAGACTTTGTGCGGATATGTGGCTTGAGGGTTTTGGTAACCAGGAGTCTGGCCGTGATGCTGATACTCGTTGGGGGCAGATGTTGATGTTTTCTTTCTTCTATACCTTTACTAGAAAAACGTCCCACCAAGTGTTGACAGAGAGCTCTGACTTGTTGAGTAAACCCACACTGTCTCTGAAAAGGCATCACGCTTCCTCATTACATTAAAAGCGTGCAACAACACAACAAATCAAATTGACTACCTATGTGTTGGGGTTGAAAGCAGAGATCTAATTGGTAGATATCATGGAGGAACAAATGAAAAACAAAATGACACATTTCTCCAGATCTATACTTACCAGCGATACAGCTTTTATAGTCAAACATACAATACATATGATATATGGTAAATATAAAACTGTACTCAGTTCCTCCTTTCTGCTGCTTTCACCATGCTGATAAAAGACAACAAAGTGCTTTTTGAATAAAATAATGAAAGGAAATGATTTTGTACATTCTTAAACAAAATGAACATTGTAGTTGAAGAAGTAGAGCACTACACTGATACAAATTTCACTCTAAAAAGTGCAATACTATATCAGTCTAAAACCTTTTTACTGTACAATGTGGAGACTGTGAGGACAATAAAAAAAAAAAGATATATTGTGCAGCTGTTGATAAAGCTATTGAGTTTTATTCATGCATTCTCTTTTCTCAACAAACATTGACTGAAGAACATTTAAATTTCATTAGGTTATTTTTAAGTTTCATTCATTCATTAACATTTCCACATTTAATAGATATAGTAATAAAGAGAAAGGTTGTCGGCCTGTGGTAACATATAAACCAGTCTCTCCCATATACTTAATACTAAAACTGCTAATTGAAAGTAAAACAGTTTGAGAGGTAAAATCATCAACAACTGCATTTTGAATAGACTCAGAATGAGACTGCCCAAACAAAAGATGTTCATCAACACGGTGTCCCCGGAGAGACGTGTCCCCTGCCCCCCCGCTGCTGGTTACTTTCCTCCCAGGCCGGATACACACTATAGAAAACAGCTCCTCGGAAAATAAGCAGATATGCTAGAACAAGGAACGTCACTTCAAGAAATACTTGTTCCTTAACATGAGCGCAGCGTAAAGAAACTGAAGGGAAGTTTAGAAAGGACTTAGTTGTCAGTTGCAAATTCTCCAAAACATTGTATTATACTTGCGAACTAAACAATTGTGAAGGAGGAATGGATAACAATCCCAAACTGGCGCCCGCCCACTAATTATGGTGTGGGTACAAAGAGATTTTTGCCATTCTAAAGGGAGAAGGGGAGTGTAGGTGTATTAATTCCCGTTTCTTCCTGCTCCCTCAACTTGGAAGTTCAGATTTAGAAAAATAGACCCCCCTCCCTCAAAAGAAAAGAAAAAACAAGAACTGTCACATTGACTGACGCCACTCTCGTGTATCTGTGTTCCCACCACTGCTCCCTGTAGTATATGCCACACTGTGGCAATGTGGGAAACTGACAATGTCAATTTATCAGAACAAAAGAATTCCTCAGCAAGAGGAATACACATCTTCGGGCCCTGGAGACAAAAATCATTCCACCCCCACCCTTACCTGTATCTAAACAGAATGTAGGACATTCACAACACCAGAAATAGACATTTCACTCACAATTATCATTTCCGAATGTATCCCCTGCAGTCAGAAGTTAGGATCTCACTTTAGGAGTTAGAGTTGCACTTTAATGCTAACTTTCTCAAAGTAAACAATGGGAGGCAGCAGGATGAGCAGCAGCGGCAACCAAAGGGGGGGGCAGTGTAAATAAAGTGTTCTGGATCAATTCTGCACTAAATCATTGTCTCTCAGGGAAACTTGACTTTTTTTATTGAATTTGAGCTGTATAATTATGTTGTGTTTCTTTCCAGGTGTCTGATCCTGAAGTCCCCACCATCACTTCAAATTTTGGTAAGTGCTCAGCCTAGTTTTCACCTCCTTTCTTTGTGCCATTAACTAATCTCTTGCCTCTTTTTCTTTTCATTCATATTATTCACCACATTTTTCTTATTCGCAGACAATATAAGTATATATATATAATGACCTTAAGTTGAATTATCCTTACTAGGGATCGACCGATATGGCTTTTTCAAGGCCAATATCGATACCAATTATTAGTAATTAAGGAGACCGATAACTGATATTTGGAACCGATATACATTTGCAGTAAAATCAGAAAATCTTGGTGTCAAAATGTAGAATAACAGAACTTCTTTGAAATGCCTTTTTATGTTTAATGAACTTTTCAACATTTTAAAACTGGTTTCGTCTCTGTGACCCTGAGTAAAGTAAATGAAGTAAAAATAAAATTAAAACTTGTTCTGAACTTCTGATATTTGAGTCTCACTCATTCAGTAGTCCCAATTCAGCAGCACCAGATTGTGGTGCAGAAAGCAGAGTTGCTGCGAGGCTCCACTAGCAGTCGTCCCAGTCGTCCCAGCGCGTCACAGTTTCTCCGCTGCGAGACGCTACCCGCCCCTGGGAGCTCCTCCAACAATGCAACATAGTTATATAAGACATAACCCAATAAAACAAATACAAAAATAAAAATAGTGCAAGAAGAAACAGAGTAGAATAGAATTATTAGTTCTTATTATACATCCATGGTGATGCCCCATGATCACAAAATGACCCCTCTAGAGTCTGAGTGCCAAGGACCTCATATTATGTCATTAATGTTACATCACCCATTATAACATGTTGCTTTCCTTTTTTCTCTTCTCTTAACTGAATAGTCCTGTCTTTAAGTATAATACAATGTAAACTCATTTTCCTGCACCATTTGAAGGCTTCAAAACAGGCATTTTTACTGTATGTGTTTGGAGAAATTACAATAAATAGCCCAGAATTGTACTTTATAAACTCTGAATCTTGTGGCGCTTGAAAAAATACACACTGGCTAAGCCGGCCAGGTTATATATATATATATATATATATATATATATATATATATATGCCTTTTTTGGAGCCCTTTTTTTTTTTCTGAATCTTGTGGCGCTTGAAAAAATACACACTTGCTAAGCCGGCCAGGTTATATATATATATATGCCTTTTTTGGAGCCCTTTTTTGCAATATTTATTAAAATGTCACTAGTTATTTAAACAAACCACTATCTGAGGATAATACAAGCAACAATAAAACACCCTTTACTAGAGAGCCATTGAAGCCCATGAAGAATGTATCCTTCCACAAATCTTTTCAACTGCTGGCCATTTAGTAAGGTAAAAAGCAAAAACGCCTCGCAGACGCTCTTCCTTTTACTTGTTTAATAAAGAAAAAACAAATGGACCATAAAAACACAGATTGTTATGGATGCTCTTTACAGAGTTCAGGTGTTTAATAGTCTTATTGCCTGTGGGATGAAACTGTCCCTGAGTCTGGTGGTTTTAGTCCGGATGCTGCGGTAACGCCTGCCAGACGGCAGCAGACAGAACAGTTTGTGGCTGGGGTGATGGGGGTCTTTGATAATCCTGAGGGCTTTCTTCCTGAGCCGCTGGGAGTAAAGGTCCTCCATGGATGGAGGTCTGCCCGTCTGGAGGTTCAGGATCCAATCACAGAGGGCGCTGTTGAGCCCAAGGTCTCTGAGCTTGATGACCAGCTTGGAGGGCACAATGGTGTTGAAAGCTGAACTGTAATCAATGAACAGCATTCTCTGGTCCAGGTGTGAGAGGGCAGTGTGGATGGTGAGGGCTATGGCGTCGTCTGTGGACCTGTTTGCTCTGTTGGCAAACTGCAGGGGGTCCAGAGAGTCAGGGAGGGAGGAGGTGATGAAGGTTTTGACTAACCGCTCAAAGCACTTCATGATGATAGAGGTGAGTGCTTCTGGGCGGTAGTCGTTGAGGCTGGTGATTTTTTACTTTTTGGGGAAAGGAACGATGGTGGAGTGTTTGAAACATGTGGGGACTACAGACTGCAGCAGGGACCTGTTGAAGATGTCTGTGAACACCTCTGCCAGCTGAACCGCACACACCCTGAGTAGTAACCTTCGGTACCACGTCATCGATGCATTTCCCAATGTAGCAAATGACCGTGTCCGGGTGTGTTTTGATATTGTTGTCCTCAAACACACTCCACTCCGTAGATTCAAAGCAGTGCTGCAGAGCTGAGTCTGACTCCTTACTCCAGCGCTGTATAGTCCGTGTCACCGGTCTGTCCCGTTTGAGTTTCTGCTTGTAAGCAGGCAGCAGTGAGATGTGGTCTGATTTGCCGAAGGGAGGGCGAGGGAGAGCCTTATATCCATGTCGCAAAGGGGAATAAACATGGTCCAGTATGTTCTCCCCGCGCGTCGGGCAGCTGATGTGTTGGTAGTACTTCGGCAGGACTTCCTTCATATTAGCGGTGTTAAAATCCCCGGCGACAATGAAAGCCGCCTTTGGGCGTGAAGTCTCTGTCCTGTCGATCACACCGTACAGCTCGTCCAGTGCTGTGTTGTTGTCAGCGTGTGGCAGAATATACACTGCTGTAAGCACAACCAATGTAAATTATCTTGGCAAATGAAAAGGCCGCCATCCGATCATGAGGTGCTCTAAATGAGGAGAACAGTCTGAAGAAATAACCCCCATATCCGAGCACCAGTTATTGTTCACCATAAAGCACACACCACCTCCCTTACTTTTCCCTGAGTTCTCCCGTTTCCTCACCTCACTAGCCCTCCGGCCCGGGACCCCCGCTTTGTCTTCATCCTGCGCCGCTTGGTATAGCAGCCACAACGACAGGTAGCCATGGCGATTTCCCGTTGTCTGTTCTCGGTGATAGACTGCTGTCAACACAGTTTTTGATCTAGAAGTTCCTCTCTGCTATATTGTATAGCAGAGTTGGTGTGGTAGGCTCGCATGTTGCAGACAAAGTTAAAAGCACACACTGAAATGTTAACAAACACTGAAATATAACAAAATTGTAGAGAAGCCAAAGACACGGCAGCCATCATTACAGGCGCCATTTTTTCATGAAGCATGTATGAATTGAACACCAGTTTAACAGTTGCACAAAAAAAAGGTGTATTTCTTTAATTATGATGATTCAATGTACAAATACTTTTATTTCACACTTTTATTTTATTCCATAGTTCTTTTATTTTGCACATGATTGAAAAATGTATCATTGAGTTATTGAATATGAGAATGTTTTACAGTTGAATCTTTTTGCATAAAGTGTTGTTTTAAGGACACATAGAGTGCTCCTATGATCAATTCTTGATCTTTTCAACTGCATTGGTTATGAAAAACAAAAGCTCTGTGTTCAAACAGAGCTTTGTCCAGTTTCTCTCTCTTCCTCTGATAGACATGAATCACATCGCTCCAGTGTTCCACCAGTCCGGCTGAAGTTGCCTGCAGCATAGTTATGGATCGAATATTTAGTGGAGGTTAGGTCCGTATCTGTCAAAGCACCGCTTCACAACTACATGGATTTGTGCTCGATGTTTACACCGCATGTGCTGATCAAAATACATGTCAGATGACACTTTATGTCCTCAAAGATTTGATCTTGTACACAAAAAAGAAACATTTACTGTGTGAAGTGTCCATGCTGCTTCTCTCAACATGCCACCATTTAAACACATATACTGGCAGCACACTTGAATATTTGTTTAGGTTTGAAATCCACTTCAAAAATAAAAAAGACCATGCTGGTAGACGCATTTGATGCACTAGTTAAGCCTACAGCGATTCTTTGTCTTTTTCCTGATTAGCTGTCTCTTTGTTCATTATTCCTGATAAGCTGCTGTAGAATCCATAACTGGCAGATCAAGATTGTGTTTACATGTCCTGATAACACTAATGGTCCTCGCTATAATTGATTTAAGCCAGCATTTCACCAGTGTTTTGGTCACTTGACGCGTAGACTTGATGGAATAAAGAGCAGAAAGATATGACATGCAGACATCGAAATGAGTGAGCTTTAAGGTGCTTATGTTTAGCAAAGCATGCACAGTGGTTGAATACCAACATTTGATATATTTCTGAAACAGATGGCAAGGTGCTCATATGGGAACCTGAGCTCTTCTTCTCTGAATATGAAAATGTTGAACAGGTGGTCCAAAGACGCTTCCTTCCCCACTCCGGCTTTCATTAACATACTTTTATTCTTCTAGTAATAATAAGCTTACTTGTGCCCTGAGATATAGGGCAGACGAAAGAGCTGTTCTTTTTTTTAATAGGCAAAAACCGGCAAAACTGTGGCCTTGATATGTATTATTAGACACAACCCTCTGAAACAACATCTTGAAGAAGCGTAGCTCCCCCTCCCCCAGTGAGACTGTTCTATGAAGCGATTGGTGTCCAAAAGTCTGTTCTTATGGAGCACGTGTTTATTTAGTGCTTAAGCTCATTTTCAGTGGCTATGTTTGATTACCCTTACAGTCTTATTGGCATATGTTGAGATTTGCATTCTAAGTAAGAAGTTGTTTGTACTACTTTCAACCAAAGAATCATTAACAGAGTTTGAGCCTCTGTGACCTCATTGCAACAATAGCCATGTTTCTCTAAACATATTTTAAGCACATTTTGAAGTATCACCTTAGAAACGTTTTTTGAAATGCCAAAATTCTAACAAAGCATCCTCAGTTGCACGAAACGAGATGCTCTGCATACTTTGTTGTATTATTTCTGAATTTTGGCTATAATAGTTTGAAAATTGAATGGAACATTTAAAATGGCGTTACATCCCTGCGCTCACTTTTCCTCCTCAAATGAAGGACAAAGTTAGAACTTTTAGAAGACTTCTGATTTTAGGATTTTAATTGCTGAGTTGTTTTAGTTAACCGGCTAAATACTGCTAAAAATATTTCAGTGAAATGCACCATTGGATGTACTCTCTCAATCACTATATTTGTAATCTTTAGGATATATATACAGTATATATACTATACTTTTTTCTTTAGTGTATTTAAGATTTACACTAGTATATCTTTGTTAATATACAGTATGTCCAATGAAATGTGTGTATCATATTAATAAATATCTTTTAAAAATGTGTTTGAAAGACTACACATTTCTGGACGTTTGAATGGTTATGTAAGGAGAGTTCTTTGTATTCAAGAGGATATAAAAAAGCAGTTTATTGATTCAAGTTCAAAATGCGGTTGTTCTGTATGAAACTCCAAAACCAACAAAAAAAAGAAATATTTGAAGGTAAGCTAAGAGAAATGAGAACAGCAATGAATGCCTTTTACCCCCAACCGTACTCCCATACAGTAACTCATACACTGCATGCACATCTGATTCATGTGAAGGAAACCAAAATGCAGTGTGTTCCATGCAGCAATGACACTGTCAAGGTGACAAAGTACAGGCAGAAGCTCCACGCAGGAGTTTCTCAGAGTGGACTGAAGCAGACCTCCTTACATGCTCCGCTGCAGCCACGGTTTGAAGTGAACATGCCGAGGATGCTTCTTCGCTTCTCCAACTGTTTGTTTGGCTTCCTGGCTCACAGTTTGTCTGTTTGGGCCAGATTCTTGAAGCACACATCAAATGGACGGTTGACTAGCGAGGCAGTCTGCCAGCTGAATTTCAAGAACGCTTTAGCTTCGCTGTAGAATTTTAAATACTTAACTCTTCGTTGGGCTTGACTAGAGCTGTAGCCAAACGGCTTTCCTTTATTCATTTTGGAAGATAAGGGCGTTATGTAAGTGGACAAAGTCTTCAGTGTTTGCTGGGCTCTCAGTCAAATGTATATAATGGCAACTTGTTTCAATAGCCTTATATTGGCTTCCAATGTAATACCTGAATACTAAGGTAAACATCTTTTAGTTACAGTTAAGTCTTTACTCTGATTTATCGTGTTCCCTCACATTTTCTTAAGAGCTTCTCCAAGCGGATAATCTCAACAGCATGTTAGTGTTAAAAGCGCTTACAGAACTGAAAGGAAAAATCAATGTAGAAACTCATCCAAAATACTAATTTCTTTGGTTTTGCTTACTTGCAAAATGCCATGCCATCTTTTTTTACTGACGCTACCATAAGCCAGAACCTTTACATTCTATTGCCTTCCACAAGCCCTGCTATGCTGTGTCTTTGTCTATATTAACAACGTTGTAAAGTGGAACATATACCCACGTGATGGGTGGCTTAAGCATTGGATGGCTGGTTCCACTGCAACAAATGTTAAAGTGAACATTGTTCTTTTTATTGGCAGCATTAAACAAAAGCTTCCTTTTTGTTTAAGGATGTAGCATGGGCCGATGAAGAGCTCGTGACATACTGTTGCAAAACTCAATGACTGGGAGGAAACACCAATTATTGTCCTTACTATTAGCTAGATTCATTTCTGAACTCATAAACTATAGCAACGCTACTTTAGAAAAGTTTCCCCCTACCTTTTTATTATTTTAGAAGAATTTTACGTTTTGATTGCTCTTGAAAAAGACGAGAACATTGATATGGTTTGTTCCGATCTTCTCTTGCCAATGTTCCAAGATACAACCAACAATCTGAGGTGTGAACCAGCATGATACTGCGAGTCATGAACATCACGTGGCATACAGACCACAGGGCTCATATTTCTCTTTCTCCTTTTCCTCATTTCATTATACTTGCTTTCTTTCTCCCCGTAAGCTACACATCTCTCCAGAGTTTCTGCCCGGCCGAGTCCAGTAGATAAGAATCGGTGAGTTATGAGGGTCGAGGTGTACAAGCCCAAATGGTCTGAGCTCGGTTACATTACTGAAATAAAAAATAATCTTGGGATTTCTTTCCGAAAGATGGGTAGGTTTTGTTGTTGTTGTTTATAGAAACAATGAAACACTTTTAGTCATTTGAGCAACCTGAGGGAACTGTACATTTAAAAATGCACTTAGTACATAAAAGCTCATTTCAGTAATGTTTCACCTAATACATTTAGGTTTGATTACTTTCAGATTAATTCATAATCATTTTTTCACCAGAAAGTTATCCTGGTAGTGTGAAGAACACTTTGGATAGCACTTAAATAACATATAAAGTCATGAGATAATGTAAGTTATTGTGCTTTCTAATCCAAACATCCTCATTGGCTCTACATTCCTGGCTAAAGCCGTGGGCTCTGGTCAGCCTCAGTCTCCACGGTTACGCTAGCACGTTTCCACTTTGTACTTTCCACGGTCTAAATTATAACATATAAAATATAATCTACTCCCTCACATACAGAACAAGTTTTTCCTCCACTGAATTTTCATATTTGTGTGTAAAAAAGCGTCATTATTTGTATTGGTTTAGAGAATTTCTGCACTTTTTTATGAATTATTTCCCTGATATTGACTCTAGACTGACTTGGAATAACATTAAAAGCAAAGTTGAATCAGTGCAGCATATTTGTTTACCTCAGTTTGTTTTCATACAGTCTGGCACGTAGAATGCCAACACTGCGAGTGTGAATCTATTTTATTGAATGGATGCGGCTCTGCTGCCTGAGCGCGGCCAGGCCGTAACCATGCAATGGAAAATAATGGTGTATTAAACTGGCATAAAAGAGAGCTATTGTACCCTTTGCTCAGCGCTCTGCAGATGTGTTTGATGGTTGCTATGATATTTCCGCACTGAGAATGATTTTAAAATAATTACTGTGGCTTTACATAAGAACATGGAACACAAGATGACATTCTGCTGAGCTGTGATCACTTTCTACAAGGAAAGTAAGGAGCCTAAAACAAGTCAATAAGATGTGCTTAAGATGGGCAGATTAACTCAGCCCCAGAGTGATTAAGAGAGCTGACATAGATACCCCGGCTGGAACTTTAGAGGGACCAGTGAGTGGGTTTGGATTTGGTTTTAAGCAGCAGGGACACATAACAGCAATAGCCATCAGTCAATTAAGCATACATCCTTCCAATAACAACTAGTTTAATTTTGCTTTTCAATTAATCTTCTTTGGGTGTCACCAAGGGTCACAGCGCTGCAGTGTGAGCAGTGGAGGATTACAAAAAGATTCCGAACAACTGGCCATGTTATTTAACCCGGCCCACTGATGCTGCACAGATGCTCCTGGTCAGCAGGATTTCAGCACAGAAAACATCTGATTTATTTGAAGATGTGATTTTGGATCCAATTTTCAGATTTACACAATAGCCTACATTATTTTGTTCTCCTACCAAGGCCTTTCAAGAATGTTTGGGCATTGAAAAAACATCTGTGCAACATGTTTGCCAAAGCGATCTGTTAGAAATCCCAAAGCTCAAATCCTCATCTACTGTGGAGGGGAATCTCTCTGGGATTTAAATAGTCAAATCACATTGTTTACTGTACAAATAAAGCAAATGTTATTGACCAAAGTGAGTTTTAAGCAACAAACAAGTATTATGTATTTCTGTATACACTAGAAAATGGCAATCTGCTGCACCTGCATTTGCTGGTATCAAAACGTCTGTCATGATACGATTTAGATTTAATTCAGGGCTATCGCTATGATACTATCATATTTATGTATTTATTAGTTTATTGCACATATGGTAATTATTATAAAAAAATGTACACTTTATACAGATTTCGTAGCCCATGATGGAAAGGAGCAGTGAGATGAAAAATGTATTTGACCTTCCCCTTATTCAAAAACTAATACTAAAAGGTACTGGTCTGTCAGTCACAACTGCTTAAAGATATTTATAGAAACATGAAACCAAAAACACAATCAAAATTCAACACACCAATCTAACATCAGCAAAACAGGTTACCTGACATCTTCATCTGGGGTCAACATGTGTCCCCTCTGTGGAAAGAGACTCTGAAAGTTTCAGGAACAAAGATTCTCTCTCTTTTTGTCCTGATCCATTTCTATAAAAACCTGTCTGAAAATTAGATGATCAGATTTTGGCCACTTTATGATGTCATAACGATGTTTTGGCTTGGGTAACCATTAGCCAATGAGCAACCAAGGTAACCCCCCCCCCCTTATCACCTGAATCTCCTCCTCCTAGAGCACCATTGAGTTCTTTGTAACCAAATCTCTCTCAGAGGGGCGTGGGGAGGGGCTCCTTATTTGTACACCGGCTCAGTCCCTTCTGCGGCAGACGCAGGTTCAAATCCGGCCTACGGTCTCTTTGCGCATGTCATCCCCTCTTTCACCAAATTATTCTCTAATAAAGGGTCAAAAACCAAAACAAACCCATTGGTACCAGATAGGGATGTACCCGAATATTCGAATATCCGAATATTCGTTCGTTGGAGTACTATTCGGGTTTCAATTTCGTTATTCGGATATTCGTTTTTTCCCCGTTTTTTTTTCAAATTGAATTTATTGAAATCTCCAATATCAACGTAAGAGCTTATTCGGGGGGTGCTAACACTTAACCATAAACGTTATCGTTTACTTTCTCCATCTTTATATGTAGATAGGCCTATTACTTTTCTCCTTTAATCTCCGTCACGTTGTTTCCAAAGCAACAACAACTTCCTGTCAACAGCGCTACCTCTCCTTCAAAATAAAAGCATGTCTATAAACAGGAAGCCAAGCCAAATTACATATACAACTGCAACGAAAGTAACAAACACAATGGGATATCCTTTTCAATTTCAAAGAACACAAATTGGGTTAATAACTATAAAACAACAATACTGTAGAATAACAAAATGAATGCCGTGAATACACCAAAATACAGTGTTAAAGCGGTTCGCTGCTGATTACTACGCCCCCCCACCCCCCACCCGAGCCGAATATTCGCTGCTGATTACTACCGAATATCCGGAGCCCGAAAAATGGTATTCGGGACAGCCCTAGTACCAGATAAGGTTGCTCCAGTCATGTATTGGTGCTACACTTCCCACACTGACTGCAACATTGTGATTAACTCTGTTATATTAAGTGTGTATAACCCGCAACTGGAAATATCACTGTTTTATAAAAAAACTCAAATGTAGATGATCAACTTCTAATCAATGTCAGGCTCTTTGTGGCTGAAGGTTGTGTTGTAATAAAGCTCTCTTGGCGGCTGAGAGTCTTTATATTGAGCTAAGCCACTGGTTATTGTGAGTGCTAACAAGAGTATGAGGAAATTCCGGCTCAGTGTGTCATGATGAAGTTCCGGACCTAAAGCTCCTCATTGTTATGTATCTGTGGTCACGCTGCCCAGCGCAGCAGAATATAGAGCGGGAAAATGAAGCGCACCGTGGCTGCCAACCCAACGGGCCTCTGCTCCTGAGGAGGAGGGTAGAAATGGAGCACTACCTGTAAGTCAAGACAAAGGGGTAAAGAACCCTAGTTTTAAGTCAGCTTCCTTCAGCGGGATCAAGCCAAAATGATTTGGATACAATTGCAATGCAACATCTTTGTCTGTTGCAATTGCTTAAATGATAGCTCAAGTATTTAAAAAAGCTTGGATGAAATTGTCATGAGCTTACACTCATTCAATGCATCCCACACTGCGCTAAGGGGATTCTCCTGCAAGTCATCTGTATTCAGTCAACAAAGTGTTATTGATGAGTTGATTCTATGTGGCTTTGCCAGTGAGCAAGCCGGGGAAGGGATTATGTCCCAAAGCCAAAACCCAATAGAAGTTTGAATCAGAGGATAGATGTGCAGTGTTCATTGTAGCAGTGGAGGATAAGCTGTGTTCAACATTAAAATAACAGCTCAATACCTGTGATATGAAAAGGGTTTGGTAATCTCAGGCTCACTAAGGTGGAAAATAGTTCTGTTCACTGTCACAAATTCATCGACAGAAGTTTTTGAAGAGAGTGCTAAAGGCCACTGAAGTGTCTTACATCACTGTCTCATCTGATGTTTGGTTGATAACAGTTAACAGAGGGTCTGTAAATGAAGGAGTCGTATAATTTGAAAGACCCTCGATGAGGTTTATTTTGAAGGATTGATCCGCTGAGTGAGACTGTGAAGGTGTAGCTACAGCAGCATATGGCAGAGACAGTGAGGAATCTAGAAATCCGCTAATCCACCATACCTACTGTACAGGGATTATACATTCTGAGACTTTCTGCTTTTACGTCTTGCCTTCCATTTGTAAACACTGTTATATTATTGCTCTAACATTAAATGTAGCTTACAAAATGTGCAACAATCAAATGTGAGATATTTTGAACCTTTAATATAACAAGACAGTCCAAATCCAATCTGCTAAATGGAGAACGTGTTTGCATGACATTTACTTAGCCATGGACTTCATACATTGTAATCCTCTAGAATGAAAGTTACACCTCTAACTGTTGCTAGAGCAACCAATATTGGACTGAACTATACTTAGCACATGTTTCTATTATGAATATATTTTCAGGAGAACACCTAATACAATCTCAGAAGTGCTTCTTTTGGTTTCGAAATGCATGTCGATATCTAAATGAGTTTAGAAACATAAATGGGAGCTGACAGATCTCTTGCAACTCTAAGAAATACAACAAGGGCAGAACTGAACAAAAGAAAAACCGCCCCCACAATTTCACAGAGGTTTCCCACCTATTCCTTGGAACTGCTAGAGTTCAGGTTACAGAGAGATCGTACGTTGACTTTCAAGTTGAGACTTAGAGCTTTATTGTAAGAAAGAGTTTTCTGGTGACTGTTGGGATAGTTCCTGTAACCATGCCTCGTTTAACCCTCCTATTGTCTTCGTTTTCCCTCTTACTTTGGTGTTCGCGGTCAAATTTGACCGGTCCTGTTTTAACTGCTATTACATTAACACAAAAACCATTAATCATCTCCAAATTTCATTTAACACCCTTTCAAATTGTAAATATTGTATCAGACTACTGGTATACATGAAGAACTGCATTAAATATACAAAGAACAGACACTGAACATTTATTGCGTGTCCCAGGTGTGATCCATGTGGGGGGATGGGCACATAAACGGGGGAAATGTGTCAAATTGCTCTGTGTGTGTGTGTGATTCACATGGGGGGATTGGGCACATAAGGGGGGAACACATCGTGTGTGTGTGTGTGTGTGTGTGTGTGTGTGTGTGTGTGTGTGTGTGTGTGTGTGTGTGTGTGTGTGTGTGTGTGTGTGTGTGTGTGTGTGTGTGTGTGTGTGTGTGTGTGTGTGTGTGTGTGTGTGTGTGTGTGTGTGTGTGTGTGTGTGTGTGTGTGTGTGTGTGTGTGTGTGTGTGTGTGATCCTGATGGTTACTAGTTCCTGACCGGGAACACCATGGGTGTTACAAAGTTGACTAAATCATGCAAAATTCAATGAAAGTGGTGATCAGCAATTTGACATGTTCACATGTCTACTGTGAAGGATATCATGAAGCCTTAATGCAATCAAATGTAAAACAAAAAAGTTATGATTGATGAAAGTAGTTAATCGGTCAGATTTGACCCGAAGACAACGGGAGGGTTAAACAATCATTTATTTCAATGAGGAACTTGGGAAATCCTGAGTAGAATAACATGACTATTTGTTCAAATCTTGTTAAAAAACATAACAAAAATATCCCTTCATTGAAGAAATAAGCACACATGTTACCGCGGATAACAAACAATCTGAATTCCCTAAAGGATTTTAGATGTGTGCCAAATCCCACTTGTTGAGCATCTTTTGGTGTGGTTTTGTGATCCGCCACACAATTCCATACAACCTTTACATGATCCTTTACAAAGACCCCCAAAGAGCAAACACACCAGAGTTAGTCTGAAGTGATCATATTCGAGGTGGACAGGATCGCAGCTTGACAATCTCTCTTTTCCCAGTTATCTATAAACAGCATATTCAACTTCTTTGTCAACGCTGGGCAATCTAACGCCTCATTCTCCCTCTTACTCTTTTCTGTCTAAATATCAATGACTTCTTGATGCTCCAAATAACATCATGGTTTCTCCTTATTGCAATTTCTTTATTCAAAAAGTAATGATGCAAATACAAAAATATTGCTATTATTCGAAAAGCTGAAAGTAGTAAAGAATAGTTTTATTTTCTTCCTTGTTAATTGATTCAGTTATTTTTTGTAATAGCTTTACTGTACAATCAATCAGAACGTTGGTTATATTTGATTGATATAAACCAATATCAGAAATTGCACATCTCTCCGAGGTTTTACAGACTTTACAGAGTACGATAGCCTGTTTCCTTATTGCTTTGCAGAGCACACGGAAAAAGTCCCAAAAGAAACCCCACAATCTACGAGGTAAAACATGGAACAACCCTCGGGTGAGCTACTGAGGAGGGATCCACCATGTACATGGCCATAATGTTTCAGAAACAATGCTATATGCTTTTCAAAGCTGATTTTAAAAAAGCAGCCAGATAACCATTTCCACCCCAATCACCATAAACTAAAATAAACATGTATTCAAAGCTGATTTACAACCCCTGCACCACACACATGCCATTATAAAGACACACACAGCTGACAGTTAGATCCCCTAAATTACACGTTTGCTTCACTTTTACCATATTCCACCACTCCAGTCTTCACCAGCACGTGTTGGACGACCGTTCGCTGACTTGTTTGTGAGTTCAGCATCATAATTAAATGTGTCCATCGTTAGAACCTGTCCTCACAGTTCATACTTTCTCATGGGATAAGAATTCCAGTCTGTCCCTGTTTTCATAAATGACATTTCAGACCGTTTTTAGAGAGTCTTTGTTTTGTTTATGCCCAGACACTTAATTATTACCTAGACGTTTATCACTGAGTGGCCTTAAAACACCCTGCTATAGCCTTCTCCCTCTTCACCAATTGAACGGCTCACACCACCGTGAACACACATCTAAAGTATCTAAAGTAGTACCAGCAGAACCCAGTGTGAGTCACTTCTTAACATCAAGTGCTCATTTTAGAAATGAAAGGCAGCAATTTTCACTTCAAGGTTGAAGATGGCACCATACGTGTGTCCTTTTTTCTCCCTCCTATCCATGCAGGTAGCTTCAGCAAAAAAAGCCTCCCTGTTGAATGATAAACATTTCCTCTGCTGAGATAAGAGGCCCCAGGACAATGCCTGTCAGATGAGACCAATTAATGATGGCTTGATGCCATGTTTAATTTGTTCAAGGCAATCTCCATCACTGTTGTTCCCTCCCAGAGAAGCTTTACTTTGTTGACTTTGCCCCAACCAGTTCCAACCCAAAGGCACATGTCAGCTACCTATCTGAGAGGGACATGTAGCTCCAGGCCAGAGCTGAGCCCCTCATCACCACCGCCGGAGCTTCTTGATTAACTTTGATTTCATTTGCAGCCATCAGCAGCACAACACAACTGTTTGGCATTTTTGAGGCAATGTCCTCCTGCAGCGGCTCACCGGGCGTTTGGATGTTATCATCACGCAAAGTCTGTGTTCTGATGAGCTGAAGGGCTGTATGCCAAGACAGGAAGCATGATATGATATTTTTTTTGTCTTTTCATATTGTTTTTAAAAGTCCGTTGAACAGGACTTTACACATGACAATAAAAAAAGACTTATTTTGTTGTTTGTATTTAACTATGCTTTTTAATAGTTATTTAATGCTTATTCTATCAAGCTTTTGAGATCGATTTTAACATCTGGAATTTTAGCCTTTAAAAGTATTTCTATATATCCAGTTTTAAAAAGTGATAATTAAAGGCCAGGTTAGGACAAAAAGATCCTAACTTCTTATTTATGATATGAGTTGAACAGTGAAACGCTCACTCACCAGTACCACTCATTATGAGAAGCTAATATGTATTAGACAAACTGATTATTACTGACCCTCATTCTGTGCGGGATACAGTTAAACAGACCTGTCAGTGCTCAGTGCGCTCAAACGGTTTCCTAGCATTTGTAAGGCTACAACATGTGTAAAAAGGAATTTACAATTTTAGCTTGAACATGTTGAGTATTGTAAAAGAAATGTGTGACAATTTATTAAACATCTTTTTACTGCAATATGAAAAGCCCTCATTTGAATTGTAAATGCTATCTTAATATTTGAAAGAGTAATGCAGCCGATGGTGGGGATATTTCATTAGTGTTAAAATGTTCATCTATAGATGGCATCTATCCCTCCCTACACTGTGTGTTTCTGTAGCAGCATTACTCTTTCTAATCAGGTGAAGGTAGATCATCTTCTGTCATTCGCTATTGATTTGCTGAAAATACAAAATCTACGGATCCTTTCTTTGTTTATTGTTGATGCAAATCTATTTTTTCAAGTCTGCTATCTACCACAGAGGGATGTGGGAGATGGTTATGGTTGTGTTGTGATATATATACAGCTGTCAGTCACTAACCTCCTGAGACTCAGATAAGATAAAACTCCTGAGACGTCGCATCTTACCACTTGCAGTATCAAGGAGCACATACTCCAGTCATGCAAGCCATCCGATTCTATTTGATACATCCCAAGTCAATACAAGCTGTCAGTCAGCATTAAAGTCACATTCACATATTTACCGAAAAAGTTGTGCTTCTGTCATTAGGGAGCAAAGGCCAACAACTCAAGTAAACTCAACAGCTGTTCAGAAAGTCTGGCAGATCTGGTTAGGAAGTTTTCAGGTGTTACTTTAACACTCATGGCCATTATCTATTGGAATAAGAGGCATATTCTGCCCCAGTGATGCTGGAATGTCATCGTCTTTTATGCTCTAATTGAGGACACTTTTGAGCACAAAAGAAGTGCAGATAGATAATTAAACAATACATATTTTTAGTATTTTCACCCTTCAACTTTTTCTGAGCCTCTTATTGTGTATAATGGTAAAAGATATTTTGTTTATCACAGATAAAATCTCCAATACACAATGGGGGGGGGGGTGGTGCTGCTTGAGCGGGGGGATTTTTTTTTAAATCCTCTGGAGCAGAGAGAGGAGCTGTGGATTATTGTTATTTATTAATGCATCAGTGTTTCTTAGGGTCAAAAACACTAAACTCACAACTTAAAATGAAAGTGTTTAGTTTATTTAATAAAAGAGCACATGTTCAAAGTGACAGTAGATATAGATTGGTTGCAAGTTGGTGCTATATATATATATATTTAAAAAAAAAAAAGAATAAAAAAAAAAGATTATAATCTTTTTTTATTTTTATAAACACCTTGAATTTCAGGGGGGGCGCGGGGCTCCGTTGGCGGGGCTCCGTTGGCGGGGCTCCGTTGGCGGGGCGCAGCGCCCCTCCAAGACAATGGTAGGGGAAACACTGGAATCTGTAAAGTAACTTAAGCTGTCAGATAATTGAAGTGCAGTATTGGTTTCTTAAAGTTAGAAGTTTCAAAGAGCATATGATGAAAATACTCAGCTAAAGTACAAGCACCTCCAGAAAGGAGGAGTACATTACTTGAGTAAATGTATTGGTTAGTTTGTAGCTGCTGTTGCTTATGATTACCTTACATTGAATGACCTAATATTTCTCTATGTTTTGGAGTGTTGCAATTATAACAAAAACACATTTTGTTAGAAGCCTTCACGTTTGTTTACTACCATGTTGATAAGAGTATGGAAAACCTAAAATATAAAAAATGTATGTAAAGAAATTGGGATTGCAGTTAATCACGAGATAACTGGACAATGGACATTATGCGTTTAATCTGGAATAAACATTTGGCCAATATCCACTGGGTCGACCAGCACCTCGCTCCATTGGTGTTTGCGTGTGTGAGTGAGAGGCACATCGTTTAGCAGCGCGTCAGTAGGGCGGAAGGCGCTATTTGAATGCAGTCCATTTACCTTTGCAGTAAAGAGAGAAACCTGAAAATGGCCCTTTGAAATCTCTGCTTTTTAATGGCAATGTAACATGGCTCCTGTAATGAAGTTGTACAGAAAGAACTCTCACTGTGAAGCTGTGTTCGAGTAGAAAAAGCATTCACATGATGGCTAAGCAAGTGAAATGAAAGCAGCACAGCTACCTTTTCCTTTCCAACCTGTCATCCTCTGCTGTGTTTCCCTTTGCTTTGCTCGGGGACGTGGGGGTGGGGCTTGGGTTTTTGCTCTTTGTAGTAGTCAAAGCTCCAAATCTCATTTGTAATGCTTATCAACTGGTTGGGGTTCTTCACAATAGCTAATGGGGAAAACAAATCGTTATTTGCAATGTTTATCATTTGATTAACCTTCTTTTTACCCGTCTTTGTAATTATCCTAATTATGAGAGGCTTCAAGACTGGCTGTCTGATAGTTGCTTGTGCAATTATGTCTGAAATATTGTGGCTTTAAGCAAATGGAGCGCTCCTCTGACTCTGAGCCAGGCAGACTGTAAAACACATTGTTTAACTGTTCCTGTAAAAGAAGAGAGAATAATTTACAGTGACAGTTATTAGAGCACTGATAATGTCCTCATCAAATTGTAGATAGCTTTTGTTGGGTGATATGAAACCCAGATCACACTGTGTCAGCGCTGATGTACAAGTAGAGGAGGAACCGTTGATGTCCGTTGCTGCAACCCACAAAACAAGTTTGTCCTCTCCTCTCTGGGGAAGTCACACACACACACACACACACACACACACACACACACACACACACACACACACACACACACACACACACACACACACACACACACACACACACACACACACACACACACACACACACACACACACACACACACACACACACACACACACACACACACACACACACACACACACACACACACACACACACACACCTGCTCATGGACACGATGAGATGTGATTGAGACCCTCTTCTTCACAGAGCTCTGCTTTGACAGAACACACAGGTGTTTTTGCCTGCTGGCTTTCTCACCTCTGTTGTCAGGGCGGCTCTGTGTTCAGTGTGCAGGGATGGAGCTGGCGGTGAGACAGGAGTGTGGAGACAGGATGGATGGTTGTTGGTGTTAGGGGTGAAGTTGAAATGACCCCACGAGACCTTTTTGACACATTTAAGGCAGACCCTTCTGGGATTGTTGTGTCATTGCTTCCACTTCTTAGTGAAAGTTTCCGCTACAGATTTTCGCCACAACCCAAAGGACAATTTCCTTTATTTGGCTACTGTACATCAAATGAGGATTCCTCAGAAATCACTTGAGATATGTTGGTAAAAACTGCAATCTTCAGAAAAATCTCAATATATATGCCTGTAATTTATCATCTGATCGGCAGAAGACATTCACGAGCTAAATCACATGTTCATAGAATCTCTTTAATAAACCCCCATGCATTATGAATTGATTATAAAAAAAATCAAGATGACAGAACATAAGTTTATTAATTGATTAGTCAATAGACAGAAAATGAATGGCAGCTTTTTTGCACATTTATTTGAAAAGTTATTTTAGTTTTATTCAAGCAGAAAGGAAAAACAAATCCTTGTTTCTATATTTATTTAAGACTTAATTTCAGGTGTGTATATATATATATATATATATATATATATATATATATATATATATATATATATATATATATTAGGGCTGCTTAATTAATTGTATTTTAATCGCAATTACGATTTTGGCTTGTAATAAATACGAAAACAACGTAATTAATTTTTTATTTTATTTTTTAAATTTGTATTGGTTTTTCAGTTGAATTATACTTAAAGTTCTGGGTAATCAACTGTTAAAAACATACTGTTCACATTTTTTTTTCAATAAATGGACGTTCTCAAAGTAAATGGATAATCGTTTTTTAATAATCGTGATATCAATTATTGACCCAAATAATCGAGATTATGATTTTTGCCATAATAGAGCAGCCCTACTATATATACATATTATCTTTGCTAGCTGAATGCTAGCTTTTGGACGCATTCTGTAACTGACCTATACTCCAAAGGGTACATTTTTAATTGATCAAATATTGGGCATCTTTATTATTCATTAATGAAAATGATTGCCAGTTGTAGCCCTACACAATAATACATCTATATTTCAATGTTTTTATTCTGAAGCATTATTCAGCCAAAACCCATATTACAGATGTCTTTGTTTTATTACGGCTGCGATTCTCATAAAGAAGGCATTGGCTTCTTCAAATGTTTTGTGGCACTGTTTCTCCTGGAGGATTGATTCATAAAAACAGATAATATCCAATGCCTCGTTGGGATGTAACATATGCAATATTCATGTGTGTATATGTACCACTTTTAAGTTGTCCTCTTTCTTTGATCCCTCTGGGGACTTACGAAGACCTCTCACTGTGTTGGGACTTAACACTCATGTTTTACTTGACTTAATCCAGACCCTACATGTTAATAGGGATAAGCAAATACCTCATTCCTGTCTTAAAGGGATGAAGCAGAACACTCTTGCTAACTTTCTTACATTCACATGCATTCATATCCTACATTTGTCAACTGGATTGTTTCTAGGTCATTGTGTGCTAAAGAACTGTGGGCATAGGAAACATTCAGCAGATCATGTTAGTGTTACTGTACCTGTGTTACATTTTGTGAATGACTTCCTGGTGTCATTTTGGTCTGCATGATAGGAAAAACACCCTCCGCCATTATCTTGATGATATGATTTGCTGTATGAGAGGGACTGATCATATATTGTTTTTTACAATATTATTGAAAAATATTATAATATGATTATGTTGGGATTTTAGAAGAACTGGACCAAATAAGGATTTGTTTGAATACCCTGTAGCACTATTTGAAATACACTCAGATATTTTGCCTTTACCAAATGTTGCGCTTACTGTGATTTGTGTGTTGCAGCAGCATCACTTGATTTCTATTGGTTTGTGCATCCCTTGATGAAATTGCCCTACAATATATGAAAAAGAACCCATAACCTAAATAGAAAGCTCAGATCAGCTGGAGTAAGTGTGTTGTGATGATCTCTTTCATGTCGACGTGCTGTTTGCAGTGGCTATGTTTCAGAACATGATGTTTGACCTGACACTGCTCTTCCAGCATTAAACTTTCAACACTTGAAAGAGGTCCAAAACAGCCCTTTGCTTTTATTAATATGTCAACACATCACATGGTGTCAGACTTCCAGCCCTTTCTAATATTTACCCTCCTGCACAAAAACATTTCTTGATCCATAATGACCACTTGAACTCTTTACTCTTTCCCGTCTCCAAACAGCGGAGCGCGTGGAGCGAGCTCTTGTTTGTGTAAAGTGGCATTAACCTGTTCATTCATTCAACCGACCCTCAGTGCTGGAAGCCTCGGCAGCCCCTCTTGCAGATGTGAACCTTTAATTTTTAAAGCCTTTTCATCCGCATGGCCGACCCTCCGCACGTTGCGTCACAAACCGTGAGTGCTAATCCCAGATGCCTCCCACCCCTCTGTTTGGTATGAAAGAATCTGCCAGCCAAAGTGTATCTCCATATTCATCCCTGCAGTGTCTGTTTGAAGTGATGTTTTGATCGGTGCCTAGTGAACCAAGGGCTGTGGAGCTTTAACCTAACTCCACTCATGGGACAGGGCACAGTGTGGAGAGGAGCAGCGTTACTGCCCTTTCAATCTTTATCGACCTGTAGACTTTAAGAGATGTTCGAGTGTATACAGTATTTTGGAAAATACAAATATGTCATAAAAAGGCTTGTAAAATCACACACACATTTGCATCTTTTTATTTGCAGTTTTTGTAGTGTTCCGTAAGCTACCATTGGAGTTAATGGGTCCAAATGTAAAACAGAAATCAAACACCAGCAGTGGACAGGATGTTCTTGGTTATGCTTCGTTAAACATTAAGTCACGACATATTGAACTGTTTTTACCTGTTTTTACTATTAAACTATTACAAAAACAACACAATGGGCCATCATGCTGCCTCTTTGGATACTCACTGGAGCACTTAATGTGTATTAATCCACCGCCAAAAATAGTCCCTAACGAATGCATTATTAACTCCAGTTTGAATAAAGTATTTTGACATTCCCCCGCTGTGGATTGAATACTTTGACTTAAATGCTCAGTTCATCTGTTACATACAGTGAGGCAAAAAAGTATTTAGTCAGCCAGCAATTGTGCGAGTTCTCCCGCTTAAAAAGATGAGAGAAAATCCATAAAATCACATTGTCTTATTTTTAAAGAATTTATTTGCAAATTACGGTGGAAAATAAGTATTTGGTCACCTACAAACAAACAAGATTTCTGGCTCTCACAAACCTGTAACTTCTTCTTTAAGAGCCTCCTCTGTCCTCCACTTGTTAACTGTATTAATGGCACCTGTTTGAACTTGTTATCAGTATAAAAGACATCTGTCCACAACCTCAAACAGTCACACTCCAAACTCCACTATGGGCAAGACCAAAAAGCTATCAAAGGACACCAGAAACAAAATTGTAGACCTGCACCAGGCTGGGAAGACTGAATCTGCAATAGGTAAGCAGCTTGGTGTGAAGAAATCAACTGTGGGAGCAATTATTAGAAAATGGAAGACATACAAGACCACTGATAATCTCCCTCGATCTGGGGCTCCACGCAAGATCTCACCCCGTGGGGTCAAAATGATCACAAGAACGGTGAGCAAAAATCCCAGAACCACACGGGGGGACCTAGTCAATGACCTGCAGAGAGCTGGGACCAAAGTAACAAAGGCTACCATCAACACACTACGCCGCCAGGGACTCAAATCCTGCAGTGCCAGACGTGTCCCCTTGCTGCTTAAGCCAGTACATGTCCAGGCCCGTCTGAAGTTTGCTAGAGAGCATACATTTTAGATGATCCAGAAGAGGATTGGGAGAATGTCATATGGTCAGATGAAACCAAAATAGAACTTTTTGGTAAAAACTCAACTAGACGTGTTTGGAGGAGAAAGAATGCTGAGTTGCATCCAAAGAACACCATACCTACTGTGAAACATGGGGGTGGAAACATCATGCTTTGGGGCTGTTTTTCTGCAAAGGTACCAGGAAGACAGATCCGTGTAAAGGAAAGAATGAATGGGCCATGTATCGTGAGATTTTGAGTGACAACCTCCTTCCATCAGCAAGGGCATTGAAGATGAAACGTGGCTGGGTCTTTCAGCATGACAATGATCCCAAACACACCGCCCGGGCAACGAAGGAGTGGCTTCGTAAGAAGCATTTCAAGGTCCTGGAGTGGCCTAGCCAGTCTCCTGATCTCAACCCCATAGAAAATCTTTGGAGGGAGTTGAAAGTCTGTGTTGCCCAGCGACAGCCCCAAAACATCACTGCTCTAGAGGAGATCTGCATGGAGAAATGGGCCAAAATACCAGCAACAGTGTGTGAAAACCTTGTGAAGACTTACAGAAAACGTTTGACCTCTGTCATTGCCAACAAAGGGTATATAACAAAGTATTGAGATGAACTTTTGTTATTGACCAAATACTTATTTTCCACCATCATTTGCAAATAAATTCTTTAAAAATCAGACAATGTGAGTTTCTGGATTTTTTTTTTCTCATTTTGTCTCTCATAGTTGCGGTATACCTAGGATGAAAATTACAGGCCTCTCATCTTTTTAAGTGGGAGAACTTGCACAATTGGTGGCTGACTAAATACTTTTTTGCCCCACTGTACATGTAACATTAACAAAATACTTTTCAGGGTAAAGACAAAAGAAAGCCATTCTAAAGCTAGTGCAGCTTGATTTCAAAGATCAGATTCTGTAGTTCTGTGTTTCCGTGTGATTCACTCTGCCAGCCACAGGAAAGCTTTTCTAGAAAGGATGTCATGCTTTCCCCCAAAACAGTAGAACAGTGAACCCTGCCATTTGTGCTGGAGTTCTGTACTCTCTGTGGTCCTCTTTGGATGGTTGTGTTTGATAGTTTTCTTGGTGGATATGAAAGATGAATGCAGCAGAAACACCTGCAGCAGTTCCTCAATGACAGCTGTAAAAGAACAGCTGTGAGAAGCCTGCCGTGCCCCGTGAAGCAAACTGTTTCACACTGTGTCATCTTCTGTGAGTCATTTTCTAACTGTCTTGACAATCACCATTCACTTTCCCTTCATAAGGCTTTAATACTGCCACTGTTGGTGCACTTTTGACCTGCCACATGGCTCACTCGTATCATTCGGTTGTGCTTATGCATGCTTCTCGTCTTCTCATGTTGGACAAGGGAGGGACTTTCAGTTTTTATCGCTGAACACACCCAAGCTGAAACAGAAGAGCGGTAAGCAAATGCATTATTTAGCTGATTAAGTAGCGGGCGATTACGGAAGACGAAGTCAAAGTTAATAAAGCGAAGAGCTCTCAGACCTCTCTCCACACAAGGTGCTGCTCCTGAGTCCACTCTCTGACCACACATCAGTCAGACTCAACCACATCATAGAACACCAGAAACAGAACTACATCACCATCTGAAACACAAAAAGCGCAAAGAGAAATGCAGCACTGCCCCTGAGGAGACAGCAGGGTGTGTACCTGCACAGTGACAGAACACACAGAACCAGTTCTGCCAGCTGTGTGGACACAGAGAGGCCCTTTGTGACAGTATGCACAAAACTCCAGCCGTCCCAAACTATAGATTTCCCCAAAATCAAATCAAACATCCTTGGTTGAGTATATCCATCAGCTTCTTTCCTACATTTTGAATAACATGATATTGTGAATGGTTGTTTAATGTTTAAACTGTTGTACCACCTTGTATAGTGTGCTTTGGAAATACTGAATTTTTACATATGGCCAATAAAGCTTCTATGGATTGTATTACATTGAGAGATAATGATAGTACATTTTAGGTAAAGGAATACAAAAAAAAGTATAATTGAAACAAAAAAATAATAATTCTGAAAAAATAATTCAAATTAAAATCAAGTGAAAGAGAACAATGGTGATATTAAAAATCTAATAAGTTAAATTCACTGTTGAACGGTTAATGTAACCAAATAAATGGTTAATGGTACATGTAATAGTAAATCAAACCAAAAAGTGACCATTCTTTTCTCAAAGTACAGGTGTTGTGTTGCTTGTACTCCTTGGGTTCTCGTTGTTTCCCTGTATTATCTAAATCTCCTTCAGATATGGTTAGAAAGCAGGGAGAGGAGAAGCTCCAGCAGGTCTAACATGCGAAGGGAAGGAGCAAACACAAACAGTACATTATGAAGACATCTAAACAAGGCCTTGATTTAAAGGCAGCAGATGGATCTAACAGGATGCAAAGAAAGACCTCAGCACGATGAGACCCTCACCAGTCACATGACTGCGCCGACTTGATACAATCATTTAATCCTTGACATGAATCACAACTATACCCTTCACAGTTTCTCCTGTCCTAAAGTGTTTCACTCCAATATGAAAGGCAACATTGATATAGAAAGGATTTGTATAAGTCAATCTCTCTCTCAATGGTTGTGTGGTTTATAAAGAGAATTCATCTAGCTTCATAAAGAAAATTAGGCTTAAATTTGATCATAGACTAAATGGAATCTGATTCTACAACATTTCCTGGTCACTAAAAAAGTCCTTTCATTCAACAGTGGTATAGGCTGTGTAAAAATGGAGACGCATCACATTACTCTCTTGTTTGCTTCCGCCATTTACCAAATGTTATCTTTGAACAACAAGTAAAACCAGAATGCAAAGAGCATGTCATTAAAACTAAACAAAAATAAGTTAAACAAAAGCAATACATATATTACACTTTTTCACTGTTCCGCAGAGAGAGAAAACAACGTTAATGCTGGAACTAAGTCCTACAGGATGCACAGGGTTTTGAACATTGGTGAAAACACATGGGAAGTGTCAAAAGACAAAGCTGAAACTATATCGTGCTGTTAGAGATGAGGCACATTCCCGTACATCTTTTAGAGCCTCAACTACTCAGCTGAGTAGGGTTTATAGAGTCTACCTTTTACATGTTGATATTTTGATATATTGACAAATGTACCTTAAGCTATGGTCTTATTATACACAAGTATATTGAAATATCCAAATGTTATTATTATCTTTGTGGGTATCATTTTGTCTTTATTTTAGGTTGGTGATTTTCAGTTATACCTCATTGAGACTTCTGCCTCTCAACACAATTGAAGTGATTATGGTGCTAAAAAGTGAAAAAATTCCATAAATAAAAATCCAAAACATTTATTTTCAGAAATAGCGTCCTTGATCCTGTTTCTAAACCGTTAGTAATATTTGTTAGAGACCATTTCTCCAATAGAACGTAGACTTCGGATTCAGATTGAGTGACTTTTAAGATTATACAGTTAAAATAGAGAAAAAGCAATACCAAGTCTTTGAATAAAGTGATAAGTATATGAGGTGTTTATCAGATTTGTTTTTCTAAAATGGCTCATAAATAATAATGAAGGTAGCTCACTTTAAATAACAGTGGGTGTAATGTCCGCTGTTGGGCTCACTATGCATGAAGTGACACCCCACTGAGAACTATTTGCTATCATGTAAAACAAAATGTAACCACACACCGAAACAGACATGAACCATTCAACATGTCATGTATTACTCACACATGCTAAGATCATTTCTCCTCGTTTCCCTCCTTTTTAATTCATCTTTTATTTTGTTAGCCATCTGAGCGTTGAGAAATGAAAGCATTTGCATTTAAAGGACAGGTGGGTGTGAGACATCAGTGCGTGTCTGAATCGCAGCATTAAGAGCAGGAAAAATATCAAAAGTATTCAGGCGGCAGGAGGAGCAGGGATTTGAGCAGATATTAAAAGATGATTGTGCGTGGGCTCTTTTCCCCCGTGCTCCAGAGAAAGAATGTAAACCCTGTATCAGTCAGACTGAGGATAATAAACAGCAACAAAACATCACAACACAGCACAACAAACACAAACAAAAAGAATGATGGGAAAAAGCGCGCCATATAAATAGTTCAAATATTTCAAGTGATTTCAGAATGCGATGGTGAAATGCTGGATGTTTGTGTCCTCAGCCATGGCAAAGTCTCTCCCTCTGGTTCCACTGTCACTGTATTAAGACCAACACAAGTCCAAATAGAAAAGAATACAAGTCATTATATTGATTAGATATTTATATTGGCTAGATATTGATGTGATAACTTCAATTCAAGTGTCCCCCACCTTAAGAAACAACAAACATGAATCAATTAATTGTAAATAAATAATTAGAAAATGAATGAATCCCTCTGTAAATCTGTTTTGGACACTGATTGATCTTTATGACAGCTGTAACAACACTGAAGGGTCATTTATGAATGCTTTTCTGTTATGAAGTCTTTCTGGTTTGAAGATACTTTGTTGTTTTCGCAGCTCTTTGTTTCACTTTTTTGATCTGTTGTTCAGGTGTAGGCATTGCAAGAACGGATGCAAGTAAAGAAAGCTTCTGAGTTCAAAGTGATTTCATTTCCTCTTTGACACTTTATTAAATTAGACACATGGATGCATGTCAGAACAATGTGTGTATTACCTTGTTTTTTTACCATGCCTTTTTTTTTTTTACTTGCTGCTTTAATAATCTGACTCAATAGTTCTTACACATATCATTATGGAGAGAGGGAATGCACGAGTCCTTAGTAATACTCAGAAACTAGGTGTCACATGTGTAGTGTTGTACACTGTAAACACTTCACTGTAAAAACACAAGGCCAAATGAGGTTTTAGCAATTGAACTTATATGACCTGATTATACAGTGTAGTGCCGGCAGTTAAATAACTAAAAGCTGCTGGTAACTTCTCTATTGAGCTGATATCCTTTTAATATCTGCATAATTAATTACATCCCATCAGCCTCAGATATAGGCCTATTTTTCATTATAATGCCAACTAGCAAATGTTAGCATACTAAGATGTTAAAGTCTCATTATAAACATACCTGCTAAACGTCAGCATGTAAGGAAATTGAGAATGTTAGCATGCTAAAGTTAGCATTTATCTCAAACAATGATGTGTAAAGTACAGCCACACAGATCTGCTAGCAAGGCTGCTGGTGTTGTTTAAAATACAGGTCAGCACTCATTCACAGTGGTTGGCGGACGTTATGTCCTGCATGAAACTTGAAAAGATCAGATATTCACTTTTATATTCAAACAGGACATTTCAGGAAGCCTGGGAACCTTTTTTTAATGCATTCCACACTCCATAAAACAATCCGCTATTGGTATAGCCCAGGGGTCGGCAACCTTTTTGATATGAAGTGCCATTTAAAAAAAAATGTTTTATCAGCGTGCCAACGATCGAGAACTATCAGCAGGAGGGCGGGGGAGCCTCGCTGGAAGCAGTGTTTGGACCTGTCATTGCAACTTACATGATGCCGAATTTAACAAACACATTTAAATAATTGGTTTGAACGGCATAATAATAAGGACGATCGTCCGTTCTGTGATTCTCCCTTTA
>NC_136912.1:55101144-55423897 GCF_949606895.1 Notothenia rossii | reverse complement strand
AAAGACCCTCTCAGCTGGAACGGAGGTTGCGGGTATAGCAAGGTATAGTATGTACAGTGGGGCAAAAAAGTATTTAGTCAGCCACCAATTGTGCAAGTTCTCCATTGTGAAGCTGACAATTGAGCGGCCCGACCAAGCAAGGAGGCAGAGGCAGAACGTCCAAAAATACAACCCGGTGTGGGCATTTATTAAGTCATACACATCATTCACAGCCTCAATCCGGCTGAACATGTGCACACCGTCACCAACAACAGGGATTTTGCACCACACTACCAGCCTCCAAACAGACAAGGAAACGGAGCCTAAATAACCACCCACTAATCAGCAATTAGACACAGGTGAGGGGGGAGCAATTAGACACAGGTGGGGGGGAGGAGACAACACAGGGCACCAGGTGAACATAATCAATGGCAACAGACATGGGGTAAGGGGAACACATTTCAAAATAAAATACAATAAACACTACATCAATAAATAACATAAACTGTATAAACATGTGCACATATGCAAGGCCCGAAGCCATCAGTGACGAAGTTACCTTCGTCACATTCTCCCACTTAAAAAGATGAGAGAGGCCTGTCATTTTTTTAATAAAAGTTCATCTCAATACTTTGTTATATACCCTTTGTTGGCAATGACAGAGGTCAAACGTTTTCTGTAAGTCTTCACAAGGTTTTCACACACTGTTGCTGGTATTTTGGCCCATTCCTCCATGCAGATCTCCTCTAGAGCAGTGATAGGCTAGGCCAGGACCTTGAAATGATTCTCACTCCTTCGTTGCCCGCGCGGTGTGTTTGGGATCATTGTCATGCTGAAAGACCCAGCCACGTTTCATCTTCAATGCGCTTGCTGATGGAAGGAGGTTGTCACTCAAAATCTCACGATACATGGCCCCCTTCATTCTTTCCTTTACACGGATCAGTCGTCCTGGCCCCTTTGCAGAAAAACAGCCCCAAAGCATGATGTTTCCACCCCCATGTTTCACAGTAGGTATGGTGTTATTTGGATGCAACTCAGTATTCTTTCTCCTCCAAACACATCTAGTTCTATTTTGGTTTCATCTGAACATATGACATTCTCCCAATCCTCTTCTGGATCATCTAAATGCTCTCTAGCAAACTTCAGACGGGCCTGGACATGTAGTGGCTTAAGCAGGGGGACACGTCTGGCCACTGGCGGCACATATCAGACCCGGGCCGGGGGGCGTGGCCACATGACCGGGCCCTTTAAACCCAATAAAGCTTGACAAAAATATCGGGAGTCCGGGGTGGTAATCTGACGCTCGTGCGTAAAAAGTCGCTCAGTCAGTAAGATTACAATTTAAAACAATGTTTGAAAGAAAAGTAACTAAAGAAAAGGTGTAATATTTAAGATTTCGTTTCTGCAAAGGGTATAGAAACGAAATATATATCAGAGATAATAATGATATAACATGCCATAAAGTCCAACAAACCACAAGGACAACGAAAACATAGCCTAATAAAATGACTGCATTTCTGACACACCATTCACCATGGACAGCCAGCAGCCACCATGAGAGCAGAGCAGTGTAAAATTGGCACGGCGGCCCATACATTCACTTACAAGTAGGCTACTGTACAAATTAAATTTGAAGTGTACTCACCACTACTTGAAGGGCACTCGGCGAGCCTTGCGCTCCGCAAAATCGTCAACAATCCGCTGTATGTCCAATTTCTTGGCTCGGTCACTTTCGATGGACAGCAAGGCCAGTCCACTCAGTCTCTCCTATCCCATCGTGCTCCTCAAATAGTTTTTGATGAGTTTTAATTTGGAGAAAGAGCGCTCGGCGGTTGCCACGGTGACAGGAAGAGTAAAAAATAAGATGAAGGCTGTGCAAACCTCACTGAATGTAGATGTTACTGCTGGGTTGTAAACAATGAGCATTTTTACCAGATCCGCGACAGATTTTAGTTTTTGTATTTGGTCCCTGAAACAGGTTCTGAAAGAAAGCAGCTGGCCAGGGAAGCTGGCGGCGATGTCCCGACCGTAGTGCTCTCTAAGCCGCTGGGCAGCTTGGTGTAAATCCTCATCCTTTGCTTGTAGTAGTGTGTTGGGGTGAATTGCCTCAAACATGTTCACAGTTGCCTTTAAGCTGGTGAATCTTTGGGACAGTTGCTGGATGATTATATCGAGACATGCATTGAAAACGGTCACCCGAAAGTTGCTCTCTGCGTCAGTGAGGCGGCTGTCTTCAGAAAGTTCATCAAAGTGTCTCTTAACTTTCCTGGCCCTGGTTGTTTCAAACTGTGTTTGACTTCCCCATTTAGTAGCCAGGGCAAGAGTGGCGGACTTCGCCTCATCAAATTGTCCCCTATACTCCACCAAAACACTGATGGCATTTTGCAGTAGAGTAGATGCTTTGAGAATATCCGCGTCTTTTGCTTGCAGTAAATTTGAAGCAGAATTTATGCTTTCCAAAATCTTGGTCTGCATGTTGACCAAATATAGAAAGCTACATTTGCTTATGGCATTCTTGAGTGCACTCGCTTCATTGCGCTCATCCTTTTTGTCACTGGTAAGGGATATTTTGACGAGGGCTTTTATAATGTCTCCATATCTGTGCCTTAACACAAGCAGCGCATCATGGCGAGATGACCAGCGAGTGGGACATAAGCGTTTTAATGTGATAGTTCTGCTCTCTGGCGTCATTAACTCACTGAGCAATGCCCATCGTTTGATACTGTGACCAAAAAAGTTGTAGAGCGTCTCTACAGTGTCATAGAACTGCTTCACTCCAGGGACATTTTTAACAGAGTCGTTGAGTGCTAGGTTGAGATTATGAGCAGCGCAATGAACATAGTGGGCAAGGGGCTCCTTCTCGGCTATTCTTGCTTGCACGCCTGAATACACACCACTCATATTAGCCGCCCCATCATAGCCCTGTCTGCGACATTTAGACAGATCTAATCCGTTTTTCTCTATAGAACCAAGGATTTTGTTTTCAAGCTCTGAAGCTGATGAACCTTCAGTCACTTCAAAACCCAAAAAGACTTCATTGATCTGTATATCTGTTGCAATATCCATGTCGTTCTTAACAACAGTTATGTAGCGGTAAACCTGACTCAACTGGTCTATCTTTGACACATCTTGCGTTGTGTCCATGATGACGGAATAAAATGGGGCTTCGTTTATTTCATCAATGATGTCAGCTTTCACACGTTGAGATAATATGAAAATAATCTCATCTTGAATCTGGTGACTGAGGTATTTCACTGACCCTTCTGGTCGGTTGATTAGCTCTTTCAAAACAGGGTCGTAACGAGCCAATAATTCTATTATTGACAAAAAGTTGCCAGCTTTTCCCTGACCTAAAACCTCTCGATGGCCCCTGAATGCCAAGTAGCTTGAAGCTAGAGTGAGAGTTACATTAACAATGCGCTCCATGACCTGTCTCCAAAATTGGGCGGCATTACGCACATTCCTCTCCATGTCAGCGTCTATTGTGCCGTTGGTTTTCCACTGCTCATATACTACGCATGCACCAAGGTGTATTTGAGTGGATTCATGCCTCTCAATTTTAGTAGAAAGATGTTTCCAGTCTTTTTTTCCGTTTACCCATGCATTGTTGTAGAACGGTGCCTTTCGGTTGGCAAAAAGCCAGCAAGGCTCACAGTAGCAGCAGTCCAATTTTGGGGAATAGCACATCCAGCTACGTGGAAATTTCATCCCAACTTTAGTGGTGGAGGTGTAATAGCTTTCTGAAAAGCAACGGTTATCCTTGTCTTTGGGAAATGGACCTTTGGGTTTGCATGGGCCCATTTTAAGGATATATCTTTTGATATTGGCGTCCTCAATGTTTTCAAAATAGTTTGCCCGATCAGTCGGAAAACGCTCCAGAGGATAATTGCAGGACACATCATGATCCGTGGTCTGAGTTTCACCCGTAGGAGTAGCGTGAGGAGGAGACCTGTTGCTGCTTTCATTCCCAGTGTCCGGTACTTCTTCACCTTGCGGCGCAGCAGGTAAGGAGTCGGAGGGGAAAAAACCCGCAGGTCCCCACCAACCCGTTCACGTATCTAACAGATATTCCCCACTCAGCGAGACACCCGCTGAGAAGCCAACTCTGGTTATTGGTAGCTCTATTATGAGACACGTGAATTTAGAGACCGATGCCTCCACAGTCACATGCATTCCGGGGGCCAGAGCGGGCGACGTTGAGGCGCATCTTAAACTGCTGGCTAAAAATAAACGTAAATACAGTAGGATTGTTATTCACGTCGGTGGTAATGATGTTCGTTTACGCCAATCAGAATGCACCAAACTTAATGTGGCGTCGGTGTGTAGTTATGCTAAAACAATGTCGGACACCGTAATCTTCTCTGGTCCCCTCCCCAATCTGATCAATGATGACATGTATAGCCGCATGTCATCATTTCAGCGCTGGTTGTCTTGGTGGTGCCCAGCAAACAATGTGGGCTTCGTGAATAATTGGACAGCCTTCTGGGGAAAACCTGGTCTGATTAAGAGAGACGGCATTCATCCTACTTTGGAAGGTGCAAATCTCATTTCGGCAAACATTTCAGGGCTCTGTGGACTTAATCCATGACAAACTGGAGTTGAGACCAGGAGGCAGAGTCGCAGTCTTACACGCTTCTCTGCGCTCTCTCCTAGGCAGTCATCCATAGGAATCCCGACCCCAATAAAATACCCAATATTAACGGTGTGTGTGTCTGCCCAAGGACAATTTAAGGTAAAACCTAATAGAGGTGTCATACATAATAACCTAATAAAAGTAAATGTAACAACTACTACAGTGCAACAAAACAGGAAGATTAAATGTGGTCTCTTAAACATAAGATCTCTAGCATCTAAAGCAATACTGGTAAATGATTTAATATCAGATTATAATATTGATATATGCTGTCTCACTGAAACTTGGTTGAGACATGAAGAATATGTCAGCATAAATGAGGCCACTCCACCCAGCCATATCAATACTCATATTGCCCGAGGCACGGGCCGAGGAGGTGGAGTTGCAGCAATCTTTGACTCAAGTTTGCTTGTCAATACTGAACAGGAATTGAGTTATACCTCCTTTGAAAGCCTCATTTTCAGTCTTACGCATCCGACCTGGAAAACTTTGCAGCCAATCTTATTTGTTACAGTGTACCGTGCACCAGGTCCTTATTCAGAATTCTTATCAGAATTCTCTGAGTTTTTATCAGCTTTGGTACTTAAAACAGATAAAGTAATTATCGTAGGTGACTTTAATATTCATGTTGACGATGATAAAAATAGCCTTACTGTTGCATTTAATTCTATATTAGATTCTGTTGGTTTCTGTCAGAGTGTAAATAAACCAACCCACTGCTATAATCACACTCTTGACCTTGTTCTGACTTATGGTATTGAAATTGAGCAACTATTAGTCGAACCGCATAATCCTGCTTTATCCGACCATTTCTTAGTAACTTTTGAAGTACTGTTACTAGACTACAAAGCATTAGCCAAAAGCTCCTGCAGCAGAAACCTATCTGTTAGTGCTATAGCCAAATTTAAGGAAGAGATTCCACCAATACTTAACTCGATAGCATGTCTGCATGTAGGGGAGGAAACTTATACAAAATGTACACCCCCCCAAATTGATCATGTTGTTGATAGTGCTACAGATGCGCTGCGAATAAAATTAGACTCTGTTGCTCCTTTGAAAAAGAAGAAAATAAAACAACATAGATTAGCTCCATGGCATAATGCCGAAACCCGCAAAATAAAGCAAAAGTCGAGACAACTTGAAAGGATATGGCGTTCCACTAAACTTGAAGAATCTCGTTTAATTTGGCATATTACTCTCAATGAATATAAGAAAGCACTGCGTAAAGCGAGAGCAGCATACTACTCTTCATTAATAGATGAGAATAAGAATAATGCAAGATTTCTTTTCAGCACTGTAGCCAGGCTGACAGAGAGCCACAGCTCGACTGAGCCTTCTATTCCCATAGCACTCAGTAGTAATGATTTTATGTGCTTTTTTAACGATAAAATTGTTACTCTTAGAAACAAAATCAATGACCTCTTGCCTTTGACCAGTATAGTGTTATCAACAGCTCCCGGAAACGTAAGTTCTAATAATATTACACTAGATAGTAAACTAGAATGCTTTTCAGCCATAAACCTTGAACAATTAAATTCAATGATTCTCTCTTCTAAACCATCAACGTGTATCTTAGACCCGATTCCAACTAAGCTGTTAAAAGAAGTTTTTCCATTAATTAGCACTTCTTTATTAAATATTATGAATATGTCTTTATTATCAGGCTATGTTCCAAAATCATTCAAAGTAGCAGTGATAAAACCGCTTCTTAAAAAGCACAACCTCGATCCAGAGGTTTTAGCCAACTATAGACCTATTTCTAATCTTCCGTTCCTCTCAAAAATTCTTGAGAAAGCAGTCGCAAAACAGCTGTGTGATTACTTAAGAAACTATGATTTATTTGAAGATTTTCAGTCTGGCTTTAGAACACAACATAGCACAGAGACAGCTCTGGTTAAAGTCACAAATGACATTCTAATAGCCTCTGACAAGGGACTTGTCTCTATTCTTGTCTTACTCGATCTTAGTGCTGCATTTGATACTATCGACCATGATATCCTATTGCAAAGACTAGAGCACTTAGTTGGCATACAGGGAACTGCTTTAGGCTGGTTTAGGTCTTATCTATCTGAACGCTCTCAGTTTGTACGTGTCAACGATGAATCTTCCATGCAAACCAAAGTTAGCCATGGAGTGCCACAGGGCTCAGTGCTTGGACCTATTTTGTTCACCCTATATATGCTTCCATTAGGCAATATTATAAGGAATCATTCTGTAAACTTTCATTGTTATGCGGATGATACTCAACTATATTTATCAATCAAGCCTGATGAAATTAATCATCTAAATAAAATTCAAGACTGCCTCAAGGACTTAAAAACGTGGATGACCTTAAATTTTTTGATGTTAAACACGACCAAAACTGAAGTTATTGTACTTGGCCCGAAGAATCTACGAAACAAATTATCTAAAGATATATTAACTATGGATGGCATTAATTTGGCCTCCAGTGAGACTGTAAGGAATCTTGGTGTTATATTTGATCAGGATTTATCCTTTAACGCCCACATAAAATCAATTTCAAGGACCGCCTACTTCCATCTACGTAACATTGCAAAAATCAGGCATATCTTGCCTCAAAACGATGCAGAGAAACTAGTCCATGCATTTGTTACTTCAAGGCTGGATTATTGTAACTCCTTATTATCAGGGTGTACCAAGAAGTCAGTCAAGTCGCTTCAGCTGATTCAAAATGCTGCAGCTCGTGTACTAACCAGAGTTAGGAAAAGGGACCACATTACTCCTGTTCTGGCTGCCTTACACTGGCTCCCTATAGAACACAGGATAGAATTTAAAATTCTTCTTCTCGCCTACAAAGCCCTTAATGGGCAGGCGCCATCTTACCTTAAAGAACTCATTATACCCTATTGTCCTACTAGGGCATTGCGTTCCAAGAATGCAGGGTTGTTGGTTGTTCCTAGAGTCTCTAAAAGTACAATGGGAGCCAGAGCCTTTTCTTATCAAGCTCCACTTTTGTGGAATCAGCTTCCAGTTTGTGTTCGGACGGCAGACACCCTATCCGTTTTTAAGAGTGCGCTTAAGACTTTCCTTTTTGATAAAGCTTATAGTTAGGGCTGATTAGATTCAGCCCCTAGTTTTGCTGATATAGGCTTAGTTTGTCGGGGGACATCTTACTTCTTCCTTCTCTCTGTCTATACCTGTGTACTCTCATGTTCCGATTAACCCAGCTTCCCCAAATTTCTTTCTTTTTGGTGTCTATATACGCCGGGATCCGGAGTCATGGATGATCCTGCGGTCCTGTGTCATGGATTGCGAGTCCTGGATCTTGAGTCGTGGCTGCGGTCCTGGATCATAAGTCCTGGATGGATATCCTCGTGGATTCATCTTCTTATTATACACACATGCATCTCAAAACATTTGGACTACCTATGTTGCAAATGTATTATCTTTTCAATTTACACACGGCATCTATTGCACGTCTGTCCGTCCTGGGAGAGGGATCCCTCCTCTGTTGCTCTCCCTGAGGTTTCTCCCATTTTTCCCTTTAAACTGTGGGGTTTTCTCTGGAAGTTTTTCCTTGTACGATGTGAGGGTCTAAGGACAGAGGGTGTCGTATTGTCATACTGATATTCTGTACAAACTGTGAAGTCCACTGAGACAAATGTAACATTTGTGATATTGGGCTATATAAATAAACATTGATTGATTGATTGAGGGGGAGGGGTGCGGCTGGTCAAGCGTCAGGCCTGGCTCTCCTCTCGACAAGCAGCTAGCAGCTGCTGAGTCGTCCCTATTATTATTATTATTATTATTATTATTATTATTATTATTATTATTATCATCATCACTACAGCCGAGAGACAGAAAAGGAAATAAGCTAGGCGGCCGAGCTACACGAAGTAACAACAACCATGATATCAACATTTACCACAAACTCACATTTTCTTGTTGACAGTGTGTGTCCGTGATTGTAGCCTACCTGTAAATCTGGCTAACCCTCACTAACGTTGTTGGCGGCCTGGGGCTCGGGGTTGAAACACGGCTGGCAGTGGCAAAAACTTCAGGTTCATCTCCCGCAGGAGGAGGAGTAGGGTGAAAAAAATATCCATCTAGCTTGGACAATTTGGCTTTTCCTTGGTCCTTTTTATCTTTTTCTTTGTGTTTTGTAGCTCCACTTTTGTGTTTATAACTGCTCATGCTTAGGCAGTGCTCTGTTGAATGACAAGTGATTGATGATGACGTTGACTTTCATTTACGTACGATGTTGATGGACGGCTGTTGATGACGATTTTACCCAAAATACATTTGGAGACAATAGAAGGGATTCACTTGCAATTTTTCATGTTTTAATTTTAAATGTGAGTGTGAAAATAGCAGCACAAGTTCAACTCATATTATAGGCTACAATGCTAATACCTAATATGACCACGAACGTCAGTGCACTCAGTGGCGCGAGGCAGCAGGGCCCGCCGGCTAATATCTCGGGGGCGGAGCCTGCTGCCTCGGCGACGGGCCCCCATTGGATCCCGACCGTCCCGGGCCCGGGGAGCCCTGCCCCTACAGCCCCCCCTGAAGCTCCGCCCCTGCGTCTGGCACTGCAGGATTTGAGTCCCTGGCGGCGTAGTGTGTTACTGATGGTAGCCTTTGTTACTTTGGTCCCAGCTCTCTGCAGGTCATTGAATAGGTCCCCCTGTGTGGTTCTGGGATTTTTGCTCACCGTTCTTGTGTTTCTGGTGTCCTTTGACAGCTCTTTGGTCTTGGCCATAGTGGAGTTTGGAGTGTGACTGTTTGAGGTTGTGGACAGGTTTCTTTTATACTTATAACGAGTTAAAACAGGTGCAATTAATACAATTAACGAGTGGAGGACAGAGGAGGCTCTTAAAGAAGAAGTTACAGGTTTGTGAGAGCCAGAAATCTTGTTTGTTTGTAGGTGACCAAATACTTATTTTCCACCATAATTTGCAAATAAATTCTTTAAAAATCAGACAATGTGATTTTCTGGATTTTTTTTCTCTCATTTTGTCTCTCATAGTTGAGGTATTGGCCTACCCAGGATGAAAATTACAGGCCTCTCATCTTTTTAAGTGGGAGAACTTGCACAATTGGTGGCTGACTAAATACTTTTTTGCCCCACTGTATATACGTTTAATTTGGCATAGTTTGCACTCTACACCGCACTCACTAACCTTGTCGAAATATTTCCACACATTACTCCTTTTTGACGCCATGTCTGTTGTGTAGGACTCTTCTTAGAGTGTAAATAATTACCGGACTATGACTGGTAAAATATGTTGAATACCGGCAAAACGAAATCTCTCCTGTCAAAATGTATATGTACTTTGCCGCCACACACGGTTGCCAAGCAGCACTTATTATTGTTTAGGCTGCCCACTCATGTGTTGCGAGTGTTGACAGGGGGCGGGGGAGCACGCACATGAACTGTTAGCGCCGGAACCTCGCAACGACTGCGGAGCGCATTCGCGCCGCATTTGGGCATAAGATGAGGTTTGAGTCTGCGTGATCTGCGTGTAGGGAGGGGCAGCAGCCATGTCATTAGCTAGAACTATAGCTAGATCCGATGGATTTGGACATAAACGTGAGTGAAGTATAACCGGACGCGAGAGAGAGAGATCTGCACCTGCAGCTCTACCCGCTGTGAGGGACCGGTGAGTGGAGAAAAACACATTTAGCTATGGCACTGTTGTATACATTGAATTATTTATTATAATTTGATAATATGTAATCAACTTAGGCATCCCTCCCAAACAAAAAACAAACAATAATACAAATATTAATAACTCATATTCGAATACCTGAATAGTTATTTGAATACCTGAATAATTTTGAATATTCGATTAATCGTTCCCATCGCTCCCTCCACACTCACAACAACTTCATACAGACATAAATAAAGCAGCTGTATTCGCCATACAGGAAACACACTTTTAAAACGGTTTTGCCTGCCATTTTTGTGTACACAAGCATTCATCAACGGTTCGGAAAGTGGCGCTGTACCTTAATAATATAAAGGCTTGTATTTGCGTGCATTTCCTGTTCGGAAAGTGGCAATGTACTGAGAGTGGAGGTGTCCTGAGATTAGCGCCTGCAGGCAGGCTCCATGGACCCGTCAGCTCCGGACTGCGCAAAATGCGTAGGCCTACATGAAGTGCTACGTCATGAACGCAATAAATCTACCCTCGTGGGGGCGCGCTCATGTGATTGGCTTAGAATCGAGGAGACATCTGATTGTCTATAGATAGAAAACATTACAAGTACGAATCGGGTGACCGTCAGGGGAGTCACAAAAAACCCACACACGAATGCACAGCGATCCTTGCACAGAAAGTGGTTTGTGTTTGCAGGTTCAGGGGATTTAAAAGGAAAACAAATATGTGAGGATCAAAAATACATATGTAAAACTTTTTTCTGTATTTGGATTTGGATGTATGAAACGGAACGGAAGTGTGAATCCGGAAATACAAGTTTGAATCCTTTTGCGGATCATGAAATACAAGTTTGAATCCTTCTGTGTGCATGTGTGTATTATGAGACTGTTCTGAGCCCATAGTGGTCGGCAGCAGCTCCAAAGGGGCGTGGTCAGCAGCAGCTCTGTTACATTAAAGGGCCAGACCCAGAATCAGCACTTTAGTAACAGGGCTGAAATAGAGGGGTATTTTGGGTGATATCTTTTGGTATTTTGAGCAGAACACTTCAGAGACATGTTTTGTATAGATGTGGCCCTATAATATATTTTTCAAATATAGTATAATTGGTGAGTTTTAAAATATGTATGTAAAGTGGATTCACATATTTGATTTATGTCACATAAGTAGACTTAACTTGCGTATGTTAAAAACTATTATTCAATCAATCAATCAAAAATACTTTATAAATACTAGAAGGAAATGCCATATTAGAATAAAATCAATAAATATTTTTTAGGGGTGTAACGGTTTACAAACATTTTGGTTAGGTACGTACCTCGGTTTTTAGGTCACGGTTCGGTACGTTTTCGGTACTGCAGAAAAAATGATCACAAAACATAAAATATATATATATATTTTTTAGAGCCGGGACTCGATTAAAAAAATTAATCTAATTAATTAGAGGCTTTGTAATTAATTAATCGAAATTAATCGCATTTTTAATCACATATAAATATTTGACCTGAGAACAGTGAGAAGCAATTTTTTTCACATGGATTTTAGTATACCATTGAATAATAACTGAATACATAAGCTTAAGCAACAAAACATTGTTTATTTTTTTCAAGGTGGTACTTAACCAAGACCAACAGAAAAGTGCAATTTTTGCCATAAAGTGTAGCAATAGCATATTTAGGAATATAGTACATTGCAGAGATTCAGGTAGCCTATAGGTAGGTAGACCTTCTGTAAACTATAACACTTTGTTTTTTAAGTAAAACACAATACTTTCAAGTACATTCAGAACATTGGAAACCCTGACTATTAGAAAACATCTCTCTGTTGCTTCAGAGGCCATAACAGACTTTGTTGATTTACCAACAGTTGATTTAAAAAATCTAATCAATTTCAGTCCAACTCTCTCAATAACCTTGGCCAAAACAATAAACAGTTCAACATAAAGTGCCAGTTGCACCAACAACGTAATAAATAGTTCAACATAAAGTGTACCATTTAAAATAAAATAAAAAAGTGCCAGTGATTGACCTCAATCCCTCCTATTCTTCCAATATCCTGATGAAAAATAAAATCTCTCGGTTGCATAGGCCACTGTTTGATCAACGCGAATTGGGTGTGGGTCCTTGTACTCCGAGTCGGCTAACGTCCACGCTAGCTTCCACGCTAGCTGCTATATGTTTTGCATTGAGGTGATACTTGAGGCTTGATGTGCTGCGGTGATATGCAAATTCCTTTTTGCATAATTTGCAAACAACCATGCTCTTATTGACGCTTCCATCCGTCCGTTTTTTAAAACAAAATGTCCCTTCCACGGGGCCAACCAAAGCCGTCTCATCAGCTTCTTCGTTCATGTTTGACTATTGTTCACTGTGGTTTGTTGTTGTCTGAATTCATGAACGTTAGTTGGTGCTCCAGTATAATCGGTACCCCTGAAACTCATCCAGTGAGAAAAGTTCCGCGATGCAAAAATAAGTGCGATTAAAATGCGTTAATTCTTTTAACGCGTTAATTTTTGTGTAATTAATTAATCTTAATTAACGCGTTAAAGTCCCAACCCTAATATTTTTTAATTATTATTAAACTGTGAATAATGTATTCACTCAAATAGATACAAAATATAATAAAATAAACATTAAGGTGCAGCATTTCGATGAACTGAATTAATCTGTATTTGAACTGTACTGTACTAGTACCTAAGCAGCCAGTTTGACATTATGACTTGCTTGTCATTGTATTTTCATGTTTCTTTAAAGAAAAATTTACTTGTCCACTTTGCTTGCCGAAAGGGCAGATCTGCAGGCACTAACAATGTCTCCTGCTGTGGAGAACACCCTCTCGCTAGGGACAGAGGTAGCAGATACAGCCAGGTAGCGCTTTGCTAACATGGCAACATAAGGATATTTGGCGTTTGTAATAGCTTTGGCTCGATCTGAACTTTTTGCGAGTGTTGGAGGCTTAAATGCTAGTGGGAGTTGGGTTTGCACTTCAGTCTTTTTTCTTTTGGTACCGGTGATATTCATGTTCGGGTGATGCCTTTTCAAATGAGTGTGCAAGTTTGATGTAGTGCCAGCCGCGTAACCAATTTTAGTTGAACAATGCCGACAAACAGCTTTGGTTCGGTCCACCTGTCTTTGTCCGTCATCCTTGTACGTAACTGCGAAACCAAAATGTTCCCAAACCGGAGACTTCAATGATGCTGGAGGATTTTCGAGCTCAACTTTATCTGCGTTCCCCATTTCGACAGTTCCTCAAATTACTGATTAAATTTGAACGCATCCCTGTGACCAGCTCTCATAGTATGCCTCTCGTCCAATGAAATGACTTGCTCGCTCTATGACGCGTTGAACCCAATGTGAGCAAATTACTCTTGAGTGCTGCGACGCAGCACCTGAGATTACTTCCAAAAAGTTGTTCACATACTCAATTCTTTACGTTTAACGTTATATTCGTTCGGTACCCTTCGGTACACACGTGTACCGAACCGAAGGGCCCGTACCGAATAATTTCGGTACTTGTACCGTTACACCCCTAATATTTGTATAAACATAGGTTGAAGTAAAGTGTGCAATAGAAGTCCCTATAGCCACTGGGATTCAGCGTCTTGTGGTGTGTTCACACTAGTGCTGTAGCGATGCGTCGACGATGTCGACGCGTCGACTTCAAAATATCGTCGACGACATATTTCCTTGTCAACGCATCGCCACACACACGTGGGTCACCCAAAACAACAACAACAAGCAGTTCGCAATCGCACTTTAAACACTATGGAGACTGAAACGGCTACCACCTCCTCCTCACAGGATTGCGCATGAAGCCCTGCAAAAAGCCCCCAAACAAAAACATCTCGCCCTAGGTCTTTCAAATTGAATTTATTGAAATCTCCAATATCAACGTAAGAGCTTGTTCGGGGGGTGCTAAAACTTAACCATAAACTTAATCGTTTACTTTCTCCGTCTTTATATGTAGATATTACTTTTCTCCGTTAATCTCCGTCACATTGTTTCCATAGCAACAACAACTTCCTGTCAACAGCGCTACCTCTCCTTCAAAATAAAAGCATATTCATAAATAGGAACAGCCCTAGTGTGTTGTGCAGCTTGAGTTCTGTGCACTTCGGTAGTGCTAACTATCTTATAGCTCTCCGTGCGGTTTGTTCGTGCTTGGTTTGTTAGTAGTTAATGTTAGCTACCTAGCTAGCGGCGCCAGCTGTGTGTTAGTTAATTTTTGTCAGCATTTAATGTTGGATGGAATGGTAGCTAGTTTACGTCGGCAGAACACCGCTATCTAGCCGCTACTAACCCGGAACGAACAAACTGCACAGAGAGCTAACTCATGTTGTGGTCGTTTACGAGTCAAACATAACATTAGACTAACGTTAGTCAGCTTATAGTATCAATGTATATCAACTAACGGAGCCAAGCAATGTCTAGGCCAGGGCTGCACGTAAGCTGGTGCGCAGTTGTCATGAATGAAGTAATGTTTTTTGGTATTTATTTGAGATACATTATGTTTTTTATAAATCGAACAACAGAAAAATAATCGTTAGATTAGTCGACTAATCGATGAAATAATCGCCCGATTAATCGTTTTCAAAATAATCGTTTCCCCCCAGCACTAGTTCACACCCGGCGCGATGCGATTTTTGGGGGCGGCGCAATTAAGTGTAAAGTGGCCAGACGCGAATTCGCTCCAACAGCGCGCATGAAGCGGTTGATGCGAATGCAAGTTCAATTTTTTCAACTCAAGCGTCAAATTCGCATGACGCGATCTCACGGTAGCCATTCAGCACTGAGGATCTCAGCCTGACGTTGAACCATAAAACCAAAACATCAGCCGTTAGCTGTTAGCACTCAGAGCTCACAGCTCCTCATATCTGTTCAGAAACTAGACAAAGGTTCAACATGAACAAACCACAGACTTTCTGTGTCATGGCGAATACAGTCGATGGTTTATTTATGTCTCTAGGACGTTGTTGTGAGTGTGGACGGAACATATACTATATAACGTTAGCTTAGCCTGATCAATCCGATCTCCATTCAGAAAACACGCAAAGGTTTTTCGCCTGCCGTCTGTCTGCAGACTTGTATTAATTCATTAGCATTAATTCATGGTTTTTTCTAACTGGTATCAGAATGTTGTTACTTCGGCATTGTTTTGAAACGTGTATTACAATTAAATCACAGTAAAATATGTTCATCTTGTTGTTCTAGCCCCCTGGCCAGCGAGTCTTGTTTGAATGATGCGAGTAAACACAGCTGACAGCCGCAGTGAAACTCGAGCGTTTAGAGCGATGCGATAAGAGCGATTAGAGCGAAGCGAATATGCGCATTGCGTCCGGTGTGAACGCACCGTTAGGCACAGCGTCTGAAGGAACTAAATTACCCATGCAGCATCATTATTTTAGGATTAGTTTGCCTAGACTACAAACAACCGTAACCCCCCACACTACCTGGACACTGTTAATGTTAGCATGTGGCAACTTTTTTTAGCAGTTTAGCTGCTCAGTTGTCTGTTGTATAGCATCGATTTGAAAAACCTTTTTTGTTTATATTCAAATCAATGCGATACAACATATATATTCTAATGCAATTCAACATATATTCCTTTTGCTTTATTAAAAGTGATGATTTTAGGACATTGTAGTTAAACTATTGCTGTTGTAAGGACTGCTTCAGTTTGACTTTTGTTCAGGCTTCTTACTTCCATAACCCTAACATCACTGGTGCTCCTGTCCTTAAGGAAACAGATCATTCTAGCCTCTAAAATGAACATTCTACAAGATTGATCTTGTTGTGTTAATAGTTTGGTGCTGGATTCTTTCATGCTCTGGCATTGGTTCATCTTACTGTGATTCGTAGTGAAGTTTGCTCACTTCTGACATTGGCTCTAAGGTCCTTAGAGACTCCATGTTGACATCATGTCGTTCTTGACTTCACAAGTCCCAGCTCCAATTGTATTAACTTTGGTCTTTCTTCATCAGAACCATGTGGAACAATGATGACCAGACGGGACAGGTGGCTGCCAGGATGGAGACTACTCTGGGCAGTGCGAGCATCTCCATCTCCCAGCAGCAAGCACCGAAGAAATTTGCCCCTGTGGTCGCACCTAAGCCCAAGTTCAACCCTTACAAACATGCGGGGGAGCCCAACCACTCGGACCCTGCAGGTAACACCAGGAGAAACCACTCAATCACTATTTCCACTAGCTGGAGTTAATCTTAAAGCAGTCTTCACATGATACGTTTGTTAACCAGCTAGCTAGTTTTGTTTCTATAGTTACCTCCCTGTTTGCGTGCTCCATACAGTTGTCATCTAATTGGTTACGTGTCGAAAGGTTGAAGAAAATCGAGGGCAAAGTTTAAATAATTAGAACTTTGAGCGGCTCTTTCCAGAACAGGGCTCTCCTCATTGCGCGGCTCGCGAGCCAAATCTAAAATACATTTAAGCAGCCACTTTGGCGTTTTGCTCCCTGCAATAAATTTTCGAACATTCTTGGACTGATTGAACTGGGTGCTGGCCGAGCCGCGCAGGCCATAACCGACGGACCTATGAAGCTTTACAGGAGGCAGGCTTAGATCACTGGACGACAGAGTTGGTGCCGTCTGCACAGACGGGGCTGCTGTTAACGTTGGTGTGTACAACAGAATTCTGCCAAAACGACGCCAACTGGCAAGGGAGACTTCCCTGTGCACATTATGTGCACACACTGGAGAACTGCGCAAAATCAGCTGATCGCAACGTTCACGTTCTGTGGTCAAGCTGCTGCAGTTTTATTTACATCAAGGTGGAGCAAAAACCACAGCTGCAAACTTAGGGTGTTAATGGATGAGTTTGAAATCACACAGAGGTGGAAGAAGTACTCAGATCTTGTGTAGGAATACTCTGTTAAAGTAAAAGTCCTGCTTTCAAAATGCTCCTCAAGTAAAAGTAGTAAAGTATTCTCATCAAAATATAGTGAAAGTAGCGACAGTAAAAATAGTCGTTGTGCAGATTGGTCCATTTCAGAATAATATATACAGTATGATATGTTTTATAATTATTGATCATGAAAGTGTTCTCAAAGCTGGTAAAGGTGCAGCTAGTTTGAATGACTTTGTATACTGCAGGGTAGCTTGTGAATTTACTCCAGGTGGAACTAAAGTCTGATTTAACACTTCATTATATTTCACATCATTCATCCACATCTGTGAAGTAACTAAAGGTATTAAATACATGTAGTGGAGTAAAAGAACACAATTTACCTCTGAACTGTAGAGGGGTATAAGTACATGTAGCATAACATAGAAATACTCAAGTAAAGTACAAGTATCTCAAAATTGTACCTAAATAGAGTACTTGAGTAAGTTTACTTAGTTACTTCCCTCATCTGAAATCAGATTTGACTTCGAGTCATGTGTTCATTTCTTAGTATTTGATCCTTCAACTTGGCCTCAGGAAATGCAAAGACTTCACAGTTTTGGCAAAAAGTTTTTGAGACAGCAAATGGGAGGCTTAAACAGGGACAGGGAGGTGCATCTGCAGCATCTTCATCATCTACCATGCAAGAAGTGGAAATAGAGGACAGTGAAGGAGACACTGAGGAGGACAGTGAGGAAAAAAGTTAATTTCGAGCCCTGCTTGAAACCAGACTGGTGCAGATCCAGAAGGTTGTTCTGATGGAGATAACAGGAGAGTTGTTTAAAGACAGCACGTTCAAGTGTTTTAGACAGGAACGGGAGGAGAGAGACAGGCCTGTAGTTTATAACATCAGACGGGTTGAGAGTGGGTTTCTTTAGGAGAGGGTTTACTCTTGCCTCCTTGAGACTGTTTGGAAAGTGACCAGAAGTTATAGAAGTGTTGATGAAATGGGTGAGAAACGGTAGAATATCAGGAGCTATAGTCTGAAGGAGGTTTGAAGGGATAGGGCCCAGAGGACAGGTGGTAGGACGGGCAGAGGTAATGAGGGTAAGAACCTCACTTGGAGAGAGAGGGGAGAAGGAGGTTAGTGTGTGGGTGAAAGGTGGGTCTGGTGACCCAGTGGTGAGTAAAGGTGAGTCAGAAAAAGAAGAGCGAATATCATCAACCTTTTTTTCAAAGTGGTGCACTTATTAACACCACGCTTCGTGTGGGGTGAGTACCAAACGCCGTCTCCTGGTACTCATCTGAGTAACTCACAAATGCCCTTTTCACACCGACGCGGTTTCTGTTCTAGCTCCATGCTTGTGCTCTTCTGGTTCGGAACCGGTTTTTCTTTTCAGCCCCCGTTTTGTTCACACCGCCCAGAAGCCGACTGGTGCTGCCGCTGCTGCGTAATGACGTCCCCGTTTACGTCGCTGATTTTCTCCCCAACGGCGCTCACAACAACAACAACAACAACAACAAAAACGGGGGAGGTCGATGATCGTTTTGCTTTTAATCATACGAAGCCAGATTAAATAAAATAACGACTTCTCCAACCTTTTTACTTTTACAGAGTGCCGTGGTTCATTGTTTATTAATGTTTTTCAGTGGCATTTACCAACCGCTGAAGTGCTGGCTGCTCTTCCACGGGAGTTTATTCTCCCGCTAGCTCCGGGTTAGCTCACTGTAAAGTATTCACTGTCTGACTGTCACACAAGCAGCTGATACATATCCCCAGTTCCCCTTAAGTGAATGTGTGTCAGTCTGAATTGACGCTGTTTGGCATCACAACGCTGTTATTAAAGTTTCTCTGGTATAAAATGGGTGATGTTAGCATAGCAACCAAAGCTAAACTGACTATCTTGACTACTTGTTGTTGCTATCCTATTGTGGCATAAGCCGTTTTCTACAGGCACATTTTACCGGTGTATTTTTCATTATGATTCTACTTGTGATAGTCGGACACGACAACCTGTGCAGCCCATGTATTGATTCCATCCGATAGCTGCTATAATACAAAACAAAACGTCTGCCTCTCTACACAATGATCAATAACAGTGAACGGATGGTCAAAGTAAGGTACAAATAAACAGAATCAAAAGAAGCCTGGTTAGTGTTGCCTGACTTTAGTGTGTGGTTGCGTTCTAGTCACTTTGCTCAGCGCTACTGCTTGTTACAACTTTTATTTGCCGTACTCGCCTTTAACTGTTAGCTCAGGTTAATCTCGCCCCCCTCCGACGTAAGCGTGACGTATGCGGTTCTTGCTTCTAGAGCGAAAACATTTTGGTGCTTGGTAAGCACCGTTTTTCGGTGCTTAGAGCCGGCTCCGCTGCGGTGTAAACAGGAACAAACGGTGCTTATCAGGCATTATAGTATTGGTTGGCATTGCATATTGTATGTTCTGGGTGGGATGACAGATTCATAAGCAGACATGCTTATTATAACTGTATACAGCTTATTATACTTTGCGGTATAAGTGGCTCTCCTATTGACTTAGTCCTATCAATGCGGCTCGAATGTAAAAAATAGTGAAGACCAATGCTCCAGAGGAACAACGGCAACGTTAGCGCAGAGCTGCTTTAAATACGCTCCTGAAGGCAGCTGAGGACTGTCGTCTTCACTATTCTGCCTGATCAGACCGGGTCCAGACTGTCCAAAATCTCTTTCATTACAAACATCTGACTTTTTCTCCATCTTTGCTTTCAGTCCCCAATCATGTTCCTCTTCTTCTTAACTGAGTTATTTCTCTGAACAATGAAGTGTGCAGCTCTCCGTCAGGAACACATTGACCTGACACATTGACCTGAGTGCTTGTGTCTTGTATTGATTGTGGGTTAAACACCAGCTTTATATGTCTTAATATTTCAGTTTAAAAGCAACTCTTTCAAACACAATTATTGAAGAATATTATGGTATTAGTTCAAGTAATACACATCACATGTAAATATTATTTGACTTTATATCAGAGCTGTTTAGCATTACTTTTATAGAGCAATCATCTGATGTATTTATACAATCCTAAAAAGCCTCAAAAGCCTATCCTATAAAAAGTAACTAAAAAAGAGGGCTGGAGAATAGAATCGTATCATATGTAATGATGCTGATCACGGTCACACTGCTTCATCCATCCCTACTGTAATTGTTGGTCATTGCAACACAGATCTTTTTGTATGTTGTGGCCATTGTTTCTATAAGTATCAGAACATTGGATTGTTAAGGTGTGCTCTGACTGAACAAAAATATTCTGCTTAATTATCCTTTGAGTACGGATCGATGGTGTGTGAATTTAGTTGGCAGCTGGTCCTCTGATGGATACACATCAGTATTTTGTTAGTGGGCTGTAATCACTCTCCTTTCTTTGCCTCTGTGCACGTTTAGAGTGGAGGTTAAAGGCCTTGCATTCTTTGCACATTTGCTTCATAATTACAGTCACATATTAGCATTGTGACAGAGGCCTTGTTGCATGCCTAACTTGTCATACACATACAGAGCAGGACAGTGGGTTAGCATGTGTGAGTCCAGGAAGCCTTGCATGCTCGGCTCTTTTAGGCCCCTGGGATCTGAGGGTTTGTTTTTCCTAAAAAAAGTTCTAGTGCCACAAGATATTATGCAATGAACACATATACTGATAGTTTCTACATGTAACTTACTTTATTTAATTAGTTGGTTTTTTCTATTGCAACAGGGTTACAGTGTGGAATTATAATCATACAAAGTTTCATCTGAGGCTGAGATGATTGAAAATAACATAGAATGCTTATAAGTATACATATGTATGTATGTATGTATTTTTGTATATATATATTAGGGCTGGGCAAGTTAACGCATTATTATCACGTTAACTCATTCATTAACAATTATTTTATCGTGCATTAACGCATTTTTTATTAACTTATTTATTATTATTATTTTGAATGTCAGTTTCTCACTGGCTCTGAATACACATACAGACAGACCATGGGTCACAGGAGGGGGGGGGGGGATGTTGATCAGTATTGGCTTAGGATGGGCGTCATCACGCCTCTCAACCAATGAGAGCATTTTGGGGACTGGTACTGAACTCTGACATGGACGCTTTACATTTCTTCAGACGGAGGAGTTGATAGAACCAGCGTTGTTTGGAACAAATGCAACGTTTTCTTATCTCTGGACTCTGAGGGGAACTTCTATAACAAACTAGATCAAATGTTATTGCCCTGGCAGTGGCAAATAGCTTTGGTTTTATATTTGATTTGGTCACATTAATGAATACCCCACCCCCCCGGTATGCAGTATGTTTTGTAATGTAAGACATTTTCCAAAACTCAAAGCCTCAAACCCCCCAGAGAGCCATACATTACCAAAACAAGGAAACGGTTATGAAATGCAGCCAGCAGTGACCTGTCTGCTGATCCAGATGTTGCGTCTTGTTTTAAACAAGTTCTTAGACGGCTCCTTTGAGAGCTCTGCACACCTCTAAAGGGGGGGGGGGGGGGGGGGGGGGGGGGGGGGGGGGTTATGTGTGGTTTGGCTCTGCTGTAAACACTCCGCCAGCATACTGCAGATAGATGCAACACAACTGTTTACTATTGATTACACAATCATTTGGTGACATTAACTTCTTCTCTATTGTCATAGATTTTTTTTTTAAATGGATCGCGGCTCTTTACCTCTGTACCTCCATGTTCACAGATTATTTATTTCTGCAAATAAAAAATAAATAATGTTTCCCCATTGATGATTTGTGGCATCATTAAAGACTTGTTATTTTACATTTTAATACAAAATATTTAATCCAAAGTATTTTATCCACAATTAATCATTGTCTGGGTGCTAAGAGGATTAATGAAACTAAATAAAGTGGGAGGGGAGACATATGTAGATTATGTTGTAACTGTAAATGTATGAATTCATGCCACAGTCACTCTGTTAATATCTCATGACCTCAGTGGGAACTGTTAACCCCACTTTCTCTGTTTTATCTTTTACACTGTTCTATGACAGTAATTACATAAAGTTGGAAAAGCTTAGAATATAATGTTTGGAGAGATTCAGTTGTGGTCATCTATGATGTTGATCAAAATGGGAAATATTCAAGAAACACAAACTGATACATTTTTTATTTAACATGATCTTATTTCTAATATCTAAAGAATGCATGTTGTATTAAAGATTCAAAAGGTTACCACAACAGCATTTTTACATTAACATTTAATAATGAGTCGACATATGTGCATTTTTAACACACACACATGTAAAGCCATCTGCAGACATCTCCGCTTGTCAAAGGATAAGACGTCTTTATGAACAGCTTATCTGGGTCTCCTTTTTTTATTTATTTAATTTCTTTTATATCAAATGTGGGGACTGTCTGATGTAAAATTGCGGATTAGCATAAAAATTAGGGACAAGTCAATTTGGCACAGCGCCTCGCTGTCCCTTTTGTCTGCCGGGGAGCAGCGCGAGCGTCTGGGCCGTGTTTACGGAGCGCACAAAGAGCGGGGCGGTGCTCAGACAGAGCCCGGCCCTCACATGTTTCAGGGAGAACTTGTTCTGATTAAAGCCCCAGCAGGAGGAAGTGACCCTTCACTCAGAGTTCCTTACAACAGATCAGATGTGAGGCTTTAAGCTGATCTCTATGGGACACGGACTTCAGGGAGGTCAGGTCTGATTGCTTTTTGCACAGACAGGTCAGCATTCCTCTCCTTTATGCACCTTCTTATGCAACATATGGAACTTTACTCTAAATTGTTTGAAATAGGGTTTTGAGGATGCAGATGATTAAAAACACTTGAATTTCAAGAGAAAAATCAAGATTTAAAGTGCTTGATTGTATTTGTAACTTTCATGATCAATCACTAACTGGCTGAATAGTGTCCTTTTTACAGGATGGTGATGTCAAATGATAGATATATAGTATACTTTGGCCACCCATAACTGGTTACAAGTATGTCACTTAACACAGCTCTAAAGTGCTGGACAAGCGTGAGCTGTGTTACTTTAACACCCTTAAAAAGTGCTTCAATTTTAACCCTTTATAGACATTCACTGATATGAATGTGATGTGTGTGTCATCAGACCAGTAGCAGCTCTTCGAGACTCTGCAGCTACAGTAGGTGGACAAACATAAAAAATAACCGAGGAAATGCGAGGCAGTGCAACAGACCTCCGAACAAACAGTATTTTCCTGAAACTCATCGGTTCAGTTTGGCTGCAACAGTATTGACACCAGCGCGTTGTTTATCGTACGCTGGCAAGCTTAGAATAGTTCAAAAAGCCTTTGAGTTATTGGCAGACGGAGGAGGCAACAGGTGCACAGATGCATTGTGGCATAAAATGGCCTTCTTAAAGTCTCTTGTAAACAAAGAGACTTCACAAGCGTATTTATGCTAATAGCTTCCACTTTACCTTGACACCCTTTAAGGTTTTTACTGAAAGCTGCAGAAATGTATCCTGGGTAAAATTTGTTGCACATGTGCCAATGGGTTGGAGTGGAGTGCAGCTGTGTGCATAGATCAACTCGTTATTAAGTCTTCTCTTACTAGACTTCAGTGTTAACTACGCACAGAGCAGGAGCCTGGGCGTGAAGCTCGTGTTCCACTTCAGGCCACTGACGTCTTCTGATTTGATGTTGCCCTCTTTATGTACACAGCATTCTAATCAATATTGTTGAGAGATCTCAAGGACCTCTGCCTTGCACTAAGGGCTTAGGAATATGGAGACAATCTGATATCATGTTTTTTACCTCTACCAGAATATCAATATTGCAACAATATTGAAGGCTGACTAACTATTGGTGCTTTCATAAAATATTTACACAATGAGATTTTTGATGAAAAAGGATTAGCAATGTGAATATAATGACTGAGTGGTTTAAGGAGAAATAAAATATACATCTCTTTATTACAATGCAGCCTTTAAAACCAGGAAAAGACAACACTTATGCCAAAATACAATATCAGAAATCTAAGTCTCAATTCACAACATAAATATAATATGTATGGATATTGTTAATGTATATTGCTCAGTAGTTCCATTAAAACACTTCATTTTTGATATTTAATGCAACGTGTTTAAATGTGTTATCTCAGTCGTGTTTGAATGCTTTATTTTGTATTATTTACTGTAAGTAAATGTAAAGACCTCTGATCTGAACAAAAAGGGTAAAAACCCATCGTTACGTGACTTTAGCAGCATCTCTATCACAATATTTTCATATTGCCTAAAATATATTACTTATTATTTAATATCAGATTTCTTCTCCAAAGCAGTAAGATGCTGCTGTTGGTTACGAGGGCTGAGGTTTTCTGTTGAGATAGTGAAAGTTGGAAACCTCTGTGAAGTGCTGTTTTTGATCCAAACTTTTCAAGCCAAGTTGCCAGAGACCCGCTAATTGTTTGCTCAGAGCAGTTCAAAAGTGTCGACCATGTGCATAAGCTGTTTTTATTCCTCCCTGCTTGAGTGGCCAGAAGCAAACTGACTACCGGTTGTTATGTCAGAGTCCCTCATGGGTGTCACCAGGAGAATTGACAGGAAATCCACCAATGAGTGTGTGAGTCCCTGTAGCGCCCACAGGCCCGCTGAGAGCCAACACAGAGCCAACACACACCTTCACGACGTGTTGTGTCTGCAGCGTGCGTCTCCACAAGTGAACTATGTGATTATTTTCATCTTCACTTTAAACTTTTCATTGTTCTCATGACAATTCGTTTTTTCACAGTGTACAACTTCATGTTTGCATTGTCTCATGTGTGTCGTTAGTTCTTATGCAGGCAGAACAAGATGTTTCACTTCCTCAAAATGTCAGCTCCATCCAGAAGGGTCAGAGTATTGTGAAAATATTTGTCTTCATATCCTGTTTGTTCTTTCAAACATAATCAAAGAAAGTTTCAATGTTGAGTACATACAAAAAAGAAGGGTTTCACTAGAATAAGCAGCTTCTTCTCAAAAGAACTGCTCTGCCATCAGATGAAGTTTGAGTATGATCATGGGACAAGACAGAACACATCCTATAATAACATATGCATACACTCTGAAACTGCTGTGTTAAGTTGGACACTTAGTTGTTGTTGTTTTTGAAATAAAGTATTATTCCTATGTTATTTATCTGTTTGAGTTGTTATCGTGTTAAGCCATCCTTGTCTTGTTTTTAGTCTCCAGTCAGGTTTCAGTGGACTGGATGTCTGGGCATTGGAGTTCATATTATCCTAGAAAACCAACAAAAACAGAACCAAAGTTCTTCATAATATAAGATACAATGTACTTCATTGATCCCAAATTGGGAATTGTTTTTGTTGCAGCAATATGTAAAACAAAGTATTGCACATAATTAGAAATAAAAAGATAGTACAAAATAAACAATTATACAATATAAACATCTCAAAATGGAAGATACAACAGAACTAAAAGGGTGAACATATACATGATTGTGAAGATAATAATGTGTAAACTATCTGTCAAATAACACATTTGATGGGCTACAGTAAATACACAAACACAGAAGTAGGATTTTATTTACATTTAGTGTACAATAATGGCATATTAAAGGAAATATAAAGGTACAGTGTGAAGTTATAACTCTTCTTCCTGAGCCCTGTCGTTTCCTTTGAAAAATAAAAGGCAGGAACTCAAAATCTCATTCGGAATTAAAAAAGTGTTTTAAAAGCATTTACCAAAATATGTTATGAGCTATTGTACTTATATATTTATAAAACACATAATGGTGACACGTGCAAAATGACCATCTACCGCATTGACATTGCTCGTCACCAATAACAATATGTGCAACACAAGCTTCTAGTCCGAAGTGTCCTGGCGCTACTGTATATATGAAATCATACATCGTGTTTCAAATTATTGCATTAGGTCATTCTATTTGTTTCGGTTTTTAATGTATTTACATACAACAAGCCCATTACAAGGGTTCTCAATAAAAGAGACGAGGACACCTAAGAAGTGATATGATCCAGTGATCTCTTTATACGTGTGACAGCTCAGCACTCCACCTGTTGATGATGCACACCTTCTACTCTTCCTCACTCCACCTGTTGATGATGCACACCTTCTACTCTTCCTCACTCCATCTGTTGATGATGCACACCTTCTACTCTTCCTCACACCACCTTTTGAGGCACTCATTTTTTTGCCAATTTGACGTTTCAAGCTTTAAGATAAAAAAGAGCAACTCTGACTCTCAAACCATTCTCCTATTCTCTGTGTTTGTTGCTTTCCTTCATACAGAAACATCATCCGTGTATTGTTCCTGATCTGAATGTCTGCTCCTGTGGGAATACTCCTCAGAGTAGCAGGAGCCAATTTGGGTTTTCTCCTTTACACTTAAAACAAGTATATCTCCAAAGACCTCAAACCCCTCCCTTCCATCCCCAAACCAAATGAAGTCATAAATCACTCCTCTATACATATCATGCTAATTAAGAGCAGGGCTCAGCTGCTCTTCTGCAGCGGAAGATGGAATGAAACGGCTCCATAATTATGTCAAAACAATGTGCTCCCTCTCAGCCTCTGCCACAGAGCATTTGGAAGGGAGTGGAGATAAAGCACGCAACACACAGGACATTCTGTCTGCAAGGGATTACAGCTTTTCAGCTACTGAATTAAGACAAGCCACTTCTCAGATTCTCTTTTCTTTTATTACAGATAGGGGGGGTGGGGGGGGGGGGGGGGGTATTCAGAGGAAAAACCCAGCATTAACCATTTAAAGTTATACATTTATGAGGAAACAAAACTTACATTTTCTCAGAGCCTGAAGTTGTACATTTGCAAGAAAAACAACAAAGATATTCTTCTGAGAATTAAAAAGAAAAAACTCTTCTGTTCTGATTAAATAACATTTCTGAAAAATGCTCGGACCAATGGTGTTTTATTATTGAGCAATATGCTACTTTTTGCAAAGTTAGACATCTTGCGGTAAGTGGTTGGTATCGAGCTTGGGGAGAGCGAGAGATGGATTAATACACGTATGACTAGGTGTTCACTAAGACCACATCAAATGAGTCCCACAGCGTGAAAATGTGCACGTTATGTACAAAATACAAATTGATAATGGGATTATATTCAGGAGAAGTATATACTATGTTACTATGTCTCTTATTCCAATGCTTTTATTGTAGCTGGAAAACAAATCAATAATCAGATACATCTTAACATTGACTGATAGCTCGTACAATTTAGTACTTTCATCTAAGAGATGTTTTCCCCCCCTCCTGGCTCTGTGCGACATTTTAGGTTTGTGCTCAAATCAAAGAAAGAGCTATTTAGATTTCAGGGTTCAGGTCGTGAATAATGTCCGTCCTGGCTCGTTGTGTGTGTGAACGCTAACACCAAGCTCTCAGATATGAATCAACATGTTTTGTGCGCCCAAACAGACAGCCAAACATAGTGTGTCCCTGTGTTTGAGGTCTCTTCAGTTTATCTCTCCGCTATTTCCAACCCTTCTGTGAGTTGTTGGATGCATATTGTGCTGGGCTTTGTCCTAAGTCGTTAAAGAGCAGATGGCCAGCGCTTGCACACGTGTAACTCTGATATTATTGTACATATGTAATTCTGTGAACATATGCTCAACCTTCAGCCCCCACATAATATATACTAATCCTTTTTTATTCCTACAAAGAACTATTCTCCTGCTTTGTCTCTGTTCTTCATTGTTCTGTCGGGCATTAGGCATACAAGTGTTTACAAATGTGTCCCTTACTTGAAAAACAAAGTTTAATATTAGTCCTAGTGTCACAGCTGGATCCGTCTCCACCCCTTTTATCTCCCCCTTAACAATACTCCGGATCCCGATAACCATTATAACTCTTATGGCCTCTCAAATAACTTTAATCACTGATTAGGATTCCTTGTTCAAAAGCAGCTACTTCAAACTAATTGCTCAATGAAGACAGAGGAAGTTGTCTCATGAAGTAGCTCTTCCTGCTGCTTCTCTCATTAGCGCTCACTTGGAGCTATCAACTCCCCATTGTCACAAATGGAGCCGGCTCCATTCACAGCACAGAGGCTCTCCCTCTCCTCCCTCTCCTCCCTCTCCTCCCTCTCCTCTCTCTCCTCTCTCTCCTCTCTCTCCTCTCCTCCCTCTCCTCTCTCTCTCTCCTCTCTCTCCTCTCTCTCCTCTCTCTCTCCTCTCTCCTCCCTCTCCTCTCTCTCCTCTCTCCTCTCTCTCTCTCCTCTCTCCTCCCTCTCCTCTCTCTCCTCCCTCTCCTCTCTCTCCTCTCTCTCCTCTCTCTCTCCTCTCTCCTCCCTCTCCTCTCTCTCCTCTCTCCTCTCTCTCTCTCTCTCTCCTCTCTCTCCTCCCTCTCCTCTCTCTCTCTCCTCCTTCTCCTCTCTCTCCTCTTTCTCTCCTCTCTCCTCCCTCTCCTCTCTCTCCTCTCTCTCCTCTCTCTCCTCTCTCTCTCCTCTCTCCTCTCTCTCTCCTCTCTCCTCTCTCTCCTCTCTCCTCCCTCTCCTCTCTCTCTCTCTCCTCCCTCTCCTCTCTCTCCTCTTTCTCTCCTCTCCTCCCTCTCCTCTCTCTCCTCTCTCTCCTCCCTCTCCTCTCTCTCCTCTCTCTCTCCTCTCTCTCCTCTCTCTCCTCTCTCTCTCCTCTCTCTCTCCTCCCTCTCCTCCCTCTCCTCTCTCTCCTCCCTCTCCTCTCTCTCCTCTCCCTCTCTCTCTCTCTCCTCTCTCTCCTCCCTCTCCTCCCTACACTAGGGCTGCTCGATTATGGCAAAAATCATAATCACGATTATTTGGTCAATAATTGATATCACGATTATTAAATACGAGTATTCATTGACTTTGAAAACATCCATTTATTAAACTTGAAAAATAATAATAATTTGAACAGTATCTTTTTAACTGTTTATTACCCTGAACATATAATTCAACTGAAAAAACAATCCAAAAATAAATTAAATAAATGATACATTTAAATAAATAATATCAAAATAATAAATACCAATAAACAAGATCAACAAATATTTTGGAGGCGCACTTCCACAAGCTACTAAACATATATAAATATGATAAATAAATATAAATTAGACTACAATCAATTAGATCAATATGTTGCAGTGCACTGTCAGCAAAAGCAAAGCTAAATAATAGTCTTTTTCGATTATGTTGTTTTCGTAATTGTGGCAGGCCAAAAATCGTACTTGTGATTAAAATACGATTAATTGCACAGCCCTAACACACACACACAAACACACACACACACACACACACACACACACACACACACACACACACACACACACACACACACACACACACACACACACACACACACACACACACACACACACACACACACACACACACACACACACACACACACACACACTTTTTGTCTAACACGCTAACACAGTTCTGTACTGTTATGTTATGTTCAGTCATTGTTCTTATGTTGAACATGAATACATTTAATTAATTATGGGACGCATTTCTTCTTTCATAGCAATTTTCCTTCATACTTTCTAGCCGTGAAATAGGTCTTAAATTCTATTCAAAGTGGTCTTAAAAAGTCTTACATTTCCCTCTCTCTCCTCTCTCCTCCCTCTCCTCTCTCTCTCTCTCCTCCCCTCTCCTCTCTCCTCTCTCCTCTCCTCCCTCTCCTCTCTCCTCTCTCTCCTCTCTCCTCCCTCTCCCCTTTCTCCTCTCCTCTCTCTCCTCTCTCCTCTCTCTCTCTCTCCTCCTCCTCTCTCCCTCTTCTCCTCTCTCCTCTCTCTCCTCTCTCTCCTCTCTCTTCTCTCTCCTCCCTCTCTCCTCTCTCCTCTCTCTCCTCTATCCTCTATCCTCTCTCCTCCCTCCCTCACTCTCCTCTCTCTCCTCCCTCTCTCCTCTCTCTCCTCCCTCTCCTCTCTCTCCTCCCTCTCCTCCCTCCTCCTCTCTCTCCTCCCTCTCTCCTCTCTCTCCTCCCTCCCCCTCTCTCCTCCCTCTCCTCTCTCCTCTATCTCCTCCCTCTCCCCTCTCTCCTCCCTCTCCTCTATCTCCTCTCTCTCCTCCCTCTCCTCCCTCTCCTCTCTCTTCCCTCTCCTCTCTCTCCTCTCTCCTCCCTCTCCTCGCTCTCCTCTCTCTCCTCTCTCATCTCTCTTCCCTCTCCTCTCTCCTCTTTCCTCTCTCTCCTCCCTCTCCTCTCTCCTCCCTCTCCTCTCTCTCCTCCCTCTCCTCTCTCTTCCCTCTCCTCTCTCTTCTCCCTCTCTTCCCTCTCCTCTCTCCTCCCTCTCCTCTCTCCTCCCTCTCCCCCCTCTCCTCCCTCTCGTCTCTCTCCTCTCTCCTCCCTCTCCTCTCTCTCCTCTCTCCTCCCTCTCCTCTCTCTCCTCCCTCTCTCTCCTCCCTCCCTCTCCTCTCTCCTCTCTCTCCTCCTCTACTTAGCTCTGACATGACGAGAGGCTGTCAGCTCGGTCAGACATGCACAGTTCCCACCCTGTTTAGAGTCATTAGAACAATGGAACAGGTTGGCTGACGCAGAGGGGATAACGTTCCATGGACTGCGGCACGGACCTGTGGGTTTGACATCTTTTTCAATAAAGTCATTTGGCTGTTTACTGTCGGGAAGCCAGTGAGGGATCTAGCGCTTAGTTTGGGGGAAATGACAGAAATAACAAAACCTGTGAATGAAAGTAATCATTTCCAGTTCAGATCTTTACAGTTAAAAGATTTGACTTCCTTTTTTTGAGAAGTGTGTCCTCCAGTTATTATAGTGCTCTTTTGTGGTTGAAAGGGAAGTCACATTTGATTTGTACAGAATGTATGCCGGTAAAAGAAAGAGAAGTGGGGAGAAAGAAGCAGAAATTTCATGCAAATTGTATATATTTATTTGTATATTCCTTAAATATAACTTTTGGTCAGATTTTCACCCATTTCATCACGCAACCACCAAGGTTTGGAAAGTTCAGGCTATTTGTAATACTTTTCCTTCCTATTGGCTTATTTCTCTTCATCTCATTCTTCTCCTTTCAGACCAGTCTGTACACGTCTATGAATAACATTAACCACATTTTCATCCCCACTACTAATATTGTTTTTGATTGGGTTTTCCATAAAATGTCTGAAATAAGGCCTTTGTTTAGCACAAGCCTCAACCGAGGTGATGGGGCACATTAAAGGCATCACGCGGAGAAGGATTCTTCTCAGAAGGTGCCTTTGTTTATCACCTAACTCTTTACTTCTGCCTCTCAAAGCCGGATCATTCCTGATGTAGAAGAATTCTAAATGCTGGCTTCTGTTTCTTTTCTGACCCTGATTCAGCCAAAACATCTTCAAGGTTGAGTGCAGGCGTTTATCAAGAAAATGGTTTTGCTTGGAAGGATTACAGGAAGTACACACCGTTCTAGTCGCTTTACATGAACACATTCCCCTCCAAAATGACTGGCATGATTACAGATACTATAAGAATAAGGTCGCTGTGAGAAAGAAGCAGAAGGGTTCTTTCAGCTTCCCCCCCCTGATCCAGCGGCAAGTCTCACTTTGCACTCTTCCACCAGCAGAACCCTTCTCAATAAAACATGCATCTCTGTAGCATGTACAACTCTTGTGTTTCCTGAAATGAGAAACATGTTTGATGTTCGAGAGAAGCGTACATGAACGAAATGTTTTAATTCTCTGTAAGCCAGTAGTGAGTTATATTCTGGCAAAAATAATGTGTGCCGGAGTGGAGGGAGGGAGAGCTTTGTTGTAGAGCAGCATATTTCTGTTTCCTCTCCCAGAGGTTTAGAGGAGCTGTTACACTCTGGAGTTTTAGCGGAGGTCACAAGGTGATTATATAAACAATTATAAATATAAAAGGCCCTCAAGCACCCAGGGGGAATATTTAATGCAATGCTCACACTTTCTCAAATGTTGTAATGCTCAAGACGCAGACATGTGTCCAATTTGACCCACGCTGCATTATCTTTCTGTCTCCTTTTCTTATTTTTCTTGCTATTTTGTTGAGGCAAGTGAAACCGCGCTTCATTAATTTGGTCAGCTGCCTTGGATAAACTACATTGATGACATCAATTAGATTCTAATGAAAACAGATAAAAGCCATGGAAAGCAAATGGAATTTCTGAACAGGACTCATCAAAGTCTTAGCATTGGAACAAATTCCCATTACGTCTCATAAAAAGCCTTCAATTTGCAGAGCTCATGTCTGGGTTGGTACTTAGATGTACATGGTCAAATGATGCAGTCTTAAGTCGAGTGCCAAGAGAAGCCAAATCTGAATTTAATTTGGCACGTAGCTCCTTATCCTGTCTGAAACATGTGGTTGGATCAAATCCTTGGATTAGTGGACTTTAACTACACATTTGGCTTGTTTCTCCTTTGGCAGAACAAACACCTTGTCTAACCCATTTGTAACAACATTTACATTTACAATCTCTGCCAAAAGATACACATGCTAACTTCAGACTTTCTTAAAAATGGTCTCATATCATAATGGGAGGCGTGTGGTGCAGCGGGTTGTGCGTTGGTGTTAGGATTTGGGGCACAGGTTCAAACCCCACTGCAGTCAGCATGTCTTTGTGTCCCTGAGACACTTCACTCCAAATTGCTCCTGTGGGGATTGCCCACTGTATTGAGTATGTAAGTCGCTTTGGATAAAAGCGACTTACAAGTAACATGTAATGTAATGTAATAATGATCACTGGAATGTGGATGAGCAGGAGCTGAGAGTCACTGTTACAGTGAGCACTCTTAGATTTCAAAGAAGTGGCCCTAGTCACCATGACGGCACTCAGTGGTTTGTTGATAACTGTTTTAGAGTTAGGCGTTTTGCTCTTTTACAACCTATGTTTTTTTGGTAGATAGATAGATACTTTATTCATCCCAAATTCGCAAATTCTTATTACTAATTCTAAACCAGAAGTGAAAGCAAGAGTGAGACTAGCTCAGTACAGCTGAACGCTCACAAGTCGTTTTTAGGCGACCAAAATGACACAAATCCCACTTCCATGAGCTGATACCTGATAACTCAAAGGGCTACACTGCGGACACAAACTGGACCCAGCAGAGGTAGGATTCAATACAACACAAGGTCTACCCTCTATTTAACTCTATATGCGACCATCATTTAAAAAATACACATCAGGCTTTATTGAAGAACTTCAAACTAGTGTTTGAATACATTTATTTGGAAAGTGTTTACTGAGCAAATATATAAAAAGTGAAACTGACTTCTATACAATCAGACTTCTTGGAAACCAGTGCAGCCGCCCACTGCTGGCGGTTAGAAAGAATGCAGGTTCACTTAACTCCTACATCCACTTCACTTTATTGCCCTGAACAAGGTAATACATCACAGCCATAACATGCATTCAACTCCGTTTGAAACATCCATACAACTCACGCAAATGTTACTATTATTGGAAAATGATACAGTATGAAATGTGTTCACATATACTATTAAACATAATCAAACGTATTCTTAAACCTGCAACAAAACATTTGTTCCTCAACATGAGTGAACCCTTTTATATTTTAGGTCCTTTTAACCCATTGCTAATACAAATATATTGATTTAATGAATGAATGTAACATAACAGCATTTGTAGCTATTCTATCTTACTTTATACCGACAGATCTAATAGAAACTTGTTCTGAATTTGTTGAAACTTACACAAATAACAAAGAGCCGGGTTAATAAGTTCACAGCATCTTACGCAGTTCTCCACACATCAGCATCTGTTCATACACAGTACTTAGACAGTAACCTCAGTTAACTGTGTGATCTACAGCTTGTCAACTGTTTACTGTCCAGTCATGTCTCCTTGGTGTTACTCAAAGAGTTTATATTATTCCCATTTCTCATTTTGTTCCCTTCATCTATACCCTATATGTCGTTTTGTTTTTTCTGATGAAAAGATAGCATTTTTATTTTTTATTTCCTGTCCAGTTCATGAGATTGTAAATCAAATTATAACATTAAGTTATATTGCATAATAATTCTGTGTTTTATTATTATTTATTATATATTTGACAGTTTGAATGTAGTGTAAAAGAGGAAGTATTTAATGAGCCCTTTTTGTTTCTGCATGTGTCTTTTGTTTGTGTGTCCATCCCAGCGGACTACCCCCCCCCTCCACCTCCTGCAGAAGAGTCGACCGGTTTCTCTCCCCCTTCCGGTTCCTTCCCTCCTCCACCAGTGATGAACTCGTGCGACTATCAGGTGAGAGAACGTGTTGTTGCATTTCATTCTCTTGGTTGTGAGAAACTTTGGAAGAGTCGACGCAGAAAGCAAAGAGCCCCGAGCTCTGCACTGAGTTCATACACGAGTCCAGACAAACTGTCCGTCCATTTGAGTTCCAGCCAAGCAGCTTCAGATGCTGCCGGGGGCCACAGGAACCCAGGGACCCTCAAACATCCTGAGCTGTGAGAGTTCTATGCAGGGAGGATGGAAGGCTGACACCTATTGGTGGAGCTCATAATGCCCTCAGGCATTTGTCCTCCCGGGATCTTTGTCCTCTGCCGGCTAACTGACACCCTCAGCACTTCACCTCTGCTGTGAAATCCTCCAAGTGCTTAACATTCCTTTGTCCAATGTCCCCTCTTCAAGCCGTCTGATCTGACCGTTTTCTCATGATAAATGAATGCTTCCTTTGTTAGTTTGGAGACAGAATGTTACGTAATATAAATTAGTTACGCAGCGCATGTAAATTCACCGCTCTTCCTAAACATCAGTATACATAGACAGTATAAGCCTGCATCCTGGCAATGCACCTCTTGTGGTGTTATGACTTACGAAAGTAAGTTATAAAAGTTACACAATTATTTCTCAAAAGTACAAAGCAACGACAGTTACAGCTCCGAAAATTCAAGGGTATTTGTGAACCAATGGAATCTTATGATAAAAGCTGCTATCCCTAAACACATGAGAGTGGTCTGAGCATAGGGAAAGAGACACACGAGCAGCTGGGATTGTGATGAGGCATCAACAAAACACACTTCTTATATGAAATCTGTGCAAATGTTCAGCAAACCACTTATCCTTCCTATCTGTAAACAGAGACACTCATGCAATAATATTACGTTCTTGCTTGTGCACAGTTGACTGTGTTACTGTGAGTTTGTGCTGTTACAGATTTATTTTTTTCTGTAAATTCAACATGAATCAGTCGCATCTGGCCCAGGATCAATTAAAGACCTCCATCTGGTTCTCATAGTTCTGTGGCTATTTGTATTTAATATTTACAGGGCTACTGGCTACTGAACACAACCAACTATTATGCTAGAAAAACATATGAACTTTTTATAGATGATTAAATTCACTGGCTTTAAAAACAACAACTGTCCAGGGCTAACTGTAGACTCATCTTAGTATTAGTCATACATTATGATTGAGCAATCTCACTCACACACACACACACACACACACACACACACACACACACACACACACACACACACACACACACACACACACACACACACACACACACACACACACACACACACACACACACACACACACACACACACACACACACACACACACACACACACACACACACACACACACACACACACACACACACACACACACACACACACACACACACACACACACACACACACACATACATACATACATACATACATACATACATACATACATACATACATACATACATACATACATACATACATACATACATACATACATACATACATACATACATACATACATACATACACACCACTCCCACATTCTAAGCAGTATTGACATAAGAAGTCAAAGATATCTGAGGCCTGAAAATACATAAGAAATACAGTGTTAAATTAGTTTGAAAGGTTCTTTATGCTTTTTATCTGTACGTATTTGCCTCCTGTAACATTGGCTGTAGAATCAAACTGGCCATGCAGCTTAATTCCTTAATACACTGCTGGTATCTTAATTATGTGTGTTTAAGCCAGAGCAGAACCCTTCCACTGCAGGCGTTGTTCAGAAAAAAAAGGGATAGATATCATTCAAAATGTCTTTGTATCTTTTTCTCTGTGCCTCAGCAATGATATACACTGAGTGAATAAATCAGTGATTTCAATGTTATTTCCTCAGAAGGAGGCAGCAGTAGTCTGTCGTGTTTATCACCCTGACTGAGAGATGTCTGGAGATGACATGTTAACTCTGAACCCTTTATCAGGAGAGAGGAAACAAAAGCAGCTCCTTCTCATCGTGGCTGTTGTCCACATTATGAAGCCATACACGGCACATTCTAGCGCATCATAAAGACTGCAATGTTTCCTTTCATCCTCTTCGTTATCCCTGTTAGATAAGTTTGCCTATTTTTTCTTTTGTTGATTTCAGACAAGCCATTAGTGTTTTGCTTTGTTTACCCCCGCTCATGATTGCCTTAGATGTTTTCCAGCAGCAGCTCTGCTCCAAATGGAGGCAAGCCCTGTAATGCCTGTAATAGATTGTGACAGGTAATCCAAACACATAACATTAGAATAAGAAGCAGTCACTGATCCAGCCAACTCAAAAAGCCCCCGCAGGCAATTGCAAGAAGTATTCTTACAGTTGCAGCATAGTTCAGAAGACTACAAATATTTCTGTCATTCCATAGAGAAATTCCCGAGGATTTAGTTGAAACTCCAGTGTCACTAACGGTCAAATCATTTTTAGCTACTTTCCAGATTATTCTACAACAGTTTTGTTATATTTTGTGTATTTTATTCCATGTTGAAGTTGTGTTTTGGTTGAGGTGAAACTGAAAGGATGTAGATAAGTAAATGAGTGAGGTCTCAGACTGCTGAGCAGATACTCTGACTGACGCTTCCTCTGATAAAAAAAAATCAGAACCATTCTTATCATCTTTTATGTGGTACATGTTTAAAATATGGAAATAGACTTTAATTCTAAAAGAAGAAAATTACCTTTTTGTTTGAGATACTGCCTGATGTGATTTTGATGAATAATGCATGAAGAATGAACTACTGTAAATCCAAGCGTGCTGAAAAGTAGGAGGTGAAGAGTGCACCGCTTTATGAAAGTTGTCTTACAGACAATACATTGCTTCTTAGTTCTCACTGCGTTTCTCTTAGAGGGAAGTCTCTGCTATTGATGTGTGGCTTTCAAAAGGATTGTCTCGGGTCAAGGTGAGAATGAACTCAGAAACTCAAATCCAAAGTGTAGGAAGGGAGAGAATGTCTCGGAGCAGAGTCAGAATTACTCGTCATTGATGATTATTTCCACTTAACTTCTGACTGCAGCTAGACAAAGACATAACTTTGTGTTGTTACAGGCTCTTTGCTAAGTTGGCTGCTCACTGTTCTGAACTTACATGTCTGCCCACAGGTGAAAGGACCAGAGAAGACCCTGCAGGAGAGACGCTCCAGCCTGGACGCGGAGATCGACTCCCTCACCAGCATCCTGGCAGACCTGGAGAGCAGCTCGCCCTACAAGCCCCGGGTCGCTCAGGTGTGAGCCAACACACTTTTACACCATGCAAATCAGAAACTGTATTTGAGAAGTTGATGTACTCACTGTGACGTCAACAGGCCAGTTTGTTGCTTCTTTTTTTTTTTAGCAACAAGCGACCATATATCCATAAGAGGATTGTGAGGCCTGGTACTGTTAGCATGATAATGCTAGGTTAGCAGCTAAGGCTTTTGCTAGCTATCTAGTTTGGTAAGCAGCATGCACTGGGGTGTATGGAGAGCGACTCAGAGCCAGCCCGCAGTGGCCACTCAATGAACTGCAGTAGAGCTCCCCCCAAATAGTCGACTAAACCAACTCAACTGGTGGGTCGCGGACCCGTTTCAAGTGGGTCGCGGATGTGAGTGAAGAAAAAAAAATTGAAATTTCTTTTGGGAATTTTTTCGTCTTTTTTCTTTTGGTAAAAAAAGTCAAACTTTTATTTTGAAGGCCCGATTTTCTGACGCTGTGCATGCAGTAGGCGTTGGACTGGAAGTACCGGAGACCATAAACGGCTTTGAAAACTTCTTTCACGTAGTGATCATCCACTCAATAAAACATCTTTGCTGATGTTTTTTCGAGTCTTCTGGCCAATCAGAATCAAGATTGTTGCCGGAAGTCCCCACGGAGAATAACTTTGCAGTAGAACTACTCTTTATACATCCATGGGTACAACTTCAGATAAAAATGAACACATAATGAAATATGACCCCCGGTTTGATGATTGACAGGTCACAGAACAATGGAGGCTATCTACCCTTACCCACAATTTAAAGTAATTCACACAGACTATCTCCTCTTTACTCTTCTCTCTGTTAGGAGCAGCAAGTTCAGCTGTCAAAAGAAAGTGAAAAACAAACAATGGCATAAAATATTATTAATATTTCGGGTTGTAATACATTTATTTATTTTCTTCTCAAAGTGTACCAGAATGCGTAGTTTATGTTAGTATTTCTAAAAATCTCCTGGGGGAGAATCCCCCCAGACCCCCCTTCTGGGTTTCTAGCATGTGTGCCTTTTTATATAGTTCAGCTTTGATTCCATCATCTCATTTAAACCTTCTTTAAAAGCATGATTTTGTCCTGTGAAGGGATATAAGGGATATATGCACTGTACTTCACTTTAATTAATATTGTATGTTGAAAAGCATATATAATACTGCACGATTTTTTGTTGAATAGATTTGAGTGCTTAAAAATGTTATTGACCTAGTAAAAAGTGGGTCCCGAGGCCTGATCAGTTGAGAGCCACTGGACTAAACGTTAGTTGGCTGAAAAAGCCTCATCCGAGCAAAGTTTTTCACTAGACTATTAGTCGAGTTAGTGGGGGGGGGGGGGGGGGAAATTGTAAAGAGAACTCAATCTGGGTGCTGCGTGTGCTTTGCCACGTCAGCTGGAAAACCCCTACAACTTCATTCAGAGCTGTGCCTGGTCAGTACAGGTGTTTTACATCGTTCTACTGGTCCTTTTGTGAGAGTACAGAGAATTCTTCTAAATCCATGACACCTATGGGAGGGATAATACTCTCAGCTCACCCAGAAAGTACACATTGGTTGGATTTTGTTTGTGGATTCAAACGAAATGATTAACCGTAGCAAAGCAGGCTACTGGAGCAAACAGACCGTAAGTTGCATCTTTTAAACATGTTTTGCACTAGTGTCAAAATGAGTCTTGACCTAAATCATTAGTTGATATTAAATGATATTAAGAGCAACTTCAAAAAATCAAAGCCTTGGGCAGTCTAAATCGTTTGACATACAATAAATGTAGGACAGGCAGATAAAAAAAACAAACCACTTGTGTTTGGAGTTGGAAGGCTCGGAGGTTTTATAACATGCAGATCATATCTCTAGTGAAATGTTCGAGTAATAATGTAATACCTGAAAGGTTGTTCTCTGGGAGGGCATCGCTAGTGTACTTTAAATATTCTTATTTTCCAGCTTTTATTCTGCGGCTCATTTACTGTTTAGTTACCATGTCTACATGTTGTCTGTTTCATTTGTTTATGAAATGATGCATACGTAAGACTGAAGACAGGGTTAGGATGATCAATTATTGACAGAGTTTTTCATTTAGCTACAGAGGAGGGTTTGTGCCCTCATACATGTACATATTTAAATCCCTATTATGTCAGTCTGACCTTCATCTTTTTTAAAGTATTTTCTATCTGCTTCAGTAGCACTTTTTTTTCTTTAAGTTTTGTTAAGTCATAGTTTGATATGTAATATATTTTAGTTTTCTTCCCAGAGAAGATTGGTAAAGTCTCACATATGTATGGTTAATATGTAGCCAGAACCAACAGCCGGAAAAACTGCTTTTATAGCACTTTTTGAATATTTCATAGATGTCATTCCAAAATATCTGGACATATCAAAAGTGACAGTAAACTGTCTTTTAAAAAAATTCCAGAGATTTACTCAAGAATAAAATGGAAGTAATGAACAAATATTGATAAAGACAGTAACCCCTCCTACCCTGGACACCACCAACAGGATCAAAACCTCTCTCCACCTGAACAGTTTCTTCCCCTCCCCTGCCGGCCTCATTAAGGGCCCGGGGTCCCCCCTCCCGACCCTCAGCCCCTCTATAGACTTTCTGCATTTCACACAATGTAAAGGATATCTTGTTCATCCTAATGCTGTCGGTCCTGCACATCCCTCTGAACTCTGCACATTGTAACTGCACATATTTTATTCCTATTTATTTTCTCTACGGTATACCTATATTTCAACCATATTCAATGTAAATATTGCTATATTTTAAATGTTATTATAGTTTTCTTAAAAAGTTTTTTATAAGTGTTTTCATTTTTGTTTTATTTGTATGTATGTTTATGTCTGCACCAAAAACACCAAGATAAATTCCTCGTATTTGTTAATCTACCTGGCAATAAACCTGTTTCTCATTCTGATTCTGAACAATGCCTACAAAGAAATCATAAAAGGGCAACTTAGAGTGCAGTATAGATGAATGAATAGGAACAGATTGATACTTGTATAGCCCATTTGTGCATAAACGCTTATTTTCACACTAGTTGAGGACACAGATTAGATTTTTAGATGTGCAAAATGACACTTGAAACACAGTACTTTGGGGGAAGTGTGCAGCATGACATGGACAGAGTGGTTCCCTCCTTTAGTCTAGTGACTCCAGGCACCCTGGTCAGAGGGAGTGAAATGGGTGCACCACACACAGAGAAGAAATGATTGCACCACACAGTGGAAACATAACAGATACACAGTGGAAAGAAATGAACCATGTGGTTCTGAAATGATACACATTGGAGACAAGAAGGTGAAATATGCCGTTGTGATTCCTTTGCTTAGTGTTGTGGTGGGTCCCTGTGTTGATGGGTGCCGGTGTTAAATGTCAAACTGTAATAACATAAGATTATGTGCCCGTAAATATAGTGAAATGTCTTTCTGACCAACCAAACAGACGTTTAACAGTTTTTGGTAGAATTCAGATGTATTATAATGTTGGTAGTGTGCATAGAGCAGCTACTGTGCAGAGAGAACTGCTCAGGGTCAGGAGCACTGATGCTTCTGCTGCTCTGTTGTCACAGTTTGATGCATTCACTGATCCAAACTAACTGGAAACATGGGAAACCAGAGAGACTGTTCAAAGTTACCAAAGTCCACCCACCCTCACCTTTTAATGCTCACTACTCAACACCTCCGTTTTGTTCATTTCATTTGTGTAAAAACAAAAAGGCTCTGTTTTACAGGGGGCTATGCCACTAACTGTTTCTTAGGGAAACCAATAAATAGTCCGGCACTCAATACATTTTCCTGGTCACACTTCTGTGTGTTGGTAGTCGTGTTTCCAGTCAATTTTGATGAAACCTGAAATGTGATATTTCACTGGTTTGGAGGGAATACACTTTGCGGTGCAGGGTGTATTTTTGTCATGGTTGTAATCTGATAGTAAATCAAGTAAATGAAACCAACATTGGTTATCCAAGAAGAGTCAAAGGAGGGACCTCAAACATTTGCCCATGTTTCATGCTCTCCGAAAACAAAGACAGACCTATGTAATGATTCTGATTCACGAGCAAATGCCTTCGACAATAAAATGAACTCTATTTTGAGTCTCTAGTACTGTTATAAAGAGTAAACTTCGTATTATAACCAATATAATTATAGAATATTAAGGCATCTGTAATCATTTCATTTGTTTTCTTAATTTGATGAGAACGTAATACACACATACCCAAGTATACATTGCACAAAAGTTGCATATTCACATGGCACAGAGTTACAAACACTTTTTATGATGTTAGACTAGCAGCTGCTGAAACACATGCCATCTTTTCCTTAAATAAAATATAGTATAAGTGCACACCTTTGTTGGGTCAAAAACGTGCAGTATACGTCTGAAAGCTTTTGTCAACACAACTTGAAAAATTGATGTGCACCTGTACAGCTGGGTGAAAGCCCATCCTGCAAACAGTCACACTGACTAATGTATGGTGTCGTGGTGCTTTTACCTGCCAGGGTCAGGCACAGCGCCTTTATTTTTAACACAACCTGCGGCAACTTTCTGAGGTGCGGGCGAGAGGCCACACCACCTGTGTCTCAGCAGAGTACACATACATGCCATGTCATGTATAAATCATGAAATGTTATGTATCAGACATTTTGTTGACTTAACCCTGTTTCTGCAGTCTATAAGGCAGCATCTGTGCGCTGCCATGATGCCCTTTCACTGTCCCTGTGTGGGAGAGAGCTTTTTTGCACAGGGAGAGAGTTGTTTTCCATTTGAGATGCTTCTATTACAAGCAACACACACACACACACACACACACACACACACACACACACACACACACACACACACACACACACACACACACACACACACACACACACACACACACACACACACACACACACACACACACACACACACACACACACACACACACACACACACACACACACACACACACACACACACACACACACAGTTTCTCTCTTCTCAGCTGATGCTGATTCTAGCTGATTAACTCAGGTTGACCTCTTCCCCTCCCCAGCTGCTCCTGTCAGCCGTGCTCTGCTCTCTCAAAGCTTTCTTCTCCTCCTCACCACAGTCTGTGTTATGGCTCAGGTTTCCAGCATTGTCCCAACTGCTGCACAGGAGTCTTCTGCATGTATAAGCAAAGAGCAACAACTTATCTCGATTTACAGCTTTCTGCATGCAATCAATTACAGCCAGCTCTCCAAAATCAATAAGCCACTCTGCACGGGAAAAGTCTCCCCCCCGACGTTACATTTGGAATCATCAGGGGGACCTTATGTGCACCCACCTCCCAGATGAAATTGCAGTGGACGTTGCTGCTCATTCATAAAAATCTAAGCAGCATTTCTGCAGACATTCAGCCGGCACTGATTCTTCACAGACATCAAAACAATTTTGTTTGCTTTAGTTGGTATTCTCTGTGGCATAACAGTGGGTAATGAAATGTGATCATTATATAATTCCCATTTGTTCTCTTTCCACTTCTATCTTAGACGCCATTTGTTACTTGACACAGTTATCTGAGTTTGTGTTACAGTTTGTTTGCTTCATCCTGCGATAGCAAAAATGAAGCCAGCCTTGATTAGAAAGACAATGCTCTTTGTTCTGAGAGCTCTGTTTTTTCTCTTGTCATACCAGATATAAATCCAACATGCCTGAATCTGAGTGGGCAGGATGTCATGAATTTGATTAGACATTTGTTTGTGTTTTCACTTCGGCTCATTTACACTACATAGGTCTATGCTTTTGTAGCTTCAATCATGACGCAGTCCCATTCCCATTTCTCCAGGCGATTTATTCAGTGTGTTAATTACATTTATTACCAGCTGACTTCTTTACTTTACACATCTGGAGGTGTTTTAGCAACATGTTTCAGCCGTGAGAAAGACAGAAGCTTAGCACCTGCAGCAGCACATGCAATATTACTGATGTTATTTATTTTACATTACATTATATTGTTATAAGGTTTGTTTGAGTAGAATTAAGTAAATTAGAAGGTGTAAGTGATATTAAAGAAGTATCATATGAATAATTGAATTACGGGGATGTATTTGTTCCACTGTTCAATGAGAGTCATCACAAAACAGAGCATACACCTTATTTTGTATCCCTACCAATATAAATGAGTGGAAAAAAAATATGAAAGTATGGGTTGAACACAAATCATCTTTACTGATTACTCCACAAGAGAGGATCAGCTGAGTGATCACCTGGTGAACTCAGGTTGGCTCTGATCCATATATTTGTGTCCCTTTATGAAATGCTTAAAGAGCAACTTCCAGGTTAAAGACACCTGTGAATAAATGTGTAGGAAAATGATGAATACACTAGATTTAAAAAAAGATATACAGAAATATACACTACAGTGACATCTGGCGTCGTTTTTGTAAGAAATGTTCACTTCCGCATAAAAAAGCCTCGGCACATGACCTCCCGCGTGTGACGTAACACGGGGGAAAGAAGGGGGAGAGCGGCCGGTGTAACGTATTAATAAACATGGATCCCAATGCTAGTTTCGACACAGAAGACACAGAAGAAGTTGAACATGAATATTCGAATGCATATGACGGACCACAACCTTATAATTATGAGCCTGCTAGGCGTCCAAGAGACCAGGAGCAGCCAAGGATTAGAAGAAATAACGGCCATCGGAGAGAAATTGAGCTGTGGTGTGAGGAGAACCAGTGGAGAACTGGGCCGCTATCTTGGTGAGTGACCTGCGTTAGCTACAGAATGTTAGCTAACGTCACATCACAACATTGTGAAGTTAGCTATCATATATCAGGCTATAACTAACGTAGCATTGATAATATAGTAACGTTACTGGCAGGACTGTTGACACTGATCCATAACAGAAACTAATGCGCAAGTATCAGCCGTATCTCGCGTTACCTAATAATGCAACTCCACACTACGGTGCTGTGTACCGGAGGAGAGACGCGAGATACGGCTGATACTTGACGATCTGGCGGAGAAAGGTTGTGGAGCCTCCGTTGATATGCCGTTGTAAATGGCTTGATGGAAAGCAGGTGTGTAGTCGGGGAGGGTGCACAGCTGATTGCAGCAGGTGAGTGGAGGTTGAGCCGGGAGCCAGGAGTGACAGCCACCACACACACACAAACAACACAGACAGGGGGAAACCAACAAGCACAAAGGAGACGGCTGGAGCAGTACAGCCACCACAGCGTTACCTAATGCAACTCAACACTACGTCTTACGATGCCGTGTACCGTAGGGGAGAGAAAGAGAGCAGCGAAGGGGGGGGGAGAGAGAAGTAATACGGTTTCCTGATAAAGCTGTGGAGAGTATGTGCTGCAGGGAGGTGGATGCACAACGCACCCAGGAACGAACGCTAGCTCCGGTCCTTTTTACTGTGGACTCGATGTCCTGACAGGCTGGTATTTGTGCAACCTGCACAAACACAATACTGCACCATGATTACAAATGGTGAAATACAATGTAAAACTACCGAAAAATACCAGCTCACTAAAACAAAACCGCTCAACTCAACGCAACTACTAACTAAACCCGCGGTCAGAGAGCGGAGATGTTTACCCTTTGTGATGTAATATGACGCGTTTGACGTATGACCTTAAAAAAAAGCCGTTTTTAAGAGCAGAGCTCAAAATTGCTCCCTTCCCTCTGAATTCCTGCCCTTATGTCTCGTAAAACATATCAAATCCTACATTCACTTTTTTAATTGTAATTTTCAAGCAAGTTTAAGCATAAATGTAGAAAAAAAAAAAACCCTGCAAGATGCTCTTTAAGATCCCCTTCTAAGATTTGAATAAGGCTTCCTGTCGTCAGCCTGTTGATTGGAGGAAACAACAGAGCATGTTCATGCTGAATCCTGCTCCACTGCAGTCTGCGCCCAACCAGCCCATTAATGGCACATTTCCACTGCAGCGGGGTAGCTCCATTTAAGCGTCCCTAATCGTCCTCGCTCAGGCCTCGGACTGCCTCGCTGGCCGTCCGAGGCCGTGGCGCATTTCCATTACAGTTTAGGACCTGGGGTAGCAACGCAGTGTAGGCGGGGTGATCGGCTTTTTGGCTGGCTTTTTGGGCGGAGCGACGCTGGGTAAAACTGCAGTGGCGTCATCTTCAATGCGACAACTCACAAAACACACACAACAATGGAGGATGTGGAAGCGATCGTTTACTTGTTTCTTGGTGCAAAATGCTGCAAGCTTGCTTCTAGATATATATGCGACGCTAGGGATGATCTTCTATCTTCTACGTCACTAGTTCAGCCCTGGCCCTGGCCTGATAGAACCACGATTCTTAGGGGCTGAAAAAGAGGGAAAAAGTACCCGCTAGCTGGTGCTACGTTATATGGAAAGGCCTCCAAAAACTGGCCTGGCCGCTTGAGGACGATTTAAGGATGCTTAAACGGGGCTACCCGCTGCATTGGAAATGCGCCATAACACGCAGCGCAGCCTGTTTGAGCACATCACATCTGTAGGGGTGGGGCTAACAAGGAGCCAGATGAGAGTCATAATAACCCTCTCATCAGGAGCCGAGCAGCAGCAGGCACTGACCTCTCATCACACCCAGCTCTGTGGACTCTAATAATAATAATACATTGTATTTATAAAGCACCTTTCATTGCTAACGGCAATCCCAAAGTGCTACAGGAGGCGTAAGAAACAAATAATTAGAGCCTTTTTTTTAAAGAAAGGTTTTTAGGCCTTTCTTAAAGGCTTCAGTGGTCTGTGGGGTCCTCAGGTGGTCTGGGAGGGAATTCCACAGGTGAGGAGCAGCTGCACAGAAAGCCCGATCCCCCATTGTGTGGAGTTTGGTCCTGGGGGGGCGAAGCAGATGGTTTGTTGTGGAATGGAGGTTGCATGGGCACTGTTCTGTACGTATTGGAGTTTCTGAAGGCTCCTGCCAGGAATCCCGATGAGGAGAGCGTTACAATATTCAAGCCTTGATGAAACGAAGGCATGGACCAGTTGTTCAGCATCTGACAGGGAGAGTGTAGGACGGAGTTTTGCAATGTTCCTGAGGTGGTAGAAGGAGGTTCTGCACAGGTGTTTGATGTGGGTGTCAAAGGTCAGATGTCAGTCAAATCTTACACCCAGGCTGGTAACTGATGTGGAGAGGGGTATGTTTTGGCCAGAAAAGGTGATGTGGGTTATGGGGGATGACTGGACCTGGTTTGGTGTGCCAACTAAAATAGCCTCTGTTTTGGAGCTATTTAGCTGCAGGAAGTTTTCTCGCATCCAAGCCTTTATCTTCTCAATGCAGGTGTTAAGGGATGTTGATGGTGACAGTGAGGATGCATGTGGGATAGGGTCTGTCTTTATATATAGTTGGGTGTCATCAGCGTAGCAATGGAATGATATTCCATGCTGGCTGATGACCCAGCCAAGGGGCAGAGTGTACAGGGTGAACAGAGTGAACCCGAGGACCGACCCTTGAGGGACACCACGGGTGACAGGGTGTGTCTGGGACCTCGCTCCTCCCAAGGAGACGTACTCTGTTCTTCCAGAAAGGTAGGACTGGAACCAGCTCAGGGCGGAGTCAGAGAGTCCGATGGTGTATTGGAGGCGCTGAAGGAGGATGTTATGGCCGACAATGTTGAGTGCTGCAGTCAGATCCAGGAGGATGAGGAGAGATGGGGATCCAGGTTCAGCCGACATGAGCAGGTCATTTGTGACCCTGACCAGAGCTGTTTCAGTGCTGTGGGTGGAACGGAAACCAGACTGGAATTTCTCAAAGAGGCCGTTTAGTTGGAGATGGTCGTGTAGCTGGGTGGCAACTACTTTTTCTAGCACCTTGGCTAGAAATGGGAGGTTGGAGATGGGCCTGTAGTTACCAAGGACGTCTGGGTCTAGGTTTTTTTTTTTGAGAAGGGGTCTGATGACGGCAGTTTTAAGAGCAGATGGAACATGACCAGCCTTGAGGGAGCTGTTGATGACGTCGGTGATCATGGGACTGATAGCAGAGATGTTGGATTTGACAAGGGCTGTGGGTAGAGGGTCTAGTGTGCAGGTGGAGGGTTTCATCTTGCAGGTGATGTCCTCAACCTCTTGCTGAGAGATCTCCGTGAAGCAGCAGAGCGGTTGGAAAGTCCCAGGCTGTTGGTTAACACTAGGGACAGACACAGCACAGGGGGTGGAGAGATAAGAGCGAATAGTGGCAACTTTTGTCCTGAAGAAAGCAACAAAGTTATTGCACTGCTCTTCTGTAGTGTCGATGTGTGAGGGAGTTGGTGGCTTGAGGAGATGATCAATAGTGGAGAAAAGCTGCTTGGAGTTTCCAGGATTTTTACTGATGATGTCGGAGTAGAACTGTAACCGTGCTTTTTTGAGTCACTTTGAATAGGTTTTTTGATGATCCTCATAGTAGGGCTGTGCAATTTAATCGATCCTGCGATATATATCGATATTTTGTTTCCCGAGAAAGTATCGATATTTCAGCCGCGGGTATCGATACATTAACTCCTATTCAAATCCCCCGTGTTCCGCATGGCACTCTGCTCGCTGCCCATTCCCCCCCGTTCGCTTTGCATGAAGAGCGGTTACGTCAGCCAGCCGAGCCGCTAGTGTCGCTGTAGAGCATTTCTAGATACACAGACGCCGGTGTCTTCTTCTCGCAGTGAGTGCGAAGCGGTTCAGGAGAATGGCGGCAAACATTAACCACACTGGAGAGGGTCTTCTCTACCGCCGGCGATATCGGCCCAATCCCAAACCACTCCCTCGACGGAGTGAACTCCGTCTGTAGCCACACTCGCAGCTCAACGAGGCTCCCTCCTGTCAGATGGAGGGAGTAAATACAGCAGCAAGCTTTGGGACGGCTTCCCCTCTCTCAGGCAGAAACAGGAAATGCCGTAACTGTATGTAACAACGGTTTCAAATCAGCATCTCTTAGACAAAAAGTTTAAATTAATAACTCAAATAAAACTCCTAACATCTTTCATTGTGTTTCAAAGCTCTTTTAGTTTTAAACCTGATGTTTATAAGCTTCTTAGTTTTTGCAACGGTCTGTAAATATACACAACTTTATAATAAAATGCACACATTTACCTTTTTCTAGACTAAACACAGGTATGATCCTAAGTTAAAACATATGAGGTTATCATGAGGTTGTTAACATCGCAGTTTATCAGTGGATGTTTGCTGGAACTACTTGTTAACAGCTTGACAGCAGCGGACACACACAGCGCGACTCCAGTCAGGTAGAGACCGGTCTCAAGTCAGCACCGCTGCAGACTCGCTGTTTGAGGGCTTGATAGCCCACTCCCCCTCCACACCGCTCCACACTCGTAGGCGGACCCTCCGCGTCTACGCGCAAACGGAGGGGTAGGGTGTAGGGGGGGGTTTGGGAATGGGCCATCGTCACTGCTCAGAGAAGTGCACTTCTCCCAGAACACGTTGATCAGATTATATTCCTGAACAAAAATCTGAAGACAATGTAGATGCAGTTATATAGAGAGGAGCCTTTCTGTTTAGTGTTTTTGGCTTAAATGTTACTCCTTTGGACTTGAATTATTGGCAGGTACATTTTACATTAACTGTTGTTCTTAGTGACTTGAATTATTGGCTACCTCATATTCTGTGTTAAGCTAAAAATGCTGTAAAAGAATCTGTTCAGAACAGGCCACCTGCTGCACCTATTAATTGTCCATTGTGATACTGCACTTTATGTACTTACGTTTCAAAGGCTTGTAAGCTACAGTTGGCACTGTTTCAATAAATGAAACAAATTTTCTCACCACATCTTTTGAGTCATTTTGTCCAGCATTTGCAAGCTGTAGACTCTCTGTCTAGTCAGAGCCATATATTGTGTAATTGATGCTTTCAGTTTTCAGTTGAATTAATTCAATCCAAGTCAATGGAACACTCACAAGATGTCACCAAAATCACACTGTCCCTTTAAAATCTTTCAGAAAATGATGTAAGTGTATCGAATTATATTGAATCGTATCGAATCGTATCGTTGGCTGAATATCGTGATATATATCGTATCGTGAGCTCAATATCATGTATCGTATCGTATCGTAACTCTGAAGTGAACCAGGGGGCTGAGCGTGAGAAGCTGACTGTTCGCGTTTTCAGTGGGGCGTGGAGATCCAGGACAGTACTCAGGGTTTTATTGTAGAATTCCACTGATTCACTCACTGTTGTGAAATGTACAGGAGGGGGGATTTGCTGCAGGTCCAAAGTCATAATGTCTGTGTCTAGAAGTCAAACACATCCCCAGCCCTCCTGCCCATCAACATGTGCCCTTTATATTGTACATTGTGATTAATCATTAATAACCTCTTAAGCCCCAAGCCTGTTTTTCAGGTTTCAGGCTCGAAAATGACATTCCCAGAACAAATGACAATATCTTCCCTTCTAAAAAGGTTAAATTAATAATATTTTTTCTCAAAGTAATGATAAACCTGTGAGTTGGATGTAGAAAAGTCAGAATCAATATAGATGTTTTTTATTTTAAAGAAAATTCAGATTGAACATGGTAAAAAACTGTAAATTATAGTGTCCGTCCAAAAAATATGTTGTACTAGTGAAAACCAGTGGTATAGTGGGCGTTGGACGCGGGGGTACGCCGTACCCCCACTTATTTGGAGCATGATTTTTTTTTTAATAGTTAATATTTAAAAAAAATGTATAATACATATAAATCCATTGCCAGTGTTATCAGTTGGAAGTGTGTATTTGTTGTAATAATGACAAAAACATAATACATTTTACAGTAATTATAATACAAAATAAAAACGATTTCCTTAAAGAATTATGATTCGTGATCACGCTCGTGACCCCGCGGCGGTGTGTTCATGACACACCCGGCGAGCCAGCTTGCCGCCCGCCGATTTTGCGGCAGCTCTTTCCCTCAAGAACGCTAACGAAAAAGCTCTATAATGGAAGGAAACATTTTTTTACTTGACTTCTTTTCTAAAAAGAATATAATTCACAAGAAGGAGGCTAGCAGCACCGAAGCTACAAGTGAAGCTGCTACTAGCACTACATCATCAGAAGATCCGCCTAAAGACGTGGATAATGCTAGCACTAATGTTAACGTTAGCAGCGCTAGCAACGTTCCCCTGGCTAGCTCAAGCTCACCTTTCCCAGAGCCAGAGGTATGGAAGGAGGAGATGTGGCGGAGGAAACAAGAGGAATACCAGTGGATAGACGGCAAAGCTGGGAAACTGGGCTGCAAAGTATGTTCATCCATTTAGAATTCATCAGTCTTCAAAACGCAAGGTGTGTGTGTGTGTGTGTGTGTGTGTGTGTGTGTGTGTGTGTGTGTGTGTGTGTGTGTGTGTGTGTGTGTGTGTGTGTGTGTGTGTGTGTGTGTGTGTGTGTGTGTGTGTGTGTGTGTGTGTGTGTGTGTGTGTGTGTGTGTGTGTGTGTGTGTGTGTGTGTGTGTGTGTGTGTGTGTGTGTGTGAGAGAGAAAAGCAGCGCTGTCTGCTTATTTGCAATGTAGGCTAGGCCGGATTATAATCAGAATAATTTCAAGTCCAGATTCAATGTTGTTTGCATAAGTAGGCTATATTTTTAGTTTCATTTATTTAATAAGTTAATTTCAGGACAACTTTGGGAATTGTGTTTGTTTGTTATGAGTTTTAAATAGATTGAGAGAGAGAGAGAGAGAGAGGTCTGCTTAGTTGCAATACTGTAGCTTATGCAATTTAGGCCTATAAATTGTTTATGTAACTTATGTGCCAGTGTGTCCATGGTTTTGAGTGTGTGTGTGTTGAGCGCAGCGCCGTCTGCTTTTTGCAGTACAGTAACTAAAGTAGGACTAAGCATACCGGTAGTTTCTGTGGACCTGTCTGCCCGTTTTGTGAGTGCACTGCGCGCGTGCGCACTTTTGTGGCATTGTTTGGGATGACCTAATTAAAATAGCGTCCCCCCAGTAATAAAATCCCCACTACACCACTGGTGAAAACTAACCTTGGATGATGGGTTAGTAGACTAAAAACTTTAGGAATCCAAAGTACAACATATAATGAGTACCCTGTATCAAGATTGATGCAAAACAAGTTAAATTTGACCTTTTTAGACAGATTTAGCAAAAAAAACCTCTTCTGGGGCCATTTGAGTGGATTTTCCTTATCTCTGGCCCCCCTTCTTCGATGTTGACATGTGACATCTCTTTCTGACCATTATAGCCAATAGAATCTAAGGGAAATCGTCCCGCACACACTCATGTCAACAACAAAAAAAGATGGCGTCTTTGCGCATTCAATCTTGCTACAGAGCGTAAGAATGGCCTGCTCTACTATTTTAAAACGGAATTGCAGTTTTATTGCTTATAGATTATCAGAACATTTCAAAGGGGACACAGCCACATTGGATATTAACCTATGGATTAACTACATCATCGTTGTTATCGTTTTAATGCCATTGAAGACCAGTTTTGACCAGACAAAACCAAAGTAAGCCATGTTACCTTTGTGGGCTACCTAGCGCCACTTGTTTTGTTGATAACGTTGCAAGTTTGTATCTTTCAGTGTTGAGGTGGTCACCGTTAGATTCTGTGTCTTTACGATCATAAACGATGTGTTGGATGTGCAGCTAGGATAAGTAATAAGGGAGCTAGGAGTGATTTTTGGTGCAGTAATAGGTTAGCATTTTTTGCTCGGGGCTAATTCAGAGGCTCACTGTTAGCATTGTGTTATGAAAAAGATCAGTTAAAATAGTTTTTCCCCGTTATATGGATATAAAATATTTTGGGTCTATGAAATAGTAAGGTTCCTTTGATGTTGTTTCCTGCAAATGACGCGATTTCAGCCCCGGAACCGGGTCCGTGGGGCTTAAGAGGTTTTTAAACCAGAGGTAGGAAGTAAGTAGATTTGCTCAAGTACTGTCCTTCAGTACCATTTTTAGATACTTGGACTTTACTTGAGTATTTCCATGTTCTGCTACTTTGTACTTCTACTCCACTACTATTCAGAGGTAAAAGGTGTACTTTTACTCCACTACATGTATTTAATAATTCTTGTTACTTTACAGATCTGGATCAATGATGTGAAATATAATCAAGTGTTAAATCAGACTTTAGTTCCACCTGGAGTAAATTCACAAGCTACCCTGCATACAAAGTCATTCAAACTAGCTGCACCTTTACCAGCTTTGAGAACACTTTAAAGGTAGGGTAGGTAAGAATGCAGAAACCAGCTGAAGTACAGAACCGGAAAAGATCTGCCACTTGCTTCAGACTTCCTGACAGAGCCCCTCCTCCAACACACACGGATGCGCACATGACCAATGAGGGCACGAGATAAGTTTGTGCACAGATGGAAGGCTGACAGGCAGGTAGGCCATCCAGTCATTTTAGCCGGGCTGGCTTAGACGATTGGTCGTGCTTTTTACAGCGCCACGGCTTCCACAGATGACATTTTTTAGCATTTCATGTATTCATTGCTATCGGGATGTTAAGAGCATTCCATGGAATACAACAAATAGTGTTTCTGGAGTGAATTATCTACCATACCTTTAATGATCAATAATTATAAAACATATCATATATATTATTCTGAAATGGACCAATCTGCACAATGACTACTTTTCTGTCGCTACTTTAACTATATGTTGATGATAATGCATGACTTTTACTGTAACAGAGTATTCCTACACTCTGCTACTTCTACTTTTACTCAAGTACAAGATCTGAGTACTTCTACTTTTACTCAAGTACAAGATCTGAGTACTTCTACTTTTACTCAAGTACAAGATCTGAGTACTTCTACTTTTACTAAAGTACAAGATCTGAGTACTTTTACTTTTACTCAACTACAAGATCTGAGTTCTTCTACTTTTAATAAAGTATAATATCTGAGTACTTTTACTTTTACTCAAGTACAAGATCTGAGTACTTCTACTTTTAATAAAGTACAATATCTGAGTACTTCTACTTTGACTAAAGTACAAGATCTGAGTACTTTTAGTGAAGTACAAGATCTGAGTACTTTTACTTTTACTCGAGTACAAGATCTGAGTACTTATCCCACCTCTGAATCAAACCCACAAAACGTTTTTCACATCTAATTTGTTTCTTTATTTTTAGGTTAGATTTGCACACACATCTTGATATTGCAAAGATTGATAGTTTTGGCAAAATGCTTGAAGCAGGTGGCTTTAAAGCATACATGTCAAACTCAGTCCGTGGTGGATTTAATTTCGACCCGCAGGATCATTTCTAATTACTGTTAGATCTGGCCCGCCGGTATATTGCACGCACACCTTCACTCAATCCTGAGGGCTTCCTCAGCTCAGAGCCTGAGCTCAAACATTGATGAACTTGCACCCAAGATGAGATGCCAAGTATCTGGCTTGACCTAGTGTGCATCACAGAGCAGCAAACTGAGGTTCCTTTTTGCACTTTTTCTCTCACGACAACAGGGTATGTTTTTTTTTTTCTTTGAAGGAAATAGTTTTTTTGAAGCTGTTGTTGGCCTCTGGAAAAATGTAATCATAAGAAATGACTCCGGAAAAGCTGCAGATAGAGCCATACGAAATTAATGCAACTGATTTTTCATGTATTCTACGTTTCATTTTAAAGCTTTAATAACAGGCAATTATTTAAGATTGTTAGTTCCAGGTTTAATATGTGCGATAAGTTATTTCAATAAGTTTTGCAATAAACATTTAACCATTCCGGCCCTCGACTAGTACCGATTTTTAAAATGCTGGCCCACTGTGTATTTGAGTTTGACACCCCTTATTTAAAGCATTCATATTCTGCTAATAAGCACAGAGAAAAAGCACATTTTCTTTGTTTTCCAGTTATGACACTTTTTATATTATGTTACTATGGTCACTGAAACTATTATCATGCAGTGTATTTGTTTAATATAAACGTTTCCACAGAAGCTGACCCTTTACTAGTTATCCACTGTAATACCCATGAAGTAACCATTTAGTTCCATGAAGCCATGACATCTTCATCCCAATTAAACTCTAATGCACTGCATCCATTAAAACCTTGTTCTGATCTGATTCAGTCCAGTTTCATGAGATCTAAGTTGGTCTCTGGTCCTGATTCATCCAAACACTGTGTAACAATAATGTGGAGCATTGTGAATAAAATATTGAAAGCCTGAGCTCCCTAAACTTACCAGCCTGAGTGTCATTACAGAACATCAGCAAAGTGCACTGGAGCCGTGTCTTTGTTTGTTTCAATGTCAATAAGGTTTCAATAAGTTGTGCATTTGTTTATGCTTTCTTGAAAGTCCAATGAAGCAGGTTTTAAGCTCTTTAGTGCCTGTGATGGAAAAGGTTGTGACCGTGTGACATGGACTTCAGAGTTCACGTTTCCATTAGTAAACTCTGCAGTCAATGTGTTTTTAGATTGTCATGTAGTGAGAGAACACACAGTTTCACTCTGTTGGTAGTATTTGTAACCTGGCTTGGGACTTGACTTTGGTTTGATAGTGTGGAGTGGGGTCATATCTTTTTGCAGTTGGTCCCTACTGTTTTGCCATTTGTCCTTTTCGAACAAAGAGGTCAAGAAACTCTTGCATCAAAGGACCCAAATGGAAGATCTAAGGGTGTTTGCAAACCTCAAGTTAGTTTGCTTTCTTTTGATCTCTATATATAGACTGCATGTGAATGCAGAATCTGAAGGCAACAAGACAAGACTTTGGTCTGGGAGTCTTCTCGCTTCCATTAGTAGTGCGTTTGTAGTCAGAAAAGTAAAGAGCAAACACGTTTTAGAAAGCCTCAGTTGCATGCATGTAAACAGTCGGGGGAAAAAAGGGGGGGGAACGCACTTGCTGAATCTTGGCAATCGACAATTTCGCTTTTAGTTTACACCTTTTGTCTGAATTAAACATTGAAACAATAAGGGCGTAAATGTCATGTTTCATTTCCAACTTGGTTTAATGTTTTGATCCAATATCTGTTATCTGTATATAATCTTGCTACACTGGAACCACTAAAATATTGTTCGTTGCTAAATCGTCATCTGACCAATAGCAGATAAGTTGGAACATTCAGATCTTCGTCCCCTTGGTTTGCTTTCTACTCAAACAGTAAAAAAGGCAAGTGAACTAAAGCGTCTCACTCTTCTCTGTATCAGAGAAGACGTCTGTGGGATAAGTTTTCATGTCCACACAAAACTAATGGGCATTACAGCAGTCTGCTGACAGTTGAGCTGAAGCCAAGTGCTTGGAATGCTGCTGAGATGGACCCTTCCCAAAGAGCGCCCTGAGGAGGCTCCCATCACTCAGTGCCAGTCAAGCCCTGCATGACACCCCCCCTCTCAGCAGGCATGGCACTGTGGATGGCACTCGCTGTCACAACATGGCAAAATGATAGGCTGCTCAATCCCACGGCTCCCACTGATAATGGGGTCTGCTGATTGGTGGCAGGGAGTGCAGACTGCGGACCACCCTGGCTGTGTCTCAGCTCCCTAAGAGAGTGTTAGGGCTGTGACCTTTCTTCTGCCCCCCTTATGGGGCTCAAAATCTGGAGGCATCTCAAGGGATGGCCTCCATTTCAATTCTGCATGCCTTCAGGAGCACATCATCTCTTACACTTCAACTCTACCTCTATGGGGGGGGGTTCAGAGTTTTTTTTATAAACACGTGGATAACCATTGAATCAACATATTTCATGTCACGTAGAACCATTCAGATTGTGTTTAAATAAAAGCTGCTATAACTGGGAAAGCCAGTTCTTATTGGGCAAAAACAAATGGACTATCTTGTACACATTACAACATTGTAGATAGCTGGTAATACCTGGCACAAAAAAACAAAACTAAATATTATTATGTCATTATTGTTGAATCAGATTGAAAGAATAATTTGGCATTTTGGGAAATACATTTGAATTCTTGTTGAAGGATGAAAATATTGAAACCATTCTCTTATCAGTGGGCTAAATATGTAGCTAATTAGCTTAGCTTAGAATAAAGGCGTCTTCTGTTGGGCTGGTGTCATTGGACTAATATAAATACCTTGTTTAGCAAAAATAGTTGAAGGATACAGGATGATGTTGCACAGGATTATTCTGAAGGTTTTTCAGATACTGTGAACTTGTTCTCTGTCTGTCCGAACTCTATTAAAGTCTGTTAGCACTGATTGTTTCATTATTTCAGTGTTCCTCCCTCAGAAATGTCCTTTGATCAAAAAAGAAAAATTCTATAAATAGCATAGAGCGGTATTATGAAGGAAACTCAGCGAACATACTTTTGAGCAAGGCAACTCCGAGGTTGATTATTTAGAAATTTACAATATTATAAATGTCAATGTTATTTTCGATGTAGGTTTCTAATTTCTTCTGTTGGTAACCGAGTTTCACTTACAGTTAGCACTCTATTTGTGTACAATGCTGCATGATTATGGATAGTTATCCTGTATTGTGTTTGACATCACAGGGTTCCAGGCTCTTAATCATCTTCATTTGAGGAAATAGCATGTTATTGTTGTCTTGAGATAAACTTTACATAAAAAAACCCACTTAAATGCATTCATACCTCATAGGGCCATAGTGCCCTTGTTTTTTTGGAGCTCTTTTTACTTTGTCCATGTGTGTTGCCGTCCTGTTGTTTTGACTCACTCTCAACTAAGACACTCTGATCTAAGCTTCTCTTAAAGGAAGGGTAGGTAAGAATGGAGAAACCAGCTCGAGTGCGCTAGAATTTGAAAGTACGCAGCCGAAAACAATATGCCCCTTCCTTCAGACTTCCTTACAGAGCCCCTCCTCCAACACACACAAACGTGCACATGACCAATGAGGGCACGAGATACATTTGTGCACAGATGGAAGGCTGACAGGCAGGTTGGCCATCCAGTTATTTTAGCTCAGATTTTTTTTTTTTTAATGTATTTATTGTCAAAGCATTTAATATATAATTGCTATCGGGATGTTAAGAGCATTCCATGGAATATAACAAGTGCTTCTGAAGTGAATTACCTACCCCACCTTTAAGACAAAACACGTTATAATGCACATTCAAGTTATCACTGCTGCTTTGTCATTTGATTTCCAGTGCACACAAAGGTCAGTGTTTAAATAGTAGATTTCTCTTCCATATTGACAGTCAGCTGAGGAACGATGGCTCCTGCTGCTGTCCCAGGCATGACAGTGGTATGCTAACCAGCCTCTTTTATTCCTCATAAAAGGTCAAAGCCGAAGGCAACTATTTTTTGCAATGGATATTTGAACTCTTCAGGGCTCTGACGCCACGAGTGTGTGTTGCTGCTGCTTATATCCTGGAGCTGCCAGGACTGTTTCAAGTTGACACTCCAGCTCTGTGATGACAGGTCTCAGTGGCGTTTAACTTTTCCTTTCTGTTTGTTTATTACGCTGCTTTTCTCTTTGATTGCATTGTTGATGCATAAAAAACAGAGATATTGCTACAGAGCCGGTGGCACCCATTGACCTTAAGGTCAATCTGGCAGCAGGTTCTGAGTTTTGACAGGGGCAACCAACTGTGGAGAGAAGCACGCCTGCGGGCGCTCAGTGTGTTCCGTCAATGTTTGTTAGTCAAATAAACCGCACAGTATCACCCCTATGTCTTTTATTAACAGGGTGAACCAATGACAGATTTAGTGTGAGCCAAGAAGCTGTGACAGTCCATATAACCTGCCTCTGTACACCATGAAGGCCTAGCAACAATGCTAAAAGGCTTGGCATCATAACACACACACACACACACAGATAGCCTCAGAGAGAACAGTTAGAGTTTCCAGTCTCTGGAATTGATGATATCGACACACTGTAAGCGATGGACAGTATTTCACCTCCTGGAGCACAACGGGTCACAACAAGTGCATGAACAAGAGCTCATTACAGGGGTGAGTCACTGCTGAGAGAGACGGCCTGTAGAACTGCAGGAAGTGAATGAAACTATTAGTTTGTGCTGTGTGAGAGCCACAAAACACACATTTCCCTCTTCTGTTGAAATAGCCCTGCGGAAACGCCACCATCGGTGACTCCCGGGGACTTTTTCTCTTCTCCACCCAGAAGCCCAGGGAAAAAAAACATTTTAGTTGCATCAGTGAGTAACACGCCCTACTTTATATTATGTTGTTACATCATACTAGGAATATTACATACTTTCTTTTCTGAAACCCAGTTTTTTGCAGATTACATAACAATATACATTTCAAAACATGGACCTAATGTTCAACTTGATAGTGTTTATGGTTGGTGGTAAAACTGAAAAGAGTGCCTGTGTATTCATATCTCACTCTGTATTATAAGTGTGTATTCATTTTCTGTATAGTACATCACAAACAAAAAAACAATGAGCCATTGTAAAGCGATAGAATGGGAAACTACATTTAACCTTTTCACATATCCAGCATTTCCAATTTCTTTATCTGTTGCACAAATGAATAATGGACATTCACACAGATGGATGGGAATGCATCTGCAGATACTGTAGTTGTGCATGCTGTCAAATGTACTTAACAATTCACAATAATGCTAACAGCCCTACGAAATACACCTTCCTAAAATGTCTCTTTAATTGTTTTGTTGTAATGTTTTAGTGTTTGTTGTGCGTGTAAAAAAAAACATTTAATAAGCTTAAGAAAAGTAAACATCCTATATATTTATTTGAGATTAATAAAACCAGTCAATGTGGCCATTTTTCTAATTATAATGTAATAAAGTAAACCATAGCTTTAATGTACAGTATATGTTGTTGATGAAACAGTGTTGGAATATTCCCTTGTAGAGACGGGGGTCGTTATGCAGCTATCACTTTAAGCAGCCATAAAAATAAGCTGATATAAGATAGACAGTGTGTGTATAACACACTTTATCTGCAAACGGAGAGATAGTTGAAACAGCTAGAGGTCTCGCCATGTGCCTCAGAGACATTGCTTAATCATATTTAATGTGCCTTATCTCCAACTATTTTAGGAAGCAAATTGATACCCTCAATTGCACTAGGCTGATGGATTGTTAAATGTGACTATTGTGCCTGATTACGCAGACAGGAGGTGACTAAAAATGGAGGAAGATTGGGGAACGCTTTAGTGTTGACTGAATTCTCCTGCGCTCAGAGTGCAAGCTGCTGAAATAGAGCGATGCCATTGGACAGTGGAGCTAACAGTGGAGAGGATCCACTTTGTATTCAGGATAAAGTTGAGTGAAAAATATCCAAGGTCTGAGATGAGTCTGAAAAGACGCAGAACTTCTTCCTCTTAAGGGGTTTTCCCCAAGCTTGCTTAAAAAATCCCCCCACCCTTGTGGTTTGAAATGCAAAGTTAACAATTTTACTCCGGCCCCCTAAGGCCTGTATAGTCTCTCCTAATCTGTTTTAATGTGTCAAAAGGCTTTCTTCAGAGGCTCTGTGAAATTTCACACTTAAGTTGTTTGCAAAGTCAGTCTGAATTACAGTGTAGAGTGAGGGCTCACTTCACTGAAGGCATTAAGGAAAACTTTTCTAAAAGTGTGTGTGTGTGTGTGTGTGTGTGTGTGTGTGTGTGTGTGTGTGTGTGTGTGTGTGTGTGTGTGTGTGTGTGTGTGTGTGTGTGTGTGTGTGTGTGTGTGTGTGTGTGTGTGTGTGTGTGTGTGTGTGTGTGTGTGCGTGCGTGCGTGCGTGCGTGCGTGCGTGCGTGCGTGCGTGCGTGCGTGCGTGCGTGCGTGCGTGCGTGCGTGCGTGCGTGCGTGCGTGCGTGCGTGCGTGCGTGCGTGCGTGCGTGCGTGCGTGCGTGCGTGCGTGCGTGCGTGCGTGTGCGGAGCGGAGCGGAGCGGGGGTTAGAGACCCCCCCGCTGTACGATGCTCTATCTGAGCTCGGACCTCCAGACACAAACTGGGTTCACAAGCAGACTTTAGTGGATTATAAAATATGGAGTCTTCATTTATGTGTGCATGATAACAAGCCTTTTCATTATGAAATCATTCCAAATCGTCACATTGTATCAACTATCAGTGGAAAGAAATTGGGATATGATTTTATATATTTGTGCCAAATAGATCTTAGTTGTAAAACCAACACAAATAAGTATAAACACTTTTTTTTAACAACATACCACGTTTTTAAATTAAGATGAGGTAAAAGTATGTTATGTGTTATAACCAAATAAAACATATTTAGTAAAGATTTTGAATTTGGTATAAAAAATCGATCAAAATAATGTGACAAATCTTGTTGTTCTTGTTTGATTATGATAAGGATCTTGTTAAACCAATATAGTTTCAGGTTCCTGCCATAATATAGACATTTATTTATTTATTAGTTTCATCACCCTCAGAAAGGCGTGAATCTATTCTCTTTATGTAATTTGTGGAAAATGTACCATGACAGTGTAATTATTTTCACGGGGCCAATTTGCATTTCCACTGCTTTGCTAACTAAATGCTACTGTAGGTTTTAAGGCCTTAAAGATAAATTAATAATCTAGAGTATTTAAAACCCATGAAACATTTAAATTAAGTAATTTTACTTCCTGAAGGGCATCGAGGAGATTTTCCATACATATGCAGACAGACACACTTTTTCAAATTAACATCAGCATTAATCACTGAGACAGGAATCGGAGTGAGAGCAGAGCATATTTTCTGGAGCTTTGAATGGTCCCTTAGGGCTCCCCTCTGACTTTGATTAGATAGGATTTAGACAAAGTTCATGCATGCACCTCCAACCAATACTCTGATTCTGATTCAATTCAAACTAAAGTGTCTCTTAGTGTCTCGTAATGTAGTGCAGCAGTGCAGAAAAACACAGTTATATGGGGCAATGCTGTGCAGCATGCTTTGATCAACCTTTAAGGGAAATCAATTGAAATTGTTGCTCTGCCCCAATTTAGAAGACACCCCATCAAACTGAGTTGCAAAAGGTCTAAAGACTACAAGTGTTCACTTTTGTTCCCGAAGTGCTGTAAATTTAGTAATTGACTCAGCTTGTTCGGCTTCAGGCAGTAACCTAATAAGGCCATCCAAGGTTAATGAAAGACCCTTTTTAGAATGGCTGAACGTCTGACACCGATATGTAGTGGTGGTGAAAAACAATTATTACTTACATGACAGACACTTAGGGTAGGAGCCTCTGACATCAGAGTGAAACGTTGTTATTCTGTGAGACACTCACTGCTGTATCCTGTATTAGTTTGGCCTTTGCATCAAATGTAACCATTGAACATTAGATCAAAATGCCACAGTTGTTCAGATGGTGACAATCCCTTGTGTTGCTGCATTACAGCCGTCTCTTCCCAGGAACACCAGCGCCACAAATCTCAGTGATTTAACATCCTTCCCGTCCAAGCAGCTGGAGTCAGCACAAGTGTCAAGTGCCATTGCCAATCTGCTGTCATGGCGTCCTCTACCAAACAATTTATTCCTTCCTGTCTGGCTTTATTAGCCATAGATTATGGGCTCTTGTGGCTGTAGAGCATCTGCTATCGAGGTAGCATTGTAATTGGCTCTGGGGCGGCAGGGTGGATAATCATTTGAGCGTAAACCACTGTATCAGTAAATAGAGGTTCAATACAACTGTTTTCAGTTGGTCCTGTTGTGCTTTCATCATTAGCCGCGTTCACACCGCAGTACTATTCCCACTTTAGTTCCGATATAGTTCCGAAATGTCGCGTTCACACCAAAAAGAGCTGGAACTAAAATGAGTCAATCAGAACCTTTCCACCCCCTTTTCCGTCGCTGCTAGAGAGCAGGTACTTTCGTGGGAGAAAAAGGTTCCTATGTCTGATTGGCTGGGCGGAATGCAAACCACGACCCGTAAAACTCAAAAAAAGTGTTGTGAAGCCGCCATTTTATTATCCTCACATTAGCATTAGCTTTAGCCCAGCGCAGAAACGCAGAGAGACTAACTTATGGCAACACAAAATAAAACATGGGAGCGGTGGAGATGAGGTGTCGGCGTTCTGGCGATGTACTAGGAAGGCTTTAGTAGAAGCTGCTGGGAGTCCCAGCAGCTTCTAATGAAGCCAGTCCCCAACTCCGGGGACTTCCGGCCGGGGACTTCGGGTGGCAGTATACATCGTGAAGTTGTTTGCGGCCTGCCAGTAAACCCAAAGCAGAAGAAGAAGAAGTGACATCAGCGGCTCATTTGCCTAATCCTTCCCCAGGAATTTAGGGAACGCGATCTGTACTTGGTTCATGGGAACTCTTTAGTTCTCATGAACTAAGTTCTGATGAACCTTTGTGGGAAAAGTACTGAAAAGTGTGAAAGCGCCTATTGCTAGCAGCATGGCTCCAGGGATGACACTGTTGAGCTGTTGGGCTGAAACTAACCACACAATTGGATTCTATGAAAGTTAGGACATTCAAGCTTTTCAGTGAGATTTTCACAAAGATGTTTGGAAGGATTGTCATGTATTTCGAGACACACAATAATGAATTGTTATTACTTTCGTGATCGTTGACTTTCATCAAGGATCATCATCAGGTCAACATTTTAAGATATTCCATACTTTATCACCAAATATCTGTACAACTAATAACGTTCCCATCAGCCTCAGCAATGCTTTGTATTTATTCCTTATTAGCCAATATTATAATGATTACATTAAAATATTTGGAATTACCTTGTGAGCCTATTGACATGCTGGCAAAGTTTTTCTTTAGATTAGTTGTGCGTAGATGTTTATTTCCAGCCTAGACAGTGCGATGTGTTTTTCATGAAATGTAGTCCTCCGGCTGTTTGTTTAACCAGAGCCAAACTCTTGTGCTGTGTTTCAGAACTCTGTCCCATCTGCACCCTCCACCCCAAACGCTCCAGTGACTGGTTACAAGCGTATGGTCATTCCAACCCAGCCACCTTTGACTGCCACCAAGAAATCTACACCCAAACCTCAGGCACCAGGGGGCGGCTCGTCTACCCTCCCTTCTTCTGCCAGCCCGGTGACCAAGCCTCAAATCCAAACAGCTCCTCAGCCGGTCCCAGCCTCCTACGCTACAGCCTCCACCCCGAGCCAGCCCACCTTCAATGTTCAGGTGAGGTCCGCCCAGCCCGGCCCCCAGCATCAGGCCCCAATAGGGCAGCATTTCGGCCAGCAACCCATTCGCAGCCCTGCACAGGTGCAGTACATGCCTGCCCAGCCCAAAGGCCCTGACTTTGCCTATGGACCACCACAGCCTGGCTTCTCCCAGATGGCCCAGGGTGCGTATCAAGATCAGCACCATCCAGGTGTTCACCAAGTATGTGGCTTAAGCTCCAGGAGAGCTGAGCCTGCCCCCGCCCAAGCATACCAACTGCCAGACCCCAGAAAGACCTACATCACAGATGTTCCACCAAGCCTGGTTCCCTACACTGCTGGACCAGCTGTTCCACCAAAGGTAAGAACATTTTCATCCCACATAAAACATATTTTGAGTTTTAGGCAACAGCCAACCATATTCAACCTTCCCTCTTTTATTCTGGTGTCCTTTTTTTATATTTTTGGGCTACTTTCCAATCTCAAAAATGGCGACATTGGCTCCCAACTCCTACTGGAGAACCTCGAGGCTTTCACAGGGCAGTTTGGATAGTTAATCCCTCCAGCTCTTTCTAGTGTAGCCCTGGGGCTTCTTTCCAATTGGATATCCCTGAAATGCCTCCACAGGGAGGAGTGTGTGAGCCGTGCAGATTGGGTACTTGAACCACCTCAACCTGCTCTTGTTAAATGGAAAGCGTAGCAGTCTTCAAACCTCTCTGGGATATTTCAGCTCTTCAAACTGAAAGACTGAGCCCAGACGCCATGGGAAGACAACTCATTTCAGACACTTTTATGCAAAACTCTGTCCGGCTTCATTCACTACTCAAGTCCTTTAGTTGATAGTTTGAGTATGTAGAATTTTAAGGTAAATAAAAAGCTTTGGTTTACTTTAGTACAACATCAGCACCACTGAAATCACTTCATCAGTCCACCTGTTTATAACGTTTCAAAACAGAGGTGGTCACAGTATGAGCAGGACTGAAAACATGAGGTCTTTCCAGCTGTGTGGCCAAGTATGGCACGTCATTTGTCATAGACTATTAGATCAAATAGAGATCTGTGTTTGTGTGTGCAGGTGGGGGAGGGTGTATTGCAAATGTGCAGTATGGTCTGATCTCTTTGTGTGTACAGTATGCATACATATGTGCAGCATACTATGGCCATGCAATGAGGAGCTGCTTGCCATCATCCTTTGAGATGAGCACAATAAACCGTTTTTAACCTTTACGAATTTTTGAAAGACTTCTCTGTTGGGGGTTTACACCGTCTAATTTCATTTGTCTCATAAACAGCTGCTCATATGTATGTGTACTGTATACATGTACCCACTTAGCTTTTTTTAATCTAACCCTATTACTTGCAGTTAGTTTGAATTCTCCTTTAATTCTGTAAATATGGAATATGTCCAACTGTCATAACCAAATCATGTCATCAAAGGTGTGAGCAAGCTAAGAAGCCAAAGTTGCTTATGTAAGAGCAGTGTTTCCCCTAGGTTTACTGCCTTGGCAGGGTGCTGCTCGGGTACCTCGAAAAAAAAATTCGGGGCACCCAGATTTTTTTTATCCTTTGGAGCAGAGAGAGGGGCTGTGGATTATTGTTATTGATATCGTACAGTAACAAAGTATTTGTACATTAAAAAGTAATAAAGTACAGTGTTACTCTGTACTTTATTACTTTAATTCAAACTGTATTCCCTTCTTATCATGTAGCCTACACTTCTTCCTTTCATTGATACATTTAAATCACCTGACTACAGCATATAACATACCTGCTGCAACCCTGTGCTGCTGCTGCTTCTCTCTGCCTCATCCTCTATTGCTGGACGCAGCTCCACCTCATCTGATCTCTGATATGAAAGCAATCGTGTTATGATCATATTGAGCTATTGGTGTGAGTCTAACATTAAACAAGCAGTCTGCTTGTCATACATTGCTGACGATACATTTTAAGTGGCAATTTGTTGAGTCACTGCCGCTAAATGTCGGTAGCATCAAGCTAGCAAATCCTGCATTAGCCTCACATCAACAAGTGACAGAACATCCAATTATCCTGAGCTAATTTACTGAATAAACCAACTCACATCTCCTGTCTTTTTTTTCACCCAACTCATTAGACTATTCTTCTGCTGGCGTTTGATTGTTGTTTTCTGTCAAATTCAATACTGTAGTTCAAAACCGCGGTACCTGCTCACCATCTGTGAGCTATTTTTAGAATGCGCACGCTACGTTCGTTGTCGCGTTCGCGCGCGTCCACCTGGGCAGGCTGTGTGTGTCCTTCTCCTGTGACGATAACGGCTTGCGGTTAAAAAATAATAATAAACAAAATTGAAACTGGGGGGACACACAAACGGGCAGACTGCAGAGCTGTTGTTCTCCTCCTTTCCTCCGCTCTTGTCTCTGATTGTGAGTGTGTGCATTCTCGTGAGTGTGTGTGTGTGGGGGGGGGGAGCCCCGCCCTTCAGAAACAGAGCGGAGGGAGAATGTGAATATGCAAGGCTGTGGACACTGAAACATGCACATTGGATAAATAACATAGGCGTTTAGTTTATTTAATAAAAGAGCACATGTTCAATGTGAAAGTGACCGTAGATATATTACTTCAGTTGCAATTTGGTGCTATATATATATATTTTTTTTTAAATAATAAAAAAAAAAAATGTAAATTAAAAAAAAAAAAAAAAAAAACCTTCAATTTTCAGGCAGGGCGCGGGGCTCCGTTGGCAGGGCGCAGCGCCCCGCCAAGACAATGGTAGGGGAAACACTGAAGAGCAAATGATGATTTGACTGCCTGAGACTTGCAGCTCAATGTCTGCAGGTCTGCTATCAATATGAATGTCAAAGTGCCCACTGTATTTAAGACCCCTTTAGAGGTTCCTTGTTCAAAAGATAACATGAAGTCAGCCGGAGACAGTGTTTTCAAAGCGCTCACTAAGGTGTTCAGGAGGGCTAACTTGCTGATAGAATCTTCCTGTGACAGCGGACTCAAAATGTTATCTATCTTTTTTTACGCACATCATTTGGACATTAAAATACATATGTTTTCTCTATTGCTTTTCATTGCTGGAGGTTTGACTGCTCTCTTTTAATAACGGCATTTTGTTGCGCTCCCTTATTCTGCAGTTGTATGATATAATACAAAAATATATAATAACTACATTTCATTGTTAATATTTGAGATACATTTGGATTGAAACCTGGCTTCTGTCTACCTCTGTCTAGTATCATTTGTGTTTCATCGTCCATTTTCAAACACTTTCGTAGGTGTACCAATAAATCACATTTAATAAAATACCCACTAAACATATTTATAATAAGTTTAAAAGGCATTACATTTAATCATGTCAAGAGCAGAATGAGACTGTCATAGGCCTGGCCTCAAGCCTTTGAATGCATTGAACAACGTTAAACCTTTTTATAGAAATGTACATGACTGGGAAGAATGACAAAGTACTGTCATCTCTCAGAAAAGAGCAGTCAATGCCACAGAGACATCCGTTCTAATCTCAATACGTTCTGCCGTCGACAATCTCTGGAAAGTGCAAGGCCCTTGAGTTTTCTTTAATTCAAGGATTTTATGCTGGTTGAAAATACAAACTGGGCCTCCCAGCCTCTGGGAATATCTCATCAAGGACTGTACTTTACTAAATACAAATTAGCTTCAACATTGCACAGAGTATCTTCAAAATAAATCTAATTATATTTGTTCAGAACAAAAGTCTACATTTTGCTTGAAAAGCTGGCTTTGGTCCCAGGATGATGCATTATTAAAAAACAAAAGGTGGCGTTTAATAGATTTGTGAGCATCTCTTTGATTTCAGATAAAAGCAAATCACACATTTTACAGATATAGCGTGTAAGCTATATATATTTGTCTTTCTTTCCCAAGGATATACTGTAGCAGGGTAATGGGCTCCATGCCTGCCTCCCCTGTGCTTTATCTGAATGCTTTGAAAACATGTTGGGAAACTCAATGCTCGGCACGCATTCAGCCTGCTGGAGCTGAGACTGACTGTGGTGTCACATCACGTTTGACTCCGCCCCCCCCCCTTACATCTTTTATATCCAAACCTTAGCTCTAATCTGACTTTTTGTTTACTTCTATCCAGTACAGCAGCTCTTTAATGCCACATTAAGCCAGACACTATAAAAGCAAGATTAGACTAAAAGCAAAATGTCAACTTTGCCTTTGTGATCATCACTCTGCTTGACCCGGTGTCGTGACACGTTCATAACCCCTCACACATGGTAATATATCCACTTAAAATAAGTGGGCTGTGCCTTTAATCCGTTGTGTAAATAAACCCAAACATAGTCAATTAAAGGAGCTATTTACATATTTGTACATCTCCAGTCACAAGGCTTTCTTAGTGGGTCTGTGACTTTGATTGAGGACTTTATTCAAGAGATCATCCCACACAATTAAGGGTATTCGCAGAAGGTCAGTGTCATTCGAAGTCCAACAAGAAGTCCTTGGATGATATTCTATGATCTAGACTTGTTCTGATTAGCTTGCCTGCTCTGCCTCCCCCCCTCACCCCTTGTCACCCCTGCCACCTAGCAACCAGTCCCCCAACATGTCCTTACTCCCGTAGAATGGAGGTGTAACAACAGCTTTTCACATCAACAGGCTTCAAGGACGCTTAATTACCCAAATCCAGCTCTGTTTGATCTATTGTAGTCCAACAAATTCACAGATTTCATGGCTGCCGGTTAACGTACCAATTTCCACGAGTCTCTCCGCCTATCCTGAAATTGGAGGGAAACTAAGCTGGATGATGACTTGTGTTATGCTGAGTTTGAGTGACGTTTGACGGGGGAGGATTATTTTTGCACTGCTCAATCCCTGCAGCCAGTTAAAGCCCCCTCGAAGGTCAATGATGGTTTCAACTGTCAAACATGTTTAAATATCTGACATTCCTCTGCCTTCCAGTCCTGGCCACTTCGCCTTTTGACCCGCAAGAACATTTGCATATGGTGCCATCAGGATGTGTCCAGAAGATCATGTGTGAACATGTGGCATGGCATTGAGCATAAAGTCATTTGTCTTCTAAAATTGTAAAACTGAAACAAGAATTTCACTTAAAAAACAATGCATTTCGAACCACCTGTGAAAATCTATTCCAATAAATACTGCATTAACCACTGCAGCTGTGACTGTGACGTAGTGTGGTCGTCTTCTAATCATAAGGTTGGGGGTTCAATCCCAGCTGATCGCTGCAGTCAACATGGCAAAGACTGATGCATGAATGTGTGTGAATGTTCATTTCCTCGGGCAGGTGAACTTGCCTCTGCCTCTGCATGCATGTGTGTGAATGAGTGATTGTAAAAGTGCTGTGAGGGGTCGCACTGACTGGAGAAGCACTAAATAAATGCAGTCCATTCATATTTTAACACATTCAACTATAGTGCAATATAGACACCAGCTCCTTGCTACGGCTCATTTAATAACTTTCATGATCAAAGCGCCAACATGCTTCTTGATGTTTGTGCAGATCAACCAAAATCAACCAAAGCATATTGTGTCTGGCTAAATAAATACAACTTCAGTCTATGTCCTGTTATTTGTATGAAAAGCTTTACTATAAAACAAGAATTTAAAAAGTAACAAAAAATACATAAATATGAATAATACAATTATTATGACGATAGCAATTAAAACATACATTTTTAAGTTTTAACAAAATACTCAAATATAACTTTGAAGTCATCTGAACACCAAAAAACAGCTGTGAGTTTACAGGCTCAGAAATGATGAGATTAGGAACCCATACTAAACCAGAGACTGTTAATAATCCTACCCATGACACCAGGAAGGGTTACGATAAGGATCTATCATTTGGAGTCATTCAAGGGCAGGACATTTTTAGACCTCCATTTATCAGCATCATCAAGGCATATGACAAATACAAATGACATATGACAAATAAAAGCCTTGAACCTTGAACGCTCGACTCATGTAGTACCAGGCTGTATTGGTGCATACCTTTGTACATATTGTTCATATTAAATGAAATCAATACTACTGTAAGCTACTGGAAGATATGCCCTCTAATAGAGTGTTGCATTTGCAATTTTCCATGACAGACCCCTGGGTGGGAATGACTCCTACTTGTGGTTTTCTTTTTTGCTACGTAGAGACTACCATTCAGAATAATATTTTCTAAAGTGACTGCATATCACAGTTCAAAGGGCAGTTGTTTCTGTTAGAAGTATTTACATGCATGCCTGGAAAGAGGATCAGGTGTGGACACCTGCTGTGTTTACATCATACGTGGGGCATTCTCCTCAGGTGACTGACCCCAGCTGCCCTGCACTTAAGGGCTATGAGCAGCTCTTTAAAAAGCCTCCGACGGGATGCAGGGTTACCAGCTCTGCTCCAGAGAACCAGAGGGTGTGCTCGGTGCAGGGTTACCAGCTCTGCTCCAGAGAACCAGAGGGTGTGCTCGGTGCAGGGTTACCACGTGGAACTACAAAGTGAGAGCCCAGGGCTTTGACAAGATGAAGACGTGTTATCTGCAGCCCTGTGATCTTTTCTTTTTGTAGATGCACCTTGAGACAAATTGCCCTTTGTTCTACACAAAACAAACACAATGGGTATGTATTGATAGACAAATTGATTGACAAATGTTTTGTAGTTGCCTTTTAAAAATAAATACCATAACCATAAATTGGTTCAAAAAAATGGACTGATATAAATCCATTCTCGATACATTTTCATTTATTTCACAGCACCACTGAACCATTAGAATACAAGAACATCCACATTCTTTTGTATGTGTTTTTCTTTCTTCTTATATACTAAATGTCCCTCTGGCTACATGAAAAAGAAAGAATTACTTCTTTAAAATTCCTTACAGCTGCTTTCTATTTTTTACTAGACTATAAAAAGCCACCTTTTAAAATGTCTCTGTGCACCTAAACATATTTGTTTATTTGCCATTCACATGCCACTTAAGAGACAACATGGTGATTTCTATTTCTGTGAAGCAATTTCTGCCAAATTAATGTAAAGTGGAGGTGTGTGTGCGTGCGTGCGTGCGTGCGTGCGTGCGTGCGTGCGTGTAATATAGTGATGAACCTGAGAATATGATCAGAACATATTCCATGTAGTTTCTCCGACAGTGATATTTACAGTACATCTTAAAAAACAACACCAAATGAGTCATTATTTGGAAGAAGCCCACCTACTCTCCAATGACATCATTGAGCTGCTCTGCCCTCAACAGCGTCTTTGTTCTGAGATTTTGTAAAGTAGAGAAATAACAGGTTTATCATCTTTAATCTGTTTCAGTAAAGTGAACTGACATTGGAAGTCAAATATATAATGTGTGTTTCAGTGATTTGAAGATACACTGTAGAGCTTTTATTGTAACAAAGTGTTTGTTTACATTCACTGTGTGTGTATATATATATATATATATATATATATATATATATATATATATATATATATATATTATAGTATATATATATATATATATAATATATAAAACTTGAAAAATATCCCTCTAAAGTACATTTAGAACAGATAGCAGCCCGGATAAAGCAGCCCGGTCTAATTACTACTCACAACTCATTCAGTCCGGCTCCAGCAACCCCAAGCGTCTCTTCTCCACCATCAGCAAACTTCTCAAACCCTGTGACAACGCCACCTCGTCCTTCACCACCGAACAGTGCAACTCCTTCCTTTCGTTTTTCCAAACCAAAATCAGCAACATTTACAGCGATCTGACACCCTCATCAGCACCCCCCACCTCCTCTCCTGGCTCCCCCCCTTCACCTCACAGCCCCTGTCCCACTTCTCCCCTGTGACCCCCATGCAACTGTCCCACTTCATGACTGGAATTAACTCCACCTGCACACTTGAACCAATGCCCTCCAAATTTGTTAAAGAGAGCCTCCCTGCCATCTCCCAGCTCATCGCAACCATCATTAACTCCTCACTCAGATCTGGATCAGTTCCCCCCTCTCTCAAACTGGCTGCTGTCACACCCATTCTCAAAAGACCTGGACTCACACCTGACATCATGTCCAACTTCCGGCCCATCTCAAATCTCCCCTTTCTGTCAAAAATACTTGAACGTGTCATTGCCTCACAACTAAAATCCCACCTCAGCTCCAATGACCTCTTTGAGCCATTTCAATCCGGTTTCCGATCAAAACACAGCACAGAAACAGCTCTTCTGAAAATCACAAACGACCTCCTCCTCTCCTCTGACTCCGGCAACCTGAACATCCTCATCCTCCTCGACCTCACCGCAGCATTCGACACCATCAACCACACCATCCTGCTGTCCCTCCTCGAATCATCACTCAACATCACTGATACAGCACTCTCCTGGCTGAAATCCTACCTCACCGACAGACATCAGTTTATCAACATCAACAACTGCACCTCCTCCACTGCTCCTCTGTCCCAAGGCGTCCCCCAGGGTTCGGTGCTTGGCCCCCTCCTCTTCATCCTTTACATGCTCCCCCTTGGCAAAATAATTAGTCGCCACAACCTTCAATTTCACTGCTACGCCGATGACATCCAACTTTATATCTCAACAAAAACCATCACCCCCACAACACACTCCACTCTCACCAACTGTCTCTCAGAAATAAAAGCATGGATGCAAACAAACTATCTCCAACTGAACAGTGCCAAATCAGACATCATCATCATCGGCCCCCCATCCCGTATCAAAGAAATCCAGAATTTCAACTTCACCATTGACAGCCACACTCTATCTCCCCCCCTCACATCCACAACCTCGGAGTCCTTTTCGGCAGTCAGCTCAAATTCAACCACCACATAAATCACATCACCAGGACCGCCTTTTTCCACCTCAAAAACATTGCCCGTCTCCGCCCATCTCTCTCCTCCTCTGCTGCTGAAACGCTGATTCATGCATTCATCACTTCGCGACTCGACTACTGCAATAGCATCCTCTATGGCAGGGGTGGGCAATTCTTTTTTCCATGGGGCCACATGAGAAACAAAAAATATTGTGGAGGGCCGGGCCAAAAGGCTGAACTCAATTCTGCATAATATTAATTGTATTTCTTTATAAAAAGCAGTAAATAGCATTGTTTTGACAAGCTGGTAAGAGTATATGTTATAGTTGAGCAATGAAAAAGTGAGGTTGCCTTACAAAAAATGTAATTTATTCAATCAAATTTCCCAAAACAATGGTAAACAAAATGTGAACGTTTTTCACCATTTCTGACTCATATTAGTGAACATTTTCAGTCGCATTCACTACAAAACACATTTTGAGTTTCATATACTGTTGAAAGTTGTGTAAAGGTTCTTAGCATTCTTAAGACATCACAACATTGTCTTTGTGCTCCAAACATTCAGCAAGATACATCATATTGAACTGTCACTGAACATCACTGAACTGTGATTTTGAGAAAAGGCTTCCAAAGAAAGTGTCCCAGTTCACTGCTAGTTGGTTCCTTTACATGCCTACATTTGTAGTCTAACCACCTCATTTGGTGTTTTTAAGTTCTTTTTTCTTGTTCAGTGAGAGAAATCTAGTCTCTGCTGGGCTTTAACGAGTGCATCGAAGTCAGGTTGAATGTCTGAGGTGGAGATGCGAAGCACAGCTGACAGATGATCATCAGTGAGAGAGGATCTATACCTGGATTTCATAAACTTCATCTTTGAAAATGTTTGTTCACATATGTAGGTAGAGCCAAAGAGAACCAACATCTTCTGAGCATGTCTCCTCATGTTTGGAAAGTTCTCCTCCTCGAGAGAAGAGTAGAAATCCAGCAGAGATCCTGACTTAAAGCGCTCTGCCAGTACTGCATCAGACTGCAGGTCAATGAGTTCCAGCTGAACATCACTGGGTGCATTATCCATACTGCAGGTAAAGGGAGAGGAAATCATGAGCATTTCATCCTCGATTGTTCGGAGATCTTCAAATCGCCTTGAAAACTCACCATGCAATGCTCCTAACATGGATGGATTTCATGAACAAAAAGGCCCTTGCCTTGCAGTTTGGTGTTCAGTTCATTCATCAGTGCAGTCACATCAACAGCAAATGCAAAATCTGCCATCCAGTCCTCGTCTGAGAGCTCTGGGATGTCTTTGCCTTTCTTCTCACAAAACTCTTGAATCTCTGCTTTCAGGTCCCAAACTCTTTTTAGCACTTTGCCCAGGCTGAGCCATCTGACAGCTGTGTGGTAGCCGATGTCACTATGCTCAGTCTCATGCTCCTCCAAAAGTGCAACAAACTCTGTGATTCAATGCCCGTGCCCTGATGAAGTTTACTATTTTAGTAACAACATCAATAAAATGGTGAATTTTTAGCACTGACTTGCACAACACATGTTGGTGTATAATACAATGCAAAAATACCAATTTCTGATCTGCGTCGATTTCAGTCACTTTATCTTGCATACGTTTCAAAAGTCCAACATTTTTACCTGTAAGATTTGGACAACCGTCTGTTGTGACACCTGCCAGTCTGTCCCATTTCAGTCCCAGCGTGTCCATGCACGCATTTACCTCCGTGAACAGATCGCTCCCTGTCGTCGTCCCTTTCATCGGCCGCATTGCTGCCAGCTCCTCCGTAATCTTGAAGTCAGGCGTTATCCCACGGACAAATACGAGTAACTGCACTGTGTCGCGGACATCACAGCTCTTGTCCAAAGCCAAGGAGATAAAGTCAAAACTTGCCACTTCATGTTGCAGCTGAAGCTCCAGATTCCCCGCAATGTCCTCGATCCTTCTCGTCACGGTTCGCCTGGACAGCGGGACTTGCTCAAAGGCTTCTTTTTTTTCAGGGCATATTAGTGCTGCAGAGTCCACTAAGCACTCTTTGACAAACTCCCCCTCTGAGAATGGCTTACTGTGTTTAGCTATTTTGTGGGATATCACGAAGCTGGTCTTGGTTGCTGCATCCTTGGATGTGTGAAGCTTGGTAAAAAAGCCTTGCTGCTTTTGCAGCTTAGCTAGCAAAGCGTTCGATGTGCGCGCCCTTTCAGCATCAGTCAAGTTTTTGTATTTCTCCGCGTGTTTCGTCTCGTAATGCCGACTCAAATTGTAGTCCTTGAACACGGCGATCTGCTCCCCGCAAACTAAACACACGGCTTTACCTCCGACTTCAGTAAATAAATACTTAGCAGTCCAATTTTTGTTGAAAACCCTACATTCGGCATCTACCTTTCTTTTTTTAGCATCAGCTGACATTTTTGAGCGCTAAAGTCGTCTTGTGACAATTATCCAATAACGCGCACGTCTTGATTTGGCGTATTGCGTCATTATGTACGTGAATAAAAAACAACTTCAAAATAAAAGCATTGCAGCTTTAGTCCATGCATGAGGTACAATTAGAAAATATGTTTATTTTGTAATTTCCAATTAACCTTACACGGGCCGGTCAGAGTCAACCAAAGGGCCGTATGTGGCCCGGGGGCCGTACAGTGCCCAGGTCTGCTCTATGGCATACCATCCAACCTCCTCAATAAACTCCAACATATCCAGAACTCTGCTGCCCGCCTCCTCACCCACACCCGCTCCCGAGACCACATCACTCCCATCCTCCAGAACATCCACTGGCTCCCCGTCCGTCAAAGAATCCACTTCAAAATCCTCCTCATTACTTACAAAGCCCTCAACAACCAGGCCCCCCCCTTCCTCACAGACCTGCTGCACCACCACACCCCTTCCCGCTGCCTCCGCTCATCAGAAGCCAACCTCCTATCCATCCCCACCCGCACCAATCACCGGACCTGGGGGGACAGAGCCTTCTCCGTCGCTGCCCCCTCCCTCTGGAACTCACTCCCACAACCCATCAGAGACTGCACCGACCTCACCACCTTCAAAAAACTCACAAAAACTCACCTCTTCAATCTGGCTTTTCATGTGTGATTGTTTTTGTATTATTTGACTTTAACTTTAACTATATATTTATTTGTTGTTCCTTTCTTCTCTTTTCTTTTCTCTTCACTATTATCTGAAAAGCGTCTTTGAGCACCTGTAAAAGCGCTAACAAATTAAATCTATTATTATTATTATTATTATAGATACAAAATGTGCGATTAATTTGCGATTAATCGCGATTAAATATTTGAATCGACTGACAGCCCTATATATATATTGTTCATATTTATGTTTACTTTCTACCAGTATTACTACCAGTATTCCCTCGCTGGCAAACGGATGTGTTTCTTGGAGTTTGTTCATCCTTGGGGCTTCGCACTAAAACAAATGAAACCAGGACCCACCCGTTCAAACAGTTCCTAGTGGAGTTACTCGAAGTGATAAACTCAACAGTTGTTTGTTCGTGGACTATAAACCTCAAATAATGTATAGGGTATGGCTCCACCTCTTTTTTAAATCTTCAGCATATGTTGTGAAACTGTGTGATGAAACCCACAGCAGGGGGTCCTTCCAGTTAAACCCTCCTGAAGCTGTATATGCATCTCTGTTCAAAGCCACCAGACTCTTCACAAAAACAATCATTTGACCAAGCAGAACATCAGAGATTAAAGAGAGAGTAAAGTACTACTTGTCAGGATGATTCAGGGTAGGGGTCGGCTCATGTCAGCCACTGCTTCACCTTGTTGCCATGCAGCACACACTGCTGTCCTCTGGTCAGAAGTCAGCACAGCTCTAAGCAGGTCACACTGTGCAGGGATCAGCTGGATGCCTGCAGCATGTGCACACGGCTGTATATAGTGCTGGGCCTACAACAGGTTGCTGGATGACACGGTGTCTGGTGGAGGTCCACACAGGCTCCGGTTGCTGGATGTTTCATGTACTAAAGGTCAGTGTGTTGACATGATTCTTGAGGTCAGTATGTCCTTATGTTTCACTGTCTCGTGCCAACACATCCAAAGCTTCCAGATGAAGGTGCCTGAGGCTTAAAGCCATCTCAGAGGCAACAGACAGACTGGGCCATTAAGGGTGACTGAGGCTTAGTATTGATTCAGGTTCATGATGTCATCGTGTTTCAGGTAAGTTGAATGTCACGAGAAAAACTCAGTGTTCAAAGCAGATTGATAGAAAGCTTTTATTGTAAAGCTATTTTGAGGACTGCTTGATAAATCAAAAATAATACTAGTAAATGTTTTGTTTTCCCAACTGTTAGAGAGGAGTGAACCCTTAATTATATTTATTAGTAGATATTTGAAACCCGAAAACTGTTTCTGGATTCTCTAAACTAAATTCAACATATTATTTAACATTATGGAGTCTACTGACGCCACATCATTTCCAACAATTCTGGCAGTTTGGAGAAGCACAGGGCTGGGTCATGCTGCTGGCCTTTACAGAGGACATTTGGAGTTATTGAACACAGTTGCAGTTAACTTAAGAGAACTCTGCCTTTACAACACTGTACTAGTATGTATGTATTTGAATAATAATGTTATTTATTCACATTAATTGGTAATAAGCAATGATTCCTACATTACGGTTGACTATCTTACAGTTTGAAAGTGCCCAAGTGGTTATTTAAGGAGGTTATGACCATCCTTGTGTTAATGAGGGTAAACGTCTCTGGATTGGAAGAGATATAAGATAAGAGTACAGAAAGTTGACTAATTTACAGATTTTGCATTTCACTTTATCAACTGGATTCTCTCAACATTTTAACTGTTGACCTCAAACAGACACACTAAAAACCCCACACAAAACATACGACCACCAAATAGTTTAAATGTGTAGAGCTAAACCTATCATTATTATGATAGATATTATGAACATGTAAAAGGTGTCTTCATTTTGAACGAAATGAAGACTTGGTCAGCACTTGCTTTTGCTTGTTCTACATTCCTTTTTTTTTTACTCAGAAATAGCCGGCTGTGTTCTCTCTGTTAGTTTGGTTGTGTGTGTGTGTTGATTGGCTGGTTGGTACAGTCTGTGGTGACCCCTCAGTAGATCACAAGTGTTTGTCACATAAGTGTTCATAAATAATAGGCCCTGCCAGCCTCCTCTCTCGGCTGCTCTGAGCCCAACAGCATGGCTGCTAAATAACTGCTGGGATCGATAGCTGTGACTGCAGCTCAGTGAGCCAGCCATCTGAAATGTCCCAGCAGTTTGTTTCTTTTCTTGTTTTCAGTTCCTCCTGGAGGCCTGCAGTGAAGTGATGCAGATTGTATCCTGCAGTCCCAACTTTATGTGCAGTTTTAAATGTGCTCCTACATTTGACACATGTAAACATGCAGATGTGTCTGTATTTGAACCTTTTTGTGATAGTGTGAAAGGAGTTAAACAACATGTTGAAACGGTTGAAGCCCTCTGAACTCCAAGCAACCCACCCACCAACCCACCAAGGCATGTTTGCTTAAAAAAAAAAAAACCTTACATTATCTATTATTATTCTGATCAAAGCCAGAAACTATACAAAGTGAAATTATCCATGATCGGCGATAAACCCTTCTGTCAGGAAAAGTAACCAAAACTAAGCAAGAAAGTAGTGATATATATATGTGATATAGCAGTATATATATATATATTTTTTTTTTAAATAACTTTATTCGACATGTCTCCATTCAAATGGTGCTGAAAAGGATCCATTTGCACTAACCAGGTGCTGTTGAAAACATTTCCTGAGCTCCTTGGCGCACTTGGTAAACTATGAACGACACAAACAGTCACATGACAAAAATGTGGGACATTTCGAGACACCTTCCCAGAGCAGAGGATGAGAGAGGTTCTAAACATATAATATCTCAATATGTGTAGCATCTGGAGCCTCCTTTTTTATAAACATTACAGCATTGATTTTATTTAATAGATAATCAAATAAATTACATTTTTCTTTTTTAAAGATTAATGACGTTAAAACCATGACTGCTGTTTCTATAGAGGTGCAGAACTGAGTGTTGCAGGGAGAAAGGGGGTCTGAGTGACTCTGCCTGTGCTGGTGTATAGAATGTGCAGTTTGCCCTTTAGGTACAATCTACATGACATATACTATACTGTTTAATAGTAAAGTACAAAAGCAACCACATGCATAAACAGCAGCCCCTGCTGGCTCCTTCTGGACTTGATCTCACTTCTAACAGCTCACTGGTCCTCCACAAAAACAAGTTTTCACAGTCTGTGCCTGAACCTCTCCGCCCTCTAACATCCTCCCCTGTTCACAAAGCACTCGTGTTATCCGCCCCTGGCTCAGAGAGCATGAAACGTGTGCACTTTCTAAACATTTCTCTGTCGGGTCAGGCTCTGTGTTTTGTTGGCTCCAGCGTTTCAGTGGTCCACACATATCCTTCAGGGTGTCATTCAGATAAACCATGTGGTTGTTAAGGTGGAAAGCAGAAGGATATATCATGGATTGTTAGGAGGCCAAATTACACAGAAGAAAGAAAACACTGTGTTAGAAAAGGAAGTGCAGGTCGCCAATACATGGATTTGAATACATAACCTGTAAGAATCTTCATTATGTCCACCACATGCGTTTTAATTTAGACCCGTGCGACCACATGAGGAAAAAGCAGGAAATACAAGTCTCTCCAAAACCATGCAGGCAGACCTGCATCCTGTGAACTCTGCTGTTTGCTACATTCATGATTGTAGTGGTATACAATAGACGCCAAATAAGTTTTATCTCCATCCCGACGATTTGTGCAGCCATTTGTTGTTGTTGTGTATTTTTTTTTTTTCACATTGCTTGTGGCTCCCCTCTCTACAGTCTCAGATTTTCAAATATCTGTTTGCAGGGGGATGTGTCAGTTCCGAACAGATGACCTAGTTTTTTTACACACGCACATTACAATCTTACAAACACTGAAAGGCCCCTCTACATACATTACATCCCTGCGAACACTCTGAAATTCATCATCCCTTTTATATGAGATCAGAGTACAGCAAAGATTTGAATGGCTGTGGAAAATGTCAATTATGGAATTGGTAAATGTGTAATTATCGCCGGCTGCTCTGTACACAGCTGCTCTACAGTTGACTTGTTATTTTTTTCCCATCATTTAATTGGAGCTGAAACAGCATGACCTATTTTGTTTGGAGAGAATGTATACTTTATCTGTGCCTCCTCAGAAGGTGGCCTTGAGCTGAATACAGCGCTGTGATGATTCTTCTCAATGCATTACAGATTACTCATAACCTGTTTAACATCGCAAGCAGCAAATTCATCCACTGGATTACATAAGGACACAAACATGTGATTCCTTCACAAACTTTACACATTCTTCAATTAAACATGCAGCTGCCAGAAAAATGACAAAGAGCATTTCCCCTTAAAAACCTTATTTATGTCCGGATGAGGCTTTTTATTTGAACCTCCAGTGCCCACTGCTGAGAGCAACACCCTGAAATCATCTGTGTGATCCAAACAGCGCCGTACTTTTACTATCATGGACCCATAACTCCTGCTTCTGAAAGTCAGCAATGTGCTGCTGTTTCACACCGACACAAACACCGGCTCAAATCTGTGTTAAAGATGTGTCTCTGCAGTGTGGAATATCAAATAAAGCCATCCACTCTAAATTGCTCTTTTAAAAAAAATATGTGTGATTCCACACACGGCATACGACCCCCCCCCCAAAAACGCAAACACACATGCAAACACACACTTACTCAGTGAAAGGATCGTGTGACTGATCCAGAAATCCCTTCATTGTGTTCCTCAAACAGAGTGGCCTAAGCTGCTGTAATCACTCGTTTAGTGTTGCTGCAACAATTGCTTTTTCAGATATCCCAATCGCGAACTAAATCCAATCCCTCATGAACCCTAACTATTAATGCTATGGTCCATTTGTTGTTATTAATACTATTATTTTAATAAGCCATTTCCTTTTCAAAAGGCTCTGTGTCCACTTTAAAGGACAACGTTGTGATCTAGGGAGACAAAGAGTCAGGATGTGAGTGAGAGCTGAGTTAAGCTTTTCTTAAAGCCCGACTTAAAGCTGCAGCTCTACTGACACTGAGGAGCATTTTGTTTGTTCAGTCCATCATCATTTAATCTGTGAATAAATATGTCTACAAGTGATTATGTCTTTCTTTAGTTTGTGCCGATCGCGCAGAAAAATGTGAAGCTATTGTAAAAGGTAAGACAATTGCTCTTGGTTTAAGGTGTTACGTGTGAAGGAAACCCGAAGCCTTCCTCTTCTGGTTCTCACTCTCAGCTCAGTGGATAGTGCTGTTTATGCACTGGCTTTCATTGTATTAGCACAAAAAGTACCGGCCTGAATATGAGGATACAGCTCACAGTTCCTCAAAAGTTCAAAGGAAATCTGAGTTATTCTCCTTGTCTAAAGAAATAATGAATAGCTGTTATCACAGGCCATTGTTGAGCTTTTGTCACACGGGACACGTACAAAGAGTTCCCCCCCCCCCCCCCCGGACTTTGTTGCTCTTTTTTTGTGTGAACTGGCTTCCTCCTTTTCTCCTGTTATAATTACTACGGCCATTATTGGTCAAGCCTAACCATTTCTAACCTCCCCTCGTTAAAAAGCTGACCAACACATGATGACATCCTTCTGAACCAAAATAGAAAGTAGAGAACAAAAGAACAAGATGTATTTATTTTGTGTTGTGCCTAAATTAGTTGCATAATAACATATCAGTATATAATGAATCTACAGAGGCTCTGCTTAAAAATGCGAGCAGACTTCATGAGCCTCGGCCTGTCCACACAGCAGCTTAAAAAAAATCTTGAAAATCTTGGAGCTGGGCGTGTCTGAAAGCTTGGGGATTTTTTGCGAGCAACGCGACCAACAACCAATCACATGAATCTCCCGCCCCCGACACCCAAAGCAAAAAACCCCGGTTCTTCTCCACTCAGAATATGTGCAGAAAGGAGTATGACATTGTGTGCATTAATGTGATGCATATAGTCTATGATGTGGCAGAGGTAAAGTGTCAGCGGGAAGGGCTATGATGAACATTTATGAGATTAATGTCTGGTGCTATCCATGCTGGCTAAAGATACTGTCTATGCTTGCTAGCAATGTTTAAACGAAGTAAACTGGATATAAAATCCCCAAACAGTCGAAAACCTACCAGTTTCACCCACTGTCTCTGCCACCTCCCTCCATGCCTGGTTCCTCCGGTTTGTTCCCCGGTAAGTTATTAGCGACTGGTCATAAAAACCGGGTGATTTGCTACCGCAATAACTAATTTCTCCTCCATTTTCAGGAATATAGAAAATGAACTGCGGTCTGGCTCTCCCAGCTTGCACGCGGTTTGATTGGCTAGCGCTTGTACTGTCAGATTTGCATAAATGGGATTTGATTGGCTGACGCTTCCACCTCAGCTTCAAAAGTTGAACATTGCTCAACTTTTGAGTCCTGAAAATCCTGGAAATCCTGGAAATCTTCGCTTTGCTTCCCCACAATGCAGTTCGGCGAAAAGCGAGGCAAAGTGTCGTCACCCCATTCAAAGTGAATGGGCAGAGAAGCGTTGGAAGCGTTGGAAGATTTTTTTAACGCTGCTGTGTAGACGGGCCGTAAAGGCCAGGAGTTGGCAGCAGACTAGTGAGGTTGTCTTTATCCTAGTCGAGGGCAACACATACCTTTGCTACTTCTTTCAAAGGTTGTGAATAACTGCAACCATGACAGGTCCTTGATTGTACATCACATCAGTGATCACAAAAGAATAGGCTGGTGGGCCCAGTTTTATGGAAGCTTAGCTGTGGACAGACAGCACAGAACAGGACAAAGTATCTTATTAGAGCTGTTGTAAAATATCGGCCAATGTTTGTCAGGCTGATGGAGTCGGAAGTCTCATTTCCTTCCAGCTCTGGCAGCACTTCACATGTTACACTTTATACTATAAAACCGTTTAGATATTTCTTAATAAAATGCCGGTGCAACGTTATCACATGAAGAGGTCAATCTACAAAACAACAGCTACACTTAAAGTCAATGAGCCATGACATGTTCCTGTTTTCGACATGCTATGTGTTCTTTGGTCTCAGCAAAAATGTTTTTTTTGATAAATAACTTTTATGTTGCCACAAGCAGAGCTTGGCTGTGATTGATCCTACAGCTCTAATCCCAGTTGCTGGTATGCAGACAGCTCCATGTTGTGTTGCAGCTCCACATCAGAGGTGTAGATGTGAGGAGAGCAGTTGTCTCTCTCATTCACTCAGGGAAAACTCAGGGCCGGAGGTTTGTTCTTAGCGGGAAACTGTGCTGTCAGGTGAGAGCGTGCATCCAGTCCCCCCACTCCACCTCTTACTTAATCAGTTCTGACACAATGCCAATCCCACAGTGGGTGGGGCACCCAGCTGTATTGCTGGATATGGCAGTGGGCAGTGATCAGCTCCCACTCTCTGTCCGGCTGCATCAGGCTGCATCAGGTTGCATCAAGCTGCATCAGGCTGCATCAAGCTGCATCAGGCTGCATCAGGTTGCATCAAGCTGCATCAGGCTGCATCAAGCTGCATCAGGCTGCATCAGGCTGCATCAGGCTGCATCAGGCTGCATCAAGCTGCATCAGGCTGCATCAGGCTGCATCAGGCTGCATCAGGCTGCATCAGGCTGCATCAGGCTGCATCAAGCTGCACAACACACGCTTTAGTTGTTTCTGATTGTGAGTGGTCTGGCATTTAACCACGGTTTTGTCAAGGCTGGCATTTGATGGTCTATCGGGATGCCTTCAAGGAGTATTACAACCGATGTGCCATTATAAAGCAGATGGCAGATGACCTGGAACTCTAAGCCCCGTCATACTGAGGGAACAGTGGAAAATAGGTGCAGCTCTTAACCCGGGTGACACTGAATTTAAGCACTAACTTCAATGAAAAAGCAGCTGAGTGTCCTGAGGGCGTAGGAAAACAATTTACTGAGCAGAGCCAGACGTAACTGAAAAATCGTGTCTGCAGCAGCACGTATAGCTGCTGTATGGTTTCTATTGTTGCCGCTGAAAAGATGAACAGGAACTGCGAAGCAATCATAAAGCATGCAGGGAAGCAATTTCTTTCTCTTATTCAAGTGAAAAATTATTCCGTGCTGTCACAAAAGACTCCCTAACAAGGTGCTTTAAACTCTCTGGCAGTGCATTGCTGCGGGGTGTCAAAGAGTGGATAAGCTATAAATGAAGCTTAAACTCAAAAGTCTGTTTCTGGTAATAGCAGCATTTTGTACCCTCTTCAATTTGCTTTTGATGTGGAGCAAAGATTAACAGTGTTAAATCGTCCTCTTCACTGTCTCAAAGTAACAACATGGGAATAATGAGCAGGTTGTTGACAACAAGAGCACCTCTTTAAAGTCTGTGAACATTATAAAGACTTTTCTTTTCTTCAGGTTCTTGTATTAGAATAAATCCCCTCTATTGACCATTTTGTATTAGTTCAGTTAAAAAAAGCCATGTAATCTGAGGCGACAATATCCATTCACTGAGGAATGCTTTTATCTGGTCCTGATCCTCCTGGTCCTGCCTCTTCATGTTTGATCGGCTGAGACTCTCGGTGCAGCTGATGTCAGTGTGGCAGAAAGATTTGCACGTTGAAAGTGTCGATCCCTCAGGGTTAATGAGGCCTTCTGTTTGGGTTTCCATTATCAGCCAAACGTCATGCATCACAAACTTCTCTGATGATACACAGTGGACAGTGATCAGAGCTCAGCATCTCTCCTTGTCTCTGGAAATAAACTCCATCAGAAACCTGCTGTATATTTGCCGTACCACAGTTTGTGTATTGTTAAGATTACACCAACTACACACTCTTTCTTTTCCAATCCTTCCTCATGATCAGATTGGTTTACTAAGGAGGTCAGTCATATACTCAGCTGGTGACTGACCTGTGCCATGTAACATCAAGACGGTAAACCGTCTGACAGCAAGCAGCGACATGGCAGAAATGTTGAGTGTTACATAACATTTGGACTAAAGTCTTCCTTAAATGTTGGTTATCGTAAAGTTGTATACGTTTTATTCCGAGTGGAATCAATAAAGTCTAAAACAGTTTGACTTGCCTTAAGCTGTAGGATCTACAGTGGGGCAAAAAAGTATTTAGTCAGCCACCAATTGTGCAAATTTTACCACTTAAAAAGATGAGAGAGGCCTGTAATTTTCATCCTAGGTATACCTCAACTATGAGAGACAAAATGAGAAAAGAAAATCCAGAAAATCACATTGTCTGATTTTTAAAGAATTTATTTGCAAATGATGGTGGAAAATAAGTATTTGGTCAATAACAAAAGTTCATCTCAATACTTTGTTATATACCCTTTGTTGGCAATGACAGAGGTCAAACGTTTTCTGTAAGTCTTCACAAGGTTTTCACACACTGTTGCTGGTATTTTGGCCCATTCCTCCATGCAGATCTCCTCTAGAGCAGTGATGTTTTGGGGCTGTCGCTGGGCAACACAGACTTTCAACTCCCTCCAAAGATTTTCTATGGAGTTGAGATCTGGAGACTGGCTAGGCCACTCCAGGACCTTGAAATGCTTCTTACGAAGCCACTCCTTCGTTGCCCGGGCGGTGTGTTTGGGATCATTGTCATGCTGAAAGAACCAGCCACGTTTCATCTTCAATGCCCTTGCTGATGGAAGGAGGTTGTCACTCAAAATCTCACGATACATGGCCCATTCATTCTTTCCTTTACACAGATCAGTCGTCCTGGTCCCTTTGCAGAAAACAGCCCCAAAGCATGATGTTTCCACCCCCATGTTTCACAGTAGGTATGGTGTTCTTTGGATGCAACTCAGCATTCTTTCTCCTCCAAACACGTCTAGTTGAGTTTTTACCAAAAAGTTGTATTTTGGTTTCATCTGACCATATGACATTCTCCCAATCCTCTTCTGGATCATCTAAATGCTCTAGCACTGTACTGGCTTAAGCAGGGGGACACGTCTGGCACTGCAGGATTTGAGTCCCTGGCGGCGTAGTGTGTTATTGATGGTAGCCTTTGTTACTTTGGTCCCAGCTCTCTGCAGGTCATTGACTAGGTCCCCCCGTGTGGTTCTGGGATTTTTGCTCACTGTTCTTTTGATTATTTTGACCCCACGGGGTGATATCTTTCGTGGAGCCTCAGATCGAGGGAGATTATCAGTGGTCTTGTATGTCTTCCATTTTCTAATAATTGCTCCCACAGTTGATTTCTTCACACCAAGCTGCTTACCTATTGCAGATTCAGTCTTCCCAGCCTGGTGCAGGTCTACAATTGTGTTTCTGGTGTCCTTTGACAGCTCTTTGCTCTTGGCCATAGTGGAGTTTGGAGTGTGACTGTTTGACGTTGTGGACAGGTGTCTTTTATACTGATAACGAGTTCAAACAGGTGCCATTAATACAGTTAACAAGTGGAGGACAGAGGAGGCTCTTAAAGAAGAAGTTACAGGTTTGTGAGAGCCAGAGATCTTGTTTGTTTGTAGGTGACCAAATACTTATTTTCCACCATAATTTGCAAATAAATTCTTAAAAAATCAGACAATGTGATTTTCTGGATTTTTTTTTTCTCATTTTGTCTCTCATAGTTGAGGTATACCTAGGATGAAAATTACAGGCCTCTCTCATCTTTTTAAGTGGGAAAACTTAGACAATTGGTGGCTGACTAAATACTTTTTTGCCCCACTTGTATACAGTTTGGCATGCAAGGCGCTGCATGAGAACAGAAGAAGCTGTCCTCTCTCTGCTCCTGTTATAAATCGTGCTTCTGCCTTTGTTCTTATATTTGTATGTTCGCATGTAAGCCTATATGTGAAGCACTTTGTAACTTTGGTTTTAAAAAAAAGTTAATACAATTGTTATTGCTCTTATTATTATACTGTTGCATGTAAATGCAGTCATCAATAATGCCGGGAGTAATTACTCTTTCAGGCAACACAAAAACATTTCTTCACTCAATTTCCTATTGATCATCGGATTGCTTTATGCGACACAGTAAAGCAGAGAGCGCTCGCTAACGGCTCCCAGATGTCACAATTAGGAAGACCTCAAAGGTCAGCTCAGATCCGGCCGTGTCACAATATTGAAAATCAAATCTAATGTAAAGATCCTGTCGGCCGCAGATCTAGGGAAGGTCAACTGAGTGACACTGATTTCTGAAGACGCTGAGCCGCGCAGCACGGAGAGAGCCAGGTTCAGGCCTCTGGGGTGTCTGCAAAGAACACACACCTGTGACGGGTGTGAGCCAGGGCTGGGGGACGTGGGGGAATGGGGGGGGCTTTATTCTATGGCTCTGCGGATGATTGGCAGAAAATGTCAGGAGCAAGACGTCAGCCCCATACAGACACACAGCAGGCAGATGTCACAGACTGCATGATAAGAAGTTACAGAGTTATGTCATCCTTCAGATCCTCTCAGACTAGGCCTCCACAGCATCTCAACTCTTTTGTGTGACTGAATACATATCTCCTGATCTATCACCCAAATGTACCCGACTTAAAAGTCGTTTCCCTCTAATGTTGTCCTTCTCTTTTCCTTCCCTTATCATTATTTTTCCAAACACAAGGATTATTCAGGGTCACAGTTTTTCCACATGCTTGTATTTCACAGAAGGACATGCACAGCCTTCTGGGCTGCACACCACTGGGGCCTAAGCCAGGGTCAGGTATCTCAGAGGGGAGGGGGGGGGGGGCAGACTGAAGCCCATCTACTGCATTTTAATTAAACTCAATGTGTTCTGTTTGACCTTCAGAGAGTGCTTATTCAGATTTATTGAAGTCAGGCTTTTTGTGAATCTTTAAGTTCGACCTGAGCATATTTTTGATAAGCGACACAGGTGACATTCATCAGTGAGGTGGAGATAAGTAAAGAGACGACTGAAATGTTCTTGGTTGTCTTGCTTGGCTTTTGTAAATCACAACTCTGCTAAACCCCCCACCCCCAGGGCAGCGCTCACATGGCCCACCCTGAGGATGAGCTGGAGCGCCTGACCAAGAAGATGCTGTTCGACATGGACCACCCACCGTCTGAGGAATATTTTGGTAAGAAAGATGGTTCATCTCACCCAAACTTGGTCAGCATTAGGCTTTTGGACATGTCACAGCTGAATATCAATTAGCAGCTTTGTTTTCAGCGTAGCTTCTTTTTTCTACTGAGGAGCATTTTAGCCAGTTAGACAAATGAAATCATCATAACATCAAACAAAGCTGCTGACTTAAACACAGTCTACGAGCTCTGCAATTACTAATCAAAGATATACATTCAAGTTCAGACAGCATCTTTTTGTCATCACACTGTCTAACTAATCACTCCCAGATGTACAGAAGTAAGATCCTTTCTGCTATAAGGTGTCCCTAGCCTCCGAAACAGCAGTGTTTTCATCGTGCCCAGGTGAGAGTAGCCATGTGGCTGAAATGATCCCATTAGTCTTTACACATTTTGTCCTGTCCTTTTCAACCTTTTGGGTTCTGAATAAACATAACATTTTCAGAACATTCATCAGAACATTTATGGGAAAGTAAAAAGGTATATTTTCCTTTTATAAAAAGTGAAAATAGACATATTGTTAAACCCCAAATCAAAAGCTTACAGAGAGAAAATAGGAAAAGGAAACCAAAGAGAAAAAAATGCTAATTTTAGTGTCCTTTAAGATGTATTCAATCTTAGTATTGAGTATTATCTCACTGTGTCTCATTTCACTGTGACATCAGAATACCTTTTTCAGCCCCACAGAGGGGACATTTACATTGTTACAGCTAAAGTAAAGGGACAAAGAGGCATCAATCAAATATTAAAGATACAAATTGAAATGACAATTTACAACAGTACACATCCAGGTGGAAAACAGATTTCTTTTTAAACAAGTGTAGCATGTTTGAAGTCTCATAGCAGCCAGGTAACAGTTGTACAAGTAAAATAATATATTGCACAGGTATTTACAGATTCATTACAGTAGTTGAATTGTTTAACTAAGAGATAGCAGCCAGTAATAATAATAATAATTATTATTATAATAAAGCGGTATATATATTGCAAATAAATGAAGCTGCACAATAGAGGTGATCTAAAAATGTGACCAAAACTAATGGGTGGGCTCCAAACCCAAACCCATGCCACGTTTAGTAATAAAACAATGTGGGATAGGGTTAACACAATAAGAGTGAGCAAAGGTTTCCTCGATTAGCCCACCCAGTGACCTACAGTATTAGGTTAGTTTTGTTTCACAAGAATAGTGTTTTTGGAGAATGGCTCCAGGCTACAGTACAGTGCAGTGTGTGATACCAGGAGGTTCACCTCGTATTCTTGGTGCCTCGTATCTGTTGGTTTACAGGTGCATATCAAGCAGTCTGGGAAGCAGTCCTCAAGGTAGTAGAGTTTCAAAACGATATCAGTGGGATCAAAGGATGAGACACGACTCCTGCTCGGGGTTTAATGAGAAAGAGAGATAAAGGCTTTGGACAGATGAAACATCCTGATTTGATAAAACTCTGTATCTTGTTTGATTGTCCAGAGGTATTTTTTACAGTACTACTCTGACAGTGTTCCTTCTCTGCAGCCCTTGATTTAATTTTACCCTCATTTAAAAATATATAAAACTGCCAGGATTAAACAAAATACCAATTTCAATACTATTGCGCAAAATATGATTCAGAAGCAAAAGGATTCGGCTATGCATATTTCATTTGTGTTTTCCCGCCCTCTGTACCCTCTGCTGCCAGCGAGTGCCATCCCTCTGCACAGCTCTGCTCTAGCCTTTAATCCCCTTTGCCCTGGAATTAATTCCCATGCCCATTAGATACCTCACTCAATGCATTCAATAGGACTTTGCAGCAGGCTTTATATCAGCACATAATCGCCCAGCACACCATGATAGCATGTGTAGGTGTAGTATAGCCACAGGGACATGTATTTAACTGGTATTAAGGGATATTCGGCTCCACGTTGGTCGCGCTGATATAAAGAACTTAATTGGTCCACATTAGACATAGGTCAAATGGATCTGATGGCTTAAGCAAAGTGTAGTCATTTTACAGAGGAATGGCCCCTCAAAGCCTGGTTGGCCTCATTTTTAGGTGAGTGTGTGTGCGCCGCAGCCCGGCCTGAACTCTGTGCTCTGCCATACATGCAGCTGCTGCAGCTATAAGGCTGAGTGGTTCAAGGCAAGTGAAGCAAGGACAAGGGAGTTGAGAAATGGGTCATATGTGAGCTGAGGTAGCCAGAACAAGTTAGGGATAGCGTGTGCGTCCCTAGCTGACAGCGGTTGGATGTTACCGGAGTGGGAAGGGGGGTCATCTTGTGGTTAAACAAGGCAACAGCTGAATTCACTGACAGAGAGGAAGGGGCTGAGCCTCTGACTGAGGTGACTGCAGGGACTCATTAGGAGCGAGTTCAAGCACAATCACATGCTGCTCTGCAAACCCTCAGAGCCCCTGTCCTCCCCCGCTGAGGAAAATGTACATATAGCACCACGGTAACGATAAAATTAGCTTTAGTCCGCTGTGTTCTTTACTGTATATCCAGGGCTGAGGGATAATCAGTCCCAGATCACGAGCCTTTTGTAATTACAAAGAATCTAATGGCACACAAGACTCGTGGGGTACAAGGGGAAAAGGGCTAGCAGTTGTTGAAAGCCTAAGGCTAATAATTAACAAGATGAATAAAAGTGGGGCTGCGATCTCTGGACTGGATCATTGTCTTCCTAGCAAAGGATTTATTCGTGCCACTAATTTCTTTGATGAGCTTCTAATCTGAATCAACTATAGTGAGTTTTCCTTGGTCCAGTGGGGTTTAATTTAATTGAATTAACGTTATGGTATCACAAGGAAACTTTTTAGTTGAGTTACGCAACATTATTAACTTCAGTGAAGCAAATTACACCAGTCCCACATTGTAAAAACTGTTGCTTTGGTAAAAATAAATGTCTCAAGTAATTCCAAGCAATGTTAAGAGTTTAGTCAAGTTGGTGAAACGTACTTTTTTAGTTTTCCTCTACTCAAGAACGTGTTACTTTGCTAAAACTTATAAAGAATGTGTCTAGCGTTTCCAAGCAATTTTAGGAGTTGGCTAAACTCACTAATGTGATTTTATTTTCTGCATGTGAAAAGATGAGTTGAGCCTACAATTAAAAGCCCAGATATTAAGTGTAACCAATGCAAATAACAATCGGCTAAGAACCAGATAAGACAAGAATAAGTAAACTGAATTATAAAACACAATTGATTTGCCGGAACCAATATGACAAACTCTTCCTGATTTCAATCCAATGCTTTAAATATTTGAGAGCATTGAAACATTGCAGATTAAACAGATTTAAAAAAGGGAACGTTATGGACATGTTAATACATTTGAGCATGTCGTGCGGTAAAAAAAATTGTGATTATTTCAAAACAGTTTTCTTAAAACAGTAGCAAGTTTGTTTAAAAGCACAACACATTAACATACATGGAGACACATGGTTATTACTTGATGGTTATTCCAACTGCATCTGGCTCGTGGGCAACGTATCACTTCATGCTGTGCATCACGAGCCTGTTGCACTTCGACCTCTGCTGTTCCCTGCATATGCAAACAAAACACTAAATTGAGTACAAATCAGGACACACCATGTGTTTTCCTCAACAACAAAAATCCAATCTGTCTTGAAAACATAACGAGCCAGTTTACATTAGCTTTTAACAGACGGTAAAAGAGGTGCTATTCACATGCATTACAAGGGGTTTAAGTCATCAAAAAAAAGGCTGGTTTGCAAGAAAATGAACCAGATAGTCATGATATTGTTATAGTTCATAACATGTCCAACTACTCATGCTCAGAGATTTATATAAAGTGGCACATGGGTCCTAGAATAAATAACAGATGATTATTTCAACTTTTATCTTGATAAGTGAGAGCGCAGGCCAGTCTACATGAATGCAGGGCAAGGCACGTTTCTGTCCAAAGGTTCCATGATGGAGTCGATAATGTTTTAAAATATCACTTTGAGTGGTGACACTAGTGTTGCATAGTTTAAATCTCCATCCCATCAGTGATTCAAAAAATAGAAATGGGTACGTTTACCTGATGCTCATTACATTAGTATGTAATCATAACACGTCTTGAATTAACCTCTGAAACAACAACTAGTCTGACACACTCAAGGGCTTACCTGATGTGAACCTGAAGTCCATAGCAGGAGGCAACATGTCTTCAAGAGGAGGTGTGATGTTTCTGGTGAGGCAAATAAAAGAACAAAATAGTTACATGATGAAAATCTAACAATCATTTCAGTAGAATTCATTAAAACATCTTTAATTCAATTAATAGAATCAAAAATAGTTAAAATATAAATATCATTTAAAACGGTATTGTATTTATATACATTTATAAGGATGGCATTTATTAAGGAAGGTATTTGTAGATACCAGTAAAATTCCATGATTCTCTAAACAGCAGATCCTAATTACTTCAATATACACTCCTTTATCTCGTTTGCATACTGTCTGATATCTACTTTATATTGTAGTAAAACATCTCCTTAATACAACTGTATTTATTGATATTTCTCGCTAAAGACTGCATTTTACTGGACTACATTGAACACATCTTGCTGATTGCTATAAATGCATCTTGTAACTGCTGACTATGAGTTTAAATTGGGTACACATCTAGATAATAAATGGCTGACAGTAAAACAAACGGTGAAATACATACAGAGGAATTAATATCAAATAGGCGCATTAGTGACTTACTCTTACATAACCGCTGGGTTATAAAGTAGTAGGGAATAGCTTTAGCGGAGGTATTTTACCGCACAAAATGCTCGGCAGCAGAGCCTCTGAGCCCCGCGGCCGCATGACGGAGCCCGGCCAACGCTTACGGCCCGTCCACACAGCGGCATTGGAAGCTTCTGCCCATTCACTTTGAATGGGGTGACGTCACTTTTCGCCGAACTGCATTGTGGGAAGCAAAGCGGAGCTTTCCTGGCGTTTTAGGCTGCAAAAGTTGAGCAATGTTCAACTTTTGAAGCTTCTGAAGCTTTCGGTGGAAGCGTCAGCCAATCAAATCATATGCCAGTACAAGCTCTAGCCAATCAAACCGCTGCTTGTGTGTCAGGGGCGGGAGATTCATGTGATTGGTTGTTGGTCGAGCTTCAGACACGCCCGCCGGCAAGCTTTTTCCAAAGCCGCTACAGCGGCGTGCGTTGAAAGCATCACCATTCACTTGAATGGGGTGACGTCACTTTTCGCCGAACTGCATTGTGGGAAGCGGAGCTTTGCTGGCGTTGCTCGCTACAAAAGTTGAGCAATGTTCAACTTTTGAAGCCTCGGCAGAAGCGTCAGCCAATCGATTCATATACCAGTACAAGCTCTAGCCAATCAAACCGCTGCTTGTGTGTCAGGGGTGGGAGATTCATGTGATTGGTTGTTGGTCGAGTTTCAGACACGCCCGCCGGCCAGCTTCAACGCACGCCGCTGTGTGGACGGGCCGTTAGAGCGGCACAGGGGAACATTTTGCGGTGTTGATTCTTAACACCGCAACTTAACGGCCCGTCCACACAGCGGCGCAACTTAACTTAACCCCTTTTGACAGAATTGCTTCGGTAGGCACTTGATGCAAACTTTGCCAAAAAAAAAAATAGACTACATGAGCACGAGTCTAAAGGCCGCTACACACCAACCTGAGACCAAAGAACGCGTGCCGAAGGCGTCCCGACTTTTACATCCCCTGCGTCGGCTACGCCGCCCGCCTACGATGACTCCGCAAAGACTTCAGTCGACGAGTGGCAATAACTGTCCTTACCAGCAGGCAGCGTTAGTGTGTATTCGTCATTCAAAAGAGGCAACAGCCAATCAGAGTGATTTCTTTGGCCGATTCAACATGCGGGAGGTGTGAAAAAGTGCCGTAAAGCAACGAAGGTGCGGGACCCACCAACCTGAGTAGGGCGGAATGCCCGACTGCCTCTGACGGCCTCTGACTCCCAAAATCAGGTAGGTGTGTCAGGGCCTTAACTTTAACAGCAGTATTGGCGCTGGCATACATTAAAATTACGATGTTCCTTTCAAAACAGTGGATACAAGAAAAGTAAATAACACTTGCTAGTTCAAAAGCAGTAATTAATAACTCAGGTGGTATGCTTACTTGTTTTACGATGGTTTGAAGTAGTTCAGAAGCAAGCACATGTGCAGCTGCCAAATAATCGCTGTAAAGAGGAACAGGAAGTCTCACACCGTGGTATTCTCGTTTGAGGGCGTGTCATGACCGTGGCGTTGACAAAAGCATTTTTATGAAGTTTTCCAAAATGTATTTATAAGAAAGTTCAGAAAATGTGACTACTAATTTATAAAGGAATGAGTTTTTAAAAAAAATTCTCATTGTTACTTAAGCGTTACTTATTTAAACGCACATTGAAATTTGTTTTATTTAGGGCAAGTAAATGACATTATAAAATAGAGTTTTATTGACTTCACCATCAGAACCGTTTTTTACAGAATCCAAGTCTTTTTTGTGGCCAAACAGGCGACACCTCAAACTGTAAAAACCTGAAAATGATGCGCTATAAAAGAACGGCTTGTCTTGCAAGAAACCAAGTTTGCAAGCCAAACATTCCTCCTATGATTGAAGCTTCTTTGAAAAGCAACTGATTAGTCCTGATTTAGAGTTCCAGATTAGATTTGAGTAATCTGAAAGAGCCTTTTCTCCAAATGTCATCATCCGTCATATTTAATCCACTTAGGTTGTGCGTAGGTGTACTGTGTTTGTGGAAATCTAATAAGACACAGCTACTCAGCTCGCAGTACACATGCTTTGGCATTTGTGCATCGAAGGAACTTACAACATTTTTTCATCGCTACATTCCTGTCAACCAAAACCAGGACATAAAGCTGAATAATTGAAAGGATGAGATGCTTTGCATTATTTACAATTAGCTATGATGATACTTATGCAGTTTAGTTCACACTGCCGCAGAGAATCTGTTTTTATCTCCTCCTTTAAAACAAAATGACAAGTTAAGAATTCCTTCATGCATTCCCAGACTCTCAGTATTCCACTGTATAGAATAAAGAAAGATGTGAAATGTTAATATCTGATCAATATTGATGAGATTTTACGGTGAGCATTGGCATAAATGTTTTTGTAATGTTTTGATCAGATAGTAGAGAGATATTCATTGGAAACGAGATCATTTGGGCATACTGTACTGCGCTCAGGACCCTGAGCTGTCGGAAAGCCTTTCCTGCTGTTTGAGCTAGCCTTTGTTTTATGATAAGAGCCAAAGAAGAAAAGGCAGGCTTTGCCATTCTCCCTCATTATGTCAGCTGGAGGAATCCTCATAATTTATAAGACACCTCACATGAAATGTTCATGAGGAATCTTGGAAGAGATACAAATGGCAGCGCAGGCCGGAGAGTACAGATCAGCCAAGGTAATTGGGTCAGGAAAAGTTTAGGTTCACAGAGTGCGTTGTTGTGGAGCTGCTTATGTTTCTTTACAACACATCTGAGCATCATAACTTAATGTATTAATAGGCTTCCAGTTTAGACAGCTTTGTGCATTGTCTAAGATACTCTGGTGGAGTTCATTAGCATATTACTGAGGTCGCCCTCAGCAACCTCTCAGGAGTTTGCTTTTAGATGTGCCTCTACATGTCATAACAAGTGGGATGTGTGTCAGAGTGAAACCTTTCTGCTGGTTTAAAAAGACGCCCCCCCCCACACACACACTCCACCTCCACAGTCTCTGAATGCCTTTGGCCAACCATCTCCCCAAAAACAGCTCACTGTTTCTATTTAGTGTGAAGGTGTACCTTTAAAGTCATCTTCGTTCCGTGTGTATACTCAGAGAAAATCAAAGGGTCTTGCAAATATGCAGGTACAATATGATAACACATTTAGATGTATAGACATCTTCGTACATTAATTCAGTTTGAACTACTTTACATTAAATTGTAAAAAGGGGGGGCTTAAAAGTTTTATTCCTTAGGATTTTCATTTATTCACACCCAGTATTTGATTCTATCTATTGTCGGTGTTTTTTCAGCTAAATCCACTCAATATCTTTACATCCTTCAAACACCTCTACATTAGTTTAATGTAGTTGTTTGTGGCGGGACCACCATGCCCACCGAGGATTCTAATAACCATTACTTATCATGCCTACAGGTATGTGTTTGTCGTACGTGTTGGATAACCATTGTTACTGTTGATTATTCTTATTTCATCTCATTGCCTCAGTGTGAACAGTTCACTTCCTGCTTCACATTGGAGCTTTTCTCCACAACAGCACGCTGCACGAGGCACACCATCGTTGACATTTCATTTGACTGACTGTTTGTCCGGCTGCTGTGTAAACATACACACTCACTCTATTCGTCTCAGTACTTTAGTGTGAAACCAAGGTTGCTGCAGTAACAAACCAAACCAAAATGTAAAAAACAACAACATGATATTAGTGACATGATTTTAGGTGTTTACAAATAATAATACAGTACATACATTGCAATTTCAGATGTACTGAAATGTACAAAACAATAACCTTAGATTGAGTTTGGTAGCATCCATTGCTGTAGAATCCACATATAAATGTGTCCTAAACTGGATTATGACAGCTTCTGTCAGACACTTGCACAAAGGCGACCAAATGAATTAAATTCCCTGATTAAAATAACAGATTACATTTAGGATAATGTTAGTAAACAACTCTAGATCTAGATCTAATAGCTTTGGCCATTTTTAGACATTTATAATGTGAAAATGTAACGTATCATACCTTTAAATACAAAGAGCAAGAAGTAATTACATTGCACAATTACATGTACTTAATTTTGCTTTCATAAAAATAGAAAAAAAGCAATTAAATAGATGACCTTTTCCTTCCTTGCCACAGTCATCTCCTCAAAGGCCCTTTAGTTTGCGGAGCCTGTAGGGGTGTAACGGTATCTGTATCCGTATTCGTCCCGTACCGTCACGGTTCGGACGTCATGGTTCGGACGTCACGGTTCGGCACATGCTGTCACACGACGAATACGCCTTTTTTTTACGAGTGGGAGAAAAGTCTGTCACTCAGGGCAGTATCCATTACACTATATACAATCCAGGGGGCGGTATTACGCCTAAAATGCTGTTTGCCAGCCGCTCTTAAAGGTGGGGTAGGTAATTTTGGAGAAACCAGCTCGAGTGCGCTAGAATTTGAAAATACACAGCCGGAAAAAATCTGCCACTTCCTTTAGGGCTGCTCAATTAATCGTATTTTAATCGCGATTACGATTATGGCTTGCAACGATTACGAAAACAACTTAATCGAAATAAAACGATAATTTTTTTATTATTATTATTACTTTTTTCTTTTTCATAATATTTTTTAGTTTTTATGTTTTTCAGTTGAATTATTCTTAAAGTTCAGGGTAAGTTCAGGGTAATCAACTGTTAAAGACATACTGTTTCTCTAATAAATTGATGTTTTTAAAGTAAATGGATAATCGTTTTTAATAATCGTGATATCAATTATTGACCCAAATAATCGAGATTATGATTTTTGCCATAATCGAGCAGCCCTAGTCTTCAGTACAGGTGGCAATATTGTCACCTGCCTGCGCTCATCTCTGAAACCAGACCATGTAAACAGGCTGGTGTTTCTAGCAAAAAATCTTTAAGAGATGACATGAGCAGCCCTACCAGCATTTGCCATGGTGGCCAAAACATTTTTATTTGGCCTTAAATTGTAGTTCAACATTTATATGATTTTTGCCATAATTGAGCAACCCTGACTTCCTTACAGAGCCCCTCCTCCAACACACACGAACATGCACATGACCAATGAGGGCACGAGATAAGGTTGTGCACAGATGGAAGGCTGACAGGTAGATAGGCCATCCAGTTATTTTAGCCGGGCCGGCTAAAATGATTGGTTGTGCTTTTTACATCGCTACGGCTTCCACAGATGATTTTTTTTTAATGCATTTATTGTCAAAGCATTTAAGATATCATTGCTATCGGGATGTTAAGAGCATTCCATGGAATATAACAAAAAGTGTTTCTGAAATAAACATAAACATATCCCACCTTTAAACAGTAAATGAAGAACAAGAAGAAACACAACAACAAAACGAACAAAATACAAGAAGAAGAAAAGTTAGTATGGCGATTTCAGATAACACACAGGATCTAGAACCCACCTGCTTCTTTTAAATCAGCTCTGTGGGAACATTTCGGGTTCCCTGTGGACTACAGTAACGATGGAGTGCGAGTGGTGGATCGGACGAGGACCTTGTGTCGGCGTTGTTAGACAGCGGTGCGGTATGCTAATGCTAACACACGCCAAACATGCTAAATCATATCAGAAGGCATCACCAAGATCTGAAGTTGCCTACTGTAACTCCAGCTTCTATGAGTATTGGAGCCCTCTAAGGCTATCGCTATTGGGTAATCCCCTGCGCAACCGCGCAGCACTGAAACACTTGTAGTCCACGCCCACCCGCAAGGTGGGCCCCACCCTCGGGCTCCCTTCCGGTATAAATAAGAAGGAGGCCCGACAATCTGCTCCCATACAAAACAACTTTTCTTCAGCTATTCGTGGAGCCAGTGGAGCCCAGCACTTCGAGGGCTTCGCCAATACTCATAGAAGCTGGAGTTACAGTAGGTATCTTCAGTTCTATTTCGTATATGGCTTCGCCCTCTAAGGCTATCGCTATTGGGTTAAGGGCGAAGCATGATGTAGTCTGCGCCCCACTAGGTCCGCCCGGTACCAGAAGCACAGACACACCTGCTCAGATAATAACCCATGCCTATTGCGCCATGCGTAATGGCGCATGGCCTTCCCTGGAATATAGCATAACATGAATATTCTCCATGAGGGGACGAAGGCTGGGAACAATACATACCTGCCGCTGTGAAAAAGTAGAGACAAAGGTCATACTTTGCCCAGTGACAAAAAGAGGGGGAACAGCATCTCTCTGCGTGCAGACAGGCAGGAGAGCGCACAGCTGGATCCCTGACGTCACTCGCTCTGACAAGACACTCCGTACAAAATGTGTTAGAGGAAAAAAAGGAAACATCCCTCTCATAAGAGGGGAAAAGGGCCGCTCTCCGTGTGCCGAGAGGCAGGAGAGAGGCGCACAGCTGGATCCCTGAAGTCACTCACTCTGACAGGACACTCAACAGATTGGTGACAGCCGGCTTAATTCGCAAACTCTGCAGTTTATCACCGATAGATTAAAACTGCACGTTTATGCAACGAGCCCTGCTGGCTACTAACCGATGCGGAGCCCCTGCCACCGCCAGGCGATCCTGACGCCGCGGCTGTGGGCGTCTCTCCACCTGCCGCTATGGCCAGGTTGGACGCTGTGGCTGCTGCTGCGGCTGCTGCTGCGGCTGCTGCTGCTGCAGCTGCTGCGTGCGTTGATGCCGCTGTGACCGCCCAGCAGGCTGGAGCCAACTGACGTGCTGGTGGATGTCATCCGCCTGTTCATGGACTCCACCATGGCGTGGAACTGGGGTCCGAACAGCCCGTCCGGGCTGATTGGAGCGTCCAGTAGCACCTTCCTGGCCGTCTCCGTAACAGAAGCCTGCTGCAGCCAGAGGTAGCGCTGAATCTGCGTCACCCACGCGGCGATCCTCGCCTGGGAGACAGCAACAGACGCGCACAGAGTGAGTGCCGTGCTGGCCGCCTTGCCGATCTCCTCCGCTTCATCAGCGGCCAAGGTGGTGGACCGCTCCACCAGTGTCACCACCGAGTTGGAGAGCAGCGCGATGTTGTTAGCCGCCGCCGCCGCCTGAAAGGCACACTGGTGCGACCGGTCGGCTTGGCGGGCGATATACTGGTCCCTGGGGGAGGCCAACGTAGGGCACGATCATGTTTGCCTGTCTAACGCCATAACGCCCGGCTCCAGAGAAGGGGTGGTTGGGAAACCAGCATCTGTGAACCCCTCCACCTTGGTGAGGGGAACAAATGTGGCCACCGGAGCCCTCAGGGTCTTCGGGTTCACCGCCGCCCCCTCCTGGTACCTCCTGATGGCGGGGAAGCGTGGCCAGATCGGGTAACTCCTGACCGGAGCACACCTCTCCTGAGCTAGGGGAACGGGGAGATCTCTGCAGGCGGCCGCCTTGCGTATGATCTCCGGCAGTTACCCTAGGATGCCACCTATCACCGGTAGCGCTGTGGTGACGGAGAAGGGGACCGCGTGCTCGGCCGCCAAACCAGCACCCTGCTCCGACTCTGTCTCCTCCGTCCAGGGGAGAGGAGGGTGGGGAGAACCGCACGGTGAACCGTGGAGGGAGACGGGGTAGGAATCGTCCGACTCCTGCCTGGCACTCGGCTCCAGGGACATGCTGGCCAATCGTCCTCCTCGGCCGCAGCAGCGAGAGCGTTCGTTCTTCGCTTCCTGTCGGCCGAGGGGAGACGGGAACAGTGTGTGCATGCGACCTGCTGGCTGAGAGCCGCGTCCGCGTGCTCTGGCCCCAGGCAGGATTCGCACATCATGTGCTGGTCGTAGCTCATAATAGGCGCCTTCACACCGCAGTACTTTTCCCACTTTAGTTCTGATATAGTTCCGAAATGTCGCGTTCACACCAAAAAGAGCCGGAACTAAAATTAGTTCATCAGAAGCTTTTTTACCCCCTTTTCAATCCCTGCTAGAGAGCAGGGACTTTCGTGGGAGAAAAAGGTTCCTGTGTCTGATTGGCTGGGCGGAATGCAAATCACGCCCCGTCAAACTCCCAAAAACGTTTGTGAAGCCGCCATTTTATTATCATTATTAGCATTAGCATTAGCCCAGCGCAAAAACGCAGAGAGACTAACTTATGTCAACACAAAATAAAACATGGGAGCGGTAAAGATGAGGAGGTGTCGGTGTTCTGGCCGTTTACTCGGAAGTCCCTAACTCCGGGGACTTCCGGCCTGGGATTTTGGGCGGCAGTATACGCCGTGAAGTTGTTTGCGGCCTGCCAGTAAACCCAAAGCAGAAGAAGACGAAGTGACGTCAGCGGCTTCATTTGCCTAATCCTCCCGCAGGGACTTATTCCGGTGTGAACGCGATCTGATGAACCTTTGTGTGAAAGCGCCTAATGTATCCAGATTGCTGAGGGACAATCTCTTACACAATTGCTGCTCATGGTTGACTCTGCTCTTAGTGTCTCTGTGCTTCAGTAACGTGGTGCTGGAGCAGATTGTCGGGCCTCCTTCCTATTTATACCGGAAGGGAGCCCGAGGGTGGGGACCACCTTGCGGGTGGGCGTGGACTACAAGTGTTTCAGTGCTGCACGGATGCGCAGGGGATTACCCAATAGCGATAGCCTTAGAGGGCGAAGCCATATACGACATAGAATTGCCAATCACCGGATCCCGGCAAAAGACAACAGCAGTTTGACAGCTGACCCCGCTGTTTTTAAGAAGCCAATAGACATGAAAGCCGTGAGACCAAAACAAATAACAGAAGCTATTGGCATATACAGTGGGGCAAAAAAGTATTTAGTCATCCACCAATTGTGCAAGTTCTCCCACTTAAAAAGATGAGAGGCCTGTAATTTTCATCCTAGGTATACTTCAACTATGAGAGACAGAATGAGGAAAAGAAAATCCAGAAAATCACATTGTCTGATTTTTAAAGAATTTATTTGCAAATTATGGTGGAAGATAAGTATTTGGTCACCTACAAACAAACAAGATTTCTGGCTCTCACAGACCTGTAACTTCTTTTTTAAGAGCCTCCTCTGTCCTCCACTTGTTAACTGTATTAATGGCACCTGTTTGAACTCCTTATCAGTATAAAAGACACCTGTCCACAACCTCAAACTGTCACACTCCAAACTCCACTATGGCCAAGACCAAAGAGCTTCAAAGGACACCAGAAACACAATTGTAGACCTGCACCAGGCTGGGAAGACTGAATCTGCAATAGGTAAGCAGCTTGGTGTGAAGAAATCAACTGTGGGAGCAATTATTAGAAAATGGAAGACATACAAGACCACTGATAATCTCCCTCGATCTGGGGCTCCACGCAAGATCTCACCCCGTGGGGTCAAAATGATCACAAGAACGGTGAGCAAAAATCCCAGAACCACACGGGGGGACCTAGTCAATGACCTGCAGAGAGCTGGGACCAAAGTAACAAAGGCTACCATCAGTAACACACTACGCCGCCAGGGACTCAAATCCTGAGTGCGTGTGGTACTGTTTGTGGTTTGTTCTTAGCTGTCTAATACAGTTAATTATTCAAAATGTTAGAGCTCCTTATTTTTAAACTGAAACTTGCACTACTGTTCAAAAATAAATAACAACAAACCTGGAATTATGCATTTGGGCATTTTATTTTGCTTTTTCTTGTTGTAACAAACCGTGACCTCCAAACTGAGGTACGTACCGAACCGTGAATTCTGTGAACCGTTACACCCCTACTGTATGTAAGAGTTTGTCTTCGTTGCTCTACTCTGTGTATGTTGAAGCCTCCGCTACGAGACAGAGGAGCATAATGCTGCTGGAAGGAGGTCAGCGACCACCCAGGGGCGGGGGCGTCATGTGAGGCGGTCTGGTGACATGGCAACTCGTCTAAATCCTATGCATCACTATACCTCCTACAGTGTATAATGTACCAATGCAAAACAGCAGATTATACAACACAATAGCCTCGGATGATCCATCATAGCTGCCTTTATAAGAGAAAGGCAGTATGTATGTCAGTGTGAGGCTGCCAATTTGACTTCCAAGACCCCTCTTTCTCATGTAAATAATGTTGATGGTAAATCTACAAATGTATCAAAATGAAGAAATTCTACAAAAATCTCCTGCCCTTTCTGTTTAAACCCCTTAGAATACTGTTCTTTTATGAATTAGATCCAAGCAGTTTTTTTGCAATGTCATCATCTCGTAATTGATCACACATTTTTTTTTTTCAGTACTTCATCATATCCATTTCTGTTTTGGGCAGCAGGAGCAGTTCCATAAAACATGTTTCTGCAGCATAGTGTATGGGTCCTCTCTGCCATTTGTGTTCTCTCATTATCCGTCCCAGCTGACCTCGCTGTGCTGCTTTCTAGTTTCTCAGCTGATGCACAGTGCCAGCATGGGGCTTCTCTCCTCGGCGACAGAAGCCCACTTTTGGCTGCAGTTCATGTGAGGTGACCAACCCCACCCCCCCTCCGTTTCCCTCCTCCTCCCCTCCCTTCCTCCCCCCCAGGCTCGGCGCTTGCTATCCTGCCTCGTTGAGACAGCTCCACTGAGGCTTGCAAGATCAGCTGCCGTGCGAGCCCAGCTGAGGCTCCCGGGCACTCACGTTGATAGATTTCATTTGTGAGTGAGCGTTTGACCTCAGGAATGAGTAGACGTCCGCATGTTCATGCACGCAAACACAGACACAGTTTCCAGCACACACGGGTGCGCACGGATAAATAGCGTACAAACAAACAGACGTCTTTGAACTCGCAGCTTGCCCACATATTGTGCAGCACACACACTCACCTGTTCCTCTCTCTCTCTCCCTCTCTCACCCCATTCGTCAGCCCCACTCGCTCCCCTCCATGTCGCTCCTGCCAACATGCTTCCCAAACATGTAAGCTACCCTGGCCCCCCGTGCGGCCCCCGGCCTGACGGCAGTAATGCTCAGTGTAACGCTCAGTGGCAGCGGCTCGCTCTCCTCCTCCTCCTCCACCGTGTCCGCAGCAGTTCTGCAAATCGCTGTTTGCTGACATTGGGAATGAGATTAAAGGCAGGGGTTAAGAACGAGGCATTTTCCCAGATTGAAATGCAGCGATGACAGCTATTGCTCTTGTCATGCTGAGGCGACTGAAGGCCAGCGCGTTGTCAGGCTGCGCGGACGGCCATCTGAAGCAACAAAGTAGATTAACCTAGAGGGGAAAGAGATGAAACGGCACACAAATCGGCCTGTGGCACTTCAGTAGCTGGCAGTTACACTCCAAACGTGTTCCACTGAGTCTATTTCCTGCTGTTAACCACGCGCTGACCTATTGTTTATGTCTTTAATTAAGTGTGACAAATGTATCACAACTTTGTACCTTTGTTTGGCCCATCTTTTTTAACGTGTCACAATAAATTAAAGCTGCATTAGCAGGTGGGAACTTAATTACACCCAATACAAATGTGAAGTATAGAAAGATAATTAGTTATAGCGGCATCTCTATTAGTTATTTTGAATGCGTTGCTGCCACCACTGTTGTTCCAGTGCGTTTGGACCACAGCATGCAGTAGTTGAATTTGTTCTTACCACCATATCTATCAGATATTTTTAATACAAGAACAGAACTTTAGTGGAAGTCCCAAAATGGATTTTGTGGTTCTTGTATTAGTTTTGGATATGAGCTACAGTTGCTGGCTTTGCCTTTGGGGTTTGCAAGGGTTGCACCAGCAGCATTGTATTCTTTAGTAACATAGTGTGAAAAGTTTTGGTCTCCCACAAAAAAGTTCCTTGCGATCTTCTTTACATGCACGATCTTTGATTTCTGACGATGTAAGATCAAATTGAGCTGCAAGTATGCTCCCTCTCTGCCTTTCATGCTGCTTCAATATCACGGCGTGAAAAAACAAAGAAGGCAAAGACTGAGGGAAATCTGAAGCGTTCTGCCACTCAACATCCCCCATTCCCAAACAACAGCGTCTCACTGCCACTACAAATACATTAGAAATCAATTATTTATGGAACAGAGTCAGGGCCCCTTTAATCTTTTCCTTTTATCCAATTAAATTGTCTAACCATTCTCAGCCTCTCTAGCTCACAGGGAATGTGCTTTTTTAAAAAGAAAAGAAGAAAAATATTTTTCTCTTCAGTCCTTCTTTTGACTTTCGATGTAACAGAGGAGAGACACTTCTGAGGCTTGAGGAATGAAAGGAAAGAAAGTGAGTAAAGTGTAAATGAACTCCCCCTCCCGCCCCGTCACCATTGGATTAGTTCTACAGGAACTATTTGAAGTTTTGATATTAAGACTCTGGTTTCATTCCCTGCGCAAAGGGACGCTGGGGAGTGGTGAGGCCTTTCATGATTCCTTTATGCCCAGCTGAAATAGTTCGAAAGTATTCGCGATCATCTCCACGGGGGTAAATTATACGATGTTGTTTCAATTGCTGTCCTGTATTATTCAAGAATTCAATTGAAGTAGTGTCTCCAAAATTGAAAATGCTCACTTCCGACATAGACGTGTGAAATAATTGATGTGAAGCATTGTAAAACACTGTCTTTTATACTGTAAGAGTATCAGAGGAAGAAAGTTCCAGACGCCCTGAAAAGCTTTACATTTGTACACTTTGTTGAATAATGTTCTCACCTCAGAATGAAAGGGAGCAGAAGAATGCTTCGGAGCTGAATGTTCTGCGGTATATTTCATGAAACACAATGTTGAATTTTATTTGCTCAAGTGGGAAAGCCTGAGTCTTAATACGTGAAGTTGATGTCAAAAAGTAGTACCAGGACAACAATTTGGTTGGTCAATTATTAGCAATTTAGGCAATTATCAGCAAACATTTCCAACATTCACAAGTTCTCCTCTTGCAAATAAAATAATGAGCCTCTTATCTATGTTTATATCAGTGTGAATTGAATATCTTTCGTCAGTCAAAACAAGCACTTTGAAGGATGACCTTTGGCTCATGGAAATTGTAATGAACTTTTTTCAGTACTCAATATGAATCGACTGAAAATGGAGCTTAATCCATCAGCCATCATTTGGATATGTTCAGGTCATTCTTTACGCAAAGGTTCTGTCAATTTAGAAGAGCTTTGGTGCTTGATTCTTCTTAGATCTGCAGATAAATCTAAACTCCTTTATTTTAAATATTTGGACAACTTGGCTCTGAGTTTTTGTGCCCCCCATTTTAAAGCCTTTTCTTATATTTCATTAATGACGGTTTAGGGAAATAATGAACACATTTATTGATTATAATTAGTTGCAGACATTGTTCTTCATAAAAGTAACTTACTGTATACGCTCCACATCTCCATTGAAGTCAATAATCACATTCATAAAAATGCCTCGCATGATGGGAGAGTGCGCCGGGGAGTGCGATTCAAATAACTTTTTTATTTTCTGTCAAACTGGAGAGATCAAAGCAGATACTTTTTTGTTGATTTAATGGATTAGGTAATTGACAGAATACATTGTCAATTATTCTTAAAGCAAAAAGGCAAAACAACTCTATTTACAGCTTAAATATTATAATTAACATTTTGGACTGAATGCTGTCTGAATGTATCAATTGAGCTATATTACATTTTATGTATGTTTTGTTGTCTAAAAGATGAATGAATGACTCCATAGTAATGGCAGTGTCATGTAGCCATATAACCATGTGTCTCATTCATCATGTAATTTGTTTACAATTGAATCCTTTAAACTTTGTATGATGGAGGCTTACAGTAGGCCCTGCTCTTTGCTCCCTGTGGATTCAGTGTGGGCTGCTGAGGCACGCAGCCTGGCACGACATGTCTGCACACACCATATGATACGCGTTTGTATATACCCGTCTACATGTGGCTGCAAAGAGGTTTTTTGTGTGTGTGTGTGTGTGTGTGTGTGTGTGTGTGTGTGTGTGTGTGTGTGTGTGTGTGTGTGTGTGTGTGTGTGTGTGTGTGTGTGTGTGTGTGTGTGTGTGTGTGTGTGTGTGTGTGTGTGTGTGTGTGTGTGTGTGTGTGTGTGTGTGTGTGTGTGTGTGTGTGTGTGTGTGTGTGTGTGTGTGTGTGTGTGTGTGTTGGGCTAAGACTGTGTACACAGTCGCTCACAAATAGCTCCTGAGGGCCCTCCGATCGCAGACTGCCAAAAGGAAAAGGATTTCCGAGAGGTTTCCTTCTCGCTATTTAAAGTGGGAGCCCTGTGGGACATGTTTGGCATTCTCATCCACTCACTGAAGATGGCCTGTGATCTGAAGCCACTAACAGGCTCGGCGCTCCGTTTCTCGCTCGCTCTCTCCCTTTCTCTCCCCCTCTGGCTCTCTGAAGTGATTACCCTGCTTGTGATTCCACTGACACCCACATGTCCCCCGGAGACGTGCCTTCACTAGTTTGTTTAATCTGCCTCCCTGTACAGTAGGTAACGCAGCCATAATTGAGGTGTGGATAGAGCTGTGGGAGCAGATGAAACCAATAGCAGGCTTTCTGTCTGGATGACAGCAGTTGCTAAATTAATGAACAAAATGCTGCTGTGATAAGAAGTCAAACCGTTAGCAGCTAAATGTCTTCAGCAGTGATCTGTCAGCCCTCTGTTTGTGATTGTGTCCCCAGTCATTAAACGATGAGTCGACTCATGATAGAGGCACACATATCAGCGTTTCCGTAAGGATCTGTTGCCGGGGAAAAGTTGTGCATCCAATCATTTGTTAAACTTTTTTTTTCAGTGAGGCTGACAAAGAGATAATGAGTTATCTGAGATTAGAATACCATTAAGCAGGCCACGCAGTCAAGCAGATATTTGATCTCAACAACATATGACTTCCAAAAGTTGTGCTGATACCTGAGACAGATTCCGCTTTACTCTCCGTTTGAATTTTTCGATATGAGAACAGCGAGTGGAACTGTGAAAATGCGAGCATCAGATACTCTATCTCCCCCGGTTAGTGTCTATCCACTGTCTGTAACACGCTTGAACCGCTCTGTTCAGAACATACAGTGTCAATCATCGCCCAAATCAGCCTTTAGATGAAGCAAAAAAGGAACAAGAAAAGATCCATACAACTAAACTTGAATTAATTAAATAAACTGTATCATGCTTCCACTGAGAGATTGCATCTGTCCTCAGATGTGTAAAAAATAAAACATTCTCAGATATCTTTTTAAACCCTGTTATTGTAAGATACCATTAATTAAATTGACAGTGTTATTAATTTGGTTGAAGATAACTTGCATTGAGTCGAGGACATCTTAAACTCAATTAAAGATATCTGCAACTCAATTAAAGATATCCAAATGCCATGTCCCGCAATATGCAATCAGGCTCTTTCTGGCGCAACAGTATCAGTTCACTCGTGCCCCTTTGACTAAAGTTTAAAGTTTCCTTTTTTATCATTTAAAGCCTGATTTATTTTTTTTATAGATATCGCCCATGTCACACTTTGGTGATGTGTATGGCTTCTTTAATGTGGCATAATTATAGTATTTAATCCTTCCTTATCCAGCCTTTGAAATAGAAATAAAGATTATGCACTGACATCAGGAAGTGAAGCATTTAAAGCGATAGCTCCAAGTGTTGGAACACAGCAGTGGATGTACAGTAAGGAGCCTGTCTGACAGACATGAACAGCAGCAGGTAACAGGATTAACACAGATTAACCAGCAGAAAGGTCATCGATAACTATGTTTAAAATCATTTAGCCCATTCCCATTTTTGCATAAAAATGCTAAACATTTCCTTTCCAGTACTTGTGATCAGCATTTTTGTTCTAGATTTAAAGGTTAATCATTGGCTGTTTTATTGGCACGAAGTCCGGCAATTGTCCCACTGTTACCAGGCATCGTCTCTCCTACTGGATTGTGGGAGGGACAGCTCTGACCTATAGGGTCTGCGTGCTCATTCTACTCTTGGCCTACGTCCTGGGCTTTGGTTAAGGGGGTTTCCATCCAGGACATTTGTGCGGCAGCGAGCTGGTCTTCACCGCTCACTTCGTCCGTTTTTACAGATTGGATGTGTCTACTCCAAGCGTGGCCCACGCAGTGCTGGGCTCAGGGTCCGCGTGGGACAGAGTTCTTCCTATTGAGTTTTGGTGGTTTTTCAAAATAAGCATCGCTGGCAGTACGGAGTCTCCATATCTCATAGTGAGACATCGGAACGAATGTTATGAATGAGCACTATAGGTTACTAGCGTAACCCCGGCTCTCAGAGTAACATGAGTGAGATATCTCACCAGCCCTTCTTGCTGAGGCAAAGCGAGAAGAGGTGCTTATTTGGAATGACGCTGCGTCTTAGCGCAAGCTACGATAATGGTGGGTCGATTTTGGGTCTTCAAGATCTCCAGCCAATCAGGATTGGCTTAATGAGATTGATGCTTATGACTCATGTTACTCTGAGAACCAGGGTTACGCTAGTACCCTATCGTTTTTAATTGTCTTAGGCCAATAACTGCTGCCCTCATCCAGGCCCAGGTTTCGGTTTCACAGAAACTATTCAGGTTCAATTAAGACACTGTGTTTTTAAAGCCATATTATATACGTATATATTATATTATATATACTCTCTTATCAGTATCATGAAACTATTCAGTAAACAAAACATTTTTAAGATAATATTTATTTTTGACCTGGTTATATCACTGTCCTGAAAGAGATTCTCTGCACACTGCAGGATGCCCTGTATCATCACTAGCTGATTATAGGATCATTTTGTCTGATTGGCCTGGTAAACAGTCTCACTCTCCAGCTCATAACAGTATCCATGGTGTGATAATGTGTTTGCAGCTCGATGTGTTTCCAGTGAGTGGGATGTGAATGTTGGTTTCCTGACGGATGTTATCTGACCTCAAATATCTGTGGTTTTCTACTGAACATGTTCTCAGCCTCCCCTCCTCTTGCTGTGCCCAGGGCGCTGTGCCAGCTGTGGGGACAACGTGGTGGGTGAGGGCACCGGCTGCACCGCCATGGACCAGGTCTTCCATGTGGACTGCTTCGTCTGCATGACCTGCAGCAGCAAGCTGCGCGGCAAGCCTTTCTACGCTGTGGAGAAGAAGGCATACTGTGAGCCTTGCTATATTGTAAGTCACTTTTTGTTCTGCCTCACCATATAGTTTGGGCTAACTCTGGTTACTCATGTCTCATGTTGCAAGTAAGCACTTTATGATATCAGAAAGGGCATGTTGGTAGCTCTGTGCTGGAATGTTCACATATTTTTACCTCAGACAACTACATTTCATCATCAATGCCCGGCAGGCTCCAAACCCTCACCACACATATCTTCATTTCCTCTTTTTCTTTCCCTTTGTTTAGTTTTTGGCCACTTAATTCAACTTTATTTCATGGTGTCTTCCCCTGAAAGGGATGTTTTGAAGTTGTTCAACTTATAATGACCAATACTGTTGAATTACATGAGAATATGCTGAAGATAATGAAACAATGTCAGTCTCTTAAAGTGTTGAGTGCCGTTTGTTCGATATGAAAAGGTTAGCTCTTGAATCTGTTAGCAGACTTGTATTTTTGTCTCAGTACCAGTAGGTGCTAGCCAGCAAGCTACTGACTAGGGCTGGGTGAGCCTCTCTATAGTCAGAGAACTCAACAGTAATCTGGGGAGACTGGCCCTGCTGCCCCCCCTCTCCTCCGCTCCATTCAGTACCAGGCCCAATCAAAGTGCCTAAACTGTGGCGACTGTGGCTGTGAGGGAGTGTGGTCTTCTTTCAACCAGAAGGTTGTGGGTTCGATCCCAGCCCATGCAGTCAACATGTTGATGTATCCTTGGGCAAGATACTTAACCCTGAGTTGCTCCTGATGGCATGGCCAACGGTGTGTGAATTTGTGTGAATGTTAGGTCCTAGAGGAAGGTACACTGCTCTGTATGAATGGGTGTGAATGGGTGAATGACATGTAGTATGTAAAGCGCTTTGAGGGGTCTTAAAGACTGGATAAAGCGCTATATAAGTACAGTCCATTTACCATTTACCATTTAAACATATAAGCACATTTTCTTTGGGGTATGTTCAAATATATTTAAATTAGCAGGGGCCCTATTGAATACAATTTAAATCAGTACTGTGCCACTTCAGCCTCAGCTCTACCATCTACATTAAGCATATCATATTTATTAATGTTAGACACAAAGCCTATAACATGTTAATGTGTGGTGAATATTGTTTTCTTTGTGTGGCAAAAATCAATGAATGCAGGTTGTAGACACCTGTTACTCCTGTTAGCAGAGCCTGATAGTAGTAGCTCATCTTCAGATTTTTCTTGGCTACCCACTACTTTCCCTTCCTACCACACACAACATGCTAGATTATTAATATTCTCTTGCTCAATAATGATATCAGCGATGTCATAAATGTCTTTTTACAATGGAGGAATTTCACACATCTCTTCCTTGTTGAATTAGATGATGATTATATTGTTTTCACTCGCACATCTTTCAGTGAGCTGATCCATAGCTATCTCCAGTTCCAGCTGATAAGCACTCAGTTGTGGTTTAAATGCACTTATTAAAATCATGTTAGAATGTAACACAGTTTACCTTACTTTGTCTCATCTCATCTTTCACAATCTTGTCAGGAAAGACACGTCATCTCGCAAAGCCACCAGGAAACCGTTCAGTGCAGAAGTGTTTGCCTCATTTCATTAGACTATGGTTCAGCCTATGTCCAGTTACTGGAAATGACGTGGTCCAGGTTTTTGTTTTGCCAGCAATAGTGTGGGTAAGTTTGTAGGTCGTTTCTGGAAACTGAGAAGGGAAACAGCTGTGTTATGTATTCAGCTTCCCTCCTCATTAAGAGCTATGTGTATCAGATTAATGGACGCGATTTGCAAAACAAAAGGAATTGTGAAAAATGAAAAAGATCTGCAGGAGTGAGAAAGAAGTGATCTGGTATATCACTCTTTTCTGACTCCACCCCTCCTTATCTCTGCTTGAGGCCAGCAGTTTCAAGTTTCTGAGTTGCACTGTGGGCAATGTAGGCAACAGCTTTTTAAAACAAAATATTCAATAAAACAGATCTCTGGTTCTGCATCGAATTTGATCAATTTTTGATTTGTTGGTTTGATTTTTGTTTTGTCAGCAGGGTTATAAAATAACTGCTGGACAGATGTTGATGTAGATTGATGCAAGGGTGTGGCACGAGCCAAAGACAAAATTTCATTTTGGATTCACCGTGCGGGTACACGCATTGTTCTTAGCGCCATGGGCGGCGCCAGGATTGTTTTGCTGCAGTAGCTTAGCAGTTGCTATATGATAGCACGGCGTTGCTAGTTAATTTTCAAAATAAGTAAACAAACAATACCAGTGGGCCAAGCATGAGCCTATTGTAGCGTTCACCGCTATTGAAGATCACAGATCACTCGAGCCTTCAATGTCGAAAACGTTCTCTTTATTTTCTGGTATTGACGGCCAGCCACGCCTTACAGAACCAATCAATAGTATAACACTCATTATGACTTTTCCCCACACTCGAAGACAACTCCTACCGTCTCGTACTCCCTCCACACACACCGGAAAACGCACACACACACCTGGAAGGGGCTGTCTCTCCCTAACTCCCACCAACAACATTGCCTAAATAACTTGCACATCTGATAACTGAAATAACTATTAACTTGGATACGCTACAATATTATCCTTAATATTTACATAAAAAGCATTCCTTTGACACTTATAACATTACTTTGCAAGGTAAGCACAACCAAAATAAGTTTGTAAAAGCAGAATTTGAACACTGTTTCTGTGCTCCTCCTACAATATTTTTGTATAATACCATTACACCCTGAGCGTACAAGTGCACAATAGCGATCACCACACTGCAAACCGACAAACACACACACACACACACACACACACACACACACACACACACACACACACACACACACACACACACACACACACACACACACACACACACACACAGCAGTGGTGAGGATCTCAGCCTGCCACTGACGCTCAACCAGAAAACATCAGCCGTTAGCTGTTAGCAGTTAGAAAACAGAGATCACAGCCCCTCATATCTGTTCAGAAACTGGACAAAAGTTAAACAAGTACAAACCACAGCCTGTCTGTGTCATGGCGAATACAGTTGCTGGTTTATTTATGTCTGTAAGCCGTTGTTATGAGTGTGGAGTGAGCATATACAACGTTAGCTTAGCCCAGGGTTGCCAACTTTGGGTACCTGGCTGGAGTGAGATTTTCATATCATGGGTTTAATTACACATATGCGCACTAAATGACTGCTAGGGCTGAACGATATACCGTGTCATGGCGATAACCGCGGTATGCCCATGCACGGTTTTCACACCGCAGGGACGTGCGGTTTTATTATTTTTTTATAATGTAAAAAAATATATTTAAAAAATAAAAAATAAAAATAAAAATGTGGAACTGCGATATTAAGTAGGTACATTTACTCAAACACGTCATGTTACAATTATTTTTGCTGCTTGCTAGAAAAGGAAAACTTGCGCGGCTCTCATGTCAGGGGTCCTTGAGTGAGTGACATGCAGGCTCTGCATCACAGCAGGCCCCGCCCCGCTAGTTTGCAGACGATCGAAAACACGGTAAAAAAATGAGCGCGGCACAGGAGGACGAGAATGAAGATTTAATTCGAAAAAGAAAAGCAACATCTGCCATCTGGGATTATTTTGGTTACAAAAAGCTTGATGTTGACCAAACAAAGGTACTTTGTAGACAGTGCCATGCAGTTGTTTCGGCAGCCCTAGGCAACACGTCGAATTTACTTGCCCATTTGAATAGACGCCACAAATCTCTATATGACGAGTGCAGAGTCAGATCTGAATGCCTCCCACAGCGAAAGCAAAAACCTATTTCAGATGCCTTTGCCGGTGTTACACCATACGAGAGAGATTCAAAACGGGATAAAGACATCACAGATGCCATAACATTTCACCTGGCAAAAGACATGGTACCAATTTACACCGTTACCAAAGAGGGTTTTAAGAAAATGATCCGCTCACTTGATAAGCCGTACGTTATACCGTCACGCACCTATTTTTCTCAAGTCGCCATTCCCGACCTGTACGAGAAATGCAGGGCAAAAGTTGAAACAGAGCTGTCAAAAGTGGAATACTATGCTGTTAAAACGGACTTGTGGTCCAGCCGGACAACGGAGCCGTACATAAGCCTGACGGTGCACTTTATTGATGAGGACTTCGAACTGAAAAGTCGCTGTTTGCAAACGGCATTTTCCCCAGAAAATCACACAAGTGAGAACATCGCAGCGGGACTGAAAGAAGCGGTGGCTGCTTGGGGCCTGGATGAGACACGTCAAGTCTGTATAATAACAGACAATGCTGCAAATATGGTGAAGGCTGCCTCCCTGAACGAGTGGACCAGGCTGCAGTGCTTTGGCCACAGACTTCATCTTGCAGTTGGTAAGCTACCCCCGCCCACGCTTTATTTACTAAGCTGTGTCTGTATCGAGTGTTTTTTTTTTTTTAAATAACCTTTATTCAGGGAAGTGTAACAGAGTAATGCTATCTTTTTCAGGAGTGCTTAACATCCTGTGCTGAAATGCAACAGTTTTCTTAATTTTAATCAGTTTCATAAATGTTACGTTTTATAAGCAATTCATTGTTGAAGGCAGCTAATTTCAAACCACACACACACAAACACACACACACACGCACACACACACACACACGTATCTTATGTGGATAAATTGTTATGCTATAAATTGTTATGCTATAATATAAATAATATATAGATGAACTCAGACGATTGCTAAAAAACATCAGGTAGGATTTTCTGTGAAATGGCAAGATGGGTGGGAAGAGGGAGGGACGGGGTGGCATGGGAAAGGGATTCCCTATATTTTTTTCTTTGTCTTTTCTTTTTCTTTTTGTATTGTCTATATAATTTGTATCTGTATAAATCCCTTTTGTAAGGGCAAAAAAAAAAAACAACGATAAAAAGTTGGTCACAAAAAAAACAAAAAACCGCAATATATACCGCAGGGGGAAAAAAACCGCAATGTCAGTTTATTTCAAAACCGTGCAGCCCTAATGACTGCTATCGTGTCAGCAGCGGGACCTTAGCATATATATAGGATATATATACAATATTTACAAATACACAATATTGGACACAGGCTATAAAGGGCACAAAGTTTCATTCACTAATGAAAGTCAACCACATGTTTGTTTCCACTGTTATTGTGTGCCTGTCGCGTTAAGCAATTAATTGACTTATCGTACGATAAATAAAAATGAACTTGATGAATTGCCATTTACATGAGAATGTGACTAGCAGTTTGAAAGGATGTACTTGAATTATTATTATATATTATCATTATGTCAGTGGTCTAAAATGGTCATACAACGGTGCCGACAATATTATCGTTTATCGCAATCATTTCCGGGAAAATGTATCCAACCAAATGAATTATTGTGAGAGGCCTATACATGAAACACACACACACAAACAAATCTACAGACTTACTCCAAACTGCTAAATATATTAATTAACACACTCCCACTCTCATATACTCTTTGAGTCTATTTTGGCCTAGTAGAACAATAAGCACCAGACTACTTTCTTATAATTTCTACTGGATCTTAGATCTGTGCATGCGCAATACGGGTCGGGGATTGACCATCCGGCTCCCATTGCTCTGCTGTCTGTTAACGTTGTTAAGAGTGGTGGGGGCGGGGAGGGAGCGGATCGACAGCTTGAGCAGCTGTCACTCAACATTGTAAATAACCAACCAAAAACGATCGCCGGTTCATCTTGTTTTTGGCGTGAGAATAGTTTGGGCAGCGTGAGAGCGTGAGATTGAGAATGAAAGCGTGTGTCACACGCCAGATGCGTATGAGTTGGCAACCCTGGCTTAGCCTGGTCGACCCAATCTCCATTCAGAAAACAAGCATTTTAAAAGGTTTTTCGCCTGCCGTCTTGTCTGCAGACTTGTCAAGCATTAATTGATGGTTTTTACTAACCGGTATCAGTATGTTGTTACTTCGGCATCATTTAGAAACGTCTATTAAAATTTAATCACAGTAAAATATGTTCATTTTGTTGTAGTTGTAGCTCCCAAGCCAGTGCGTCTTGTTTGAACGATGCGAGTAAACACAGCTGGCAGCCGCGGTGAAACTCGAGTGATTAGAGCGAAGCGAATACTCGCATCGCGTCCGGTGTGAACGCAGCATTAAAGCGAAGCTTATATTCGCATCGCGTCCGGTGTGAATGCAGCATTACAACAACTCCTGATAGATCGCGCAAGAATATGTATAAATATAGATATATTTTCATAACAAAACAATGGGGTTGCTAAGCCGTTGCTAGGCCAATTGTTGGAGTTGCTATAGCAACTCCAAGCTACGCCCTGGCGCCGCCCCTGCTCAGCGCAGTTCTGCGCTAACTTAGTGCACTTACAGTTTAACAATGCACTTCTCCAACAATGTTATTTGTGTTGCTAAAGCATACAGAAGTGCAAAACTCAGGATCTGACTTTTCGACTATTTTTTTGTATCTTCATTGCTGTAGCTTTTGTAAGATAACACTGTTTTTCTTCATCCTGCGGCACATGAACACCCTTAGACATGTTGTCAGGCAATAGTTTGCCAATGACCACAAATTGTTCCACTATGCAGATTCTAGTTAAGACTCTTTACAGCGAGATGATGGGTCTGTATCTAAACCTTTGTAGCATGCTAGCTAATGAAAAGGTGTTGGCATTGTTTAGAAGATACATCTTGAAGACCAGGGCCATTTATATATTACTACTGATATATACAGTATTTGCTTTTTATGAAATGAAAATGGAATGATAATTATTGTTCCTAAAGAAATACATTTAAAAACACACTGATATCCTTGATTCTCCTGACACAGCACATTAACACAAACGTAAATATTTCCTTCACATGGCTTGCAGGACATGGATTAGTGGGCAGTGAAGCCTGGAGTTGAGCTACATGACGTTTAAAGCAATGGCAGGACATCTTCTAAATCTTCCCTTTTCAGAGGCACTCTCTGTGATTGTAGTTGTCTTGTCTGGAAGTTCTCCAACTCTGATACATGCGCTAAAGAGGAACGGGATAATTTAGGAACCTTATTTATGCATTTCATCAGCATAAATGTTCTTCTGGCACAAGATCAAAAGGATGGGGGAAATCTGAATTTCTTAATGAAAGTAATTTCTTCTTCTTTTATTCCCATCCTCAGGGTCATACGCCTCTGTAAGATTAGAGAATGAACGTGAGAGTTGAGTCTCTGAAGGAAAATGTTAAAACCCAAAGAGGAAGAGAAAACTTTACGTTAACCTCCGGGTCAGTAAGTCTAGGAATCTCTCTGAGCAAATGAAAATTAAAGTGTATTTATTTCATTGTAGATTCAGATTGTGTTCTCAACCTGCCCTATTCTTATCTTAACTTGATTCATGAAGTTGCCTTTAAATTCAGACTGTATGTGTTACAGGTATCTAAAATGCTTCTGTATTTTTTCTCAAATTATGCTTTGAAAATATGATGTCAGCAAACAACCATATGCTATATGTAAAGATACATATGTACATATTATTCCAAAGAGCTATGGTGCAGAATCCAACAATTCTATAAAACCCTTAAGCCAAAGTAGCTAACATGCTTAGAATGACTGTACAAAGGAGATTGAAAAAATAGCTCCATAAATAACTGAATAATATATTACATAATGTTACATAAAAAGATTAATCATATTAAAATTGTAATCCAAATTATTAGGGATGTAACGATACTAGAAACTCACGGTACGATAATATCGCAATTAAAAAGTCCACTGTACAATATTTAAAATAAATAAAATATTAAAAAATAAAGGAAAAAAAATGTGAATTTCTTTTTTTTTTAACATGAATTTTTTTTTCTTTATTAAATAATAAATCTGATTTTTACAGCATTTTAGTAGGATAGTAGTATTTTAAAGTGTCAACAATATAATAATCAGACCCTGCAATGGAATAAATCAAGTTTCACTTTTTCAAGTAACTCAACTCTAACTCACTAACTCACTCACTCAGCATCATCAAGGTTATCTTTTAGGAATATGAGCATGTCCACATTTCCAGGTAGAAGCTGGGACGTTTGGGCATTTACAATATGGGACAAACTCTCTTGCTTGGTACTGATGTTGCTGGGACAGAGAGATATGCTTTGGCCATGGGTGACAGCAGTGGGTAAAACTGTGCATTGTCTCTCCACCACTTCAAAAGCAATACAGTTTTTGCCAAGAAGGTGAGGCTTATTGACAGGGCGATATATAAATATACTGTTGGTACTTGTCAATGTCTCTAGGTATGTACATGTAGCCCTGTAAATACGATGTCCTTTGTTTTGTTTTATGTTCATGTTGTAACCTATGTCATGTTGGACAGGTCTTCCTTGAAAAAGAGATTGATGATCTCAATATATATATTTTTTAAACCTTTATTTAACCAGATGGTCCATTTGGTTAAATCTGGTTTAAAAAATATATATATTTAAAAAATATATATATTTTAAAAAAGTAAAAAAATTGCGGTAGATTTTGTCAGTCTCACGACGGTATTGAGACATTTATTTATCGCGATATTCAATATATCGTTACATCCCTACAACTTACCAAAATAACCAAGACTCTTGCTAGCATCGTTTACTTGTCTTTTTCGTTTTTGTTTAAAGGAAACTTTATTCTGATGTGTATCTTGTTATATAGGATGTTCAGGGGCCACACACTCTGATTCATCTCCTCTGTTGAGATCACAACCACACAGGGTTATATACAACTGTAAAAAGTGGAACAGTTATGTGTATGAACTCATTTTGCATAGTTTGTATTGATCCCATATGTACAGAAAGTATGACATAGATCTATCTTGCAGGTGCCCGAGGAAACTCACTGTGTGTAAAATTGGTGTAATAGTATGCAAATATCCATTAATCCCTTTGGCAAGAATTGCAGGAATACATTTTGCACGGCAAGCTGATTGCCATCCAATAAAGTTTCTGCCATGTATCAAAGCAGGCGATCAGCAGCCCCCTTATCTAGGCTCAGACTTTGCATATTCTGTGGAACAATAGCCACATTTGTGTTAGCGACATCCATCTCTTCCGCTGGGTGATTTGCCTCATTCAAACTGTTTGTGTAGATATCGTTAATTCCTTTTAGTAATGTGCAGGAACTCTCCCACATCTGTTATCATCGCCCAGTTACTTCCTGATTTTACAAGCTCCTATCTCTGTGCCTCAACAACCTCAGTCACACCACCGGCCCACAGACACCAGGCCAGTGATCCGCCTTTGTCCCTGGCACTGCCATGGCTTTCCTCCAAAGAGGACTTATCGCTGCCTATTTGAATACACAACCAGGTTGATAAACTAAACAGACGTTCAATTAATGTCTCGTTTTGCATGGGGTGTACTGTAATCGTGTTAATGTGACAACATAGGGTTGCCATTGGGTTGTTATTTTTTTTTTTGTCTGATGTGTCTCTGTCTGAGGTGTCCCACAGCTTCCCTCATTCCATGTTTGCACACATGATTAGATTTAAAGTATTTGTGTGTGCGAGCAGTCCATCAGTGTCACTGAGAGATGGCAGTTTTGAGTTTTAGTGCCACTAAGTGTTTTCCAAGAAAGCTCTCATGTGAGGCATTTTCCAGCAGATTGACAAGTATCGCTGACTGTGTGTTTTCTCTAACAATTAATCACAGTGCATCTGGAAATGCACAAATATGAGAGGAAAGCAGTCGGGCTGGACCTTATAACAACAGTGTTACCCTGCAGCCGGGGTCTTAGCAGGGCTCTCATAACTGGACATCAGATCTACCATGGCAATATGTTTTTTTTAAATACTGTAAACCTTTGAAGATGTTCATTGATTTAGTCATCTTACAGTTAAATGCATATTTAAGGGATAGTTCATATTGTTTGAGGTGGGGTTGTGTTAGCTACATATCAATAGTCAGAGTATTACCTACAGTAGATGGTGGATCAAGCAGACAAAAGAACTAGCGCGGAGGCCAAGTCATGTTCTGCTGTGGATGGTGGCAGCACTAAAACATATTGAAGACGCCTACACAAAATAGATATCAATTCAAATGTATTGCTTTATTTAAAATCATTTAAACTGATTGACCATGCTGTAGGAAAGCCCTTTCTGATAGGAACTGAAGCTATTCATATCCATATGCTTTTTCTTAAAAATCACCAAATATCTTTTGAAAAAGATGTGAGTTGTTGGCCTATGGCTGCTGCCGGTTCGTCTTATCCGCAAGGTGAAATGAAATGTAGTTTTCAACAACAAGAGCAAAATCTGCAGTTTGTGGTGAGTGTGTTTTTTATGTGCTGTATTTTCTCTTGGACCAGTGTTTCTGGGGGTTTCTCAGGTCTGTTGTCATAATGACAAAAAGGCTAGGTCAATTATTTTAGATTATCGTGATATAACATTCATTTTTAATGCTATTAATGGTACTTCTGTTTTAGCTTTCTCTGTATTGTAATTTTAGTTGTTAGTGTCAAAGACAGTCATGTGGCGCTGGATCCGTTCAGGGAGTCACAGAAACTGCTACATGTAATCCCATTTTTTCTCCCTGGAAAAAGGGAGGCTCACTGCTCACCGTTCACTTGGCTTCAGCAATGTCAGAGCTGTATTCATTGTCTGTTTATGCTAAGCTAACATGACCTAATGCTAGTGACATTAAGAACCTTGAAATGGAAAACAAAACGTCTGAAGATAAATAAAAACAATAATTAAATGTATATCGGAAATCTTGCATGCTATTTATGTATTGAAACATAAACAAGCATGTTTAAAAAAACATCTATCTATAGAGGCAATACAGATTTTCTAAATACTGTAGGTGCGAATGACATTTTAAAAAGAAAAAGGATGGTCAAATAATAATAATAATACATTACATTTATAAAGCGCTTTTCCTGGTGCTCAAAACGCTTACAAGCAAGTAAAACAAAATAACAACAAAAGTAGAAAGTGCTAAGCTAGGAGGAATAAGGGCAAGGGGTTAGTTGATTAGGAGTTGAAGGCAAGAGTGAAAATGTGAGTTTTGAGGGATTGTTTGAATGATGTGAGAGTGTTGGCGGATCTGACGTGGCTGGGGAGGGAGTTCCAGAGTGTGGGTGAGGCTGCTGCGAAGACCCTGTCACCCCAGGTCCGGAGCTTTGTCCTGATGGGCTGCATTAGGTTAGCTTCAGCAGATCTGAGGCGACGGGTGGGGGTGTGTCGTTGGATGAGGTCACAGAGGTAGGGGGGGGCAAGGTTGTTGAGGGCTTTGAAAGTGAAAAGTAATATTTTAAAGTCAATGCGGTGTTTGATGGGGAGCCAGTGGAGGTCATGGAGGATAGGGGTGATGTGGTCGGAGCGTCGGGTGGAGGTGAGCAAGCGGGCAGCTGAGTTTTGGACATATTGAAGTTTTTTTAGTGTGAATGCAGGTGATCCAAAAAGTATGCTGTTGCAGTAATCCAGTCGGGATGTTATAAAGGCATGGATCAGAGTTTCAGCAGCGGTCGATGAGAGGGAGGGTCTAATGCGGGCGATGTTCCTTAAATGGAAGAATGCGTTTTTTGTGACCTGGTTGACGTGAGGGAGGAAAGTGAGGGTGGGGTCGAGGATGATGCCAAGGTTACGGATGTGAGAGAAGGGGTTGACAATGGAGCCATCGATGGTAAGAGAAAAATCTCGGGTTGAGCGGGTAAGTGAGTTTAGGCCAATGATTATAAGTTCCGATTTGTCACAGTTAAGTTTTAGAAAATTGTTTTTCATCCAAATTTGAATGTCAGTGAGGCAGGTGCTGAGCTGGAAGTGTGTGGTTGGAGAAATTGATTTTGTTGACAGGTAGAGCTCTGTGTCATCAGCATAACAGTGGAACTGGAGTTGGTGTTGACGGAGGATTTGTCCAATTGGGAGGATGTAGATGATGAACAGAAGGGGACCAAGTACAGAACCCTGAGGGACGCCATGATTGACGGGGGCTGTGGGGGATTTGGAGTTGTTAATGGAGATGAATTGATGTCTGTCAGAGAGATAGGATTTAAACCAGGAGAGGGCAGTACCGGTAATGCCAATGGAAGACTGGAGGCGGCTGATGAGGATGGAATTGTTGATCGTGTCAAATGCGGCTGTTAGGTCAAGGAGAATGAGAATTGAGAGGGAACCAGAGTCAGCAGAGAGGAAAATGTCGTTGGTCACCTTGAGTAGGGCAGATTCTGTTCTGCGGCGAGTACGGAAACCAGATTGAAAAGGTTATTGCAGTCCAGATGGGATTTTAGTTGGCAGGCAACAGTTCGCTCCAGAATTTTTGACAGGAATGGGAGGTTAGAGATGGGCCGGTAGTTATTGAGGGAATCAGGGTTGAGACCAGGTTTTTTGAGTATGGGAGGGACAGCAGCGAGTTTCAGAGCAGGGGGGACGAGTCCAGTGGACAGAGAGGAGTTAATGACTGTGGTGATAAGATGATGTCAAAGAAAGCCTTTTCCCAACGTACCATCATCTTGATGCCTTTTTAACATTCATCTACAAAAAATAAATATATTATATATATATTCACTAAACTAAAAGAACCATGGCAGTTTTTAAGGCACATTTTTCACAACTTGACACAAAAACAAAGTGTAGCAAATGAAGTCATTATGTTCCAGCAGTCATTACACCTTCAGAGAATTCAAGCCAAAATGTCAGCACATCTTTTTGAAATCATGGTCTGAGAAATGAAGAGTAATTCTCAGTTTCCTTTCACTTACGGAAGTCTGCTTTAACCACGAGAGCATATTAGTTAAGAGAGCAGAGGGACACAGGGACTCTTCCTGTACTGATAGCTCTCTCTTTGAAGAAGTCCGGCAGAGGAATACAGTGTCACTGAGGTTAATTGCTTACCATGCCGACTGTCCTTAAGCACATTTGATGTCATCCCTATGTGCATTGTTACTGGTTCTTACACATTTCTCCAGTTTTGCTGCTGGTTTTGCCCAGTTAATTGACTTTAACGGGCTCTTACGCTGCACCTGCTTTGTGTAGAGCATACAGTAAACAGATCCATTCAGTCTGCTTTCTGACACCAGCCAGTGGCAAAGGGGTTGTGGACAATTCTTGGCTTCCTGTTTGAAGCAGAATCAAATCCCCACTTTTGCTGTTTATACCAGCACTTGCTTTGAATGTAGATCATCCAAAGAGCAGGCCAATTTAAGTGTTCTGTAATGAGCCTGATTTCAGTAACACAAGGTCATGCCAGGAGCGGAGCTTCATATTGAAAAAGCAGTAATAAAGAGATAGCGACTTGCCCACACAAAAACCCTAATCTATTTCTTCTTCTTTTGACATCATTTCAGAGACCACCAAGGTCACGGACGCCAAGTTGCTTGAATGTAATTACGTTCATTATCTGCTGTTCTACTATGGCTCTGTTATTTAAAATAAATGGGCTTTGGTCTCATTGGCTACACTTTTCCAAAGATGTTCCATTGTGCTATTGTAAAGAGCGAGCTGCACACACAGCCCTGACCTGCCCGTCACCAGGAGACCTGCCTGATGGCCTGATGAGCTCTGGGGGTCTGTCTTGGAAAGCCATTCACCATGCATTCTTTTATGGCTTTCAAATGTGTGTGTTTCAAACGTGTGTGTGTGTGTGTGTGTGTGTGTGTGTGTGTGTGTGTGTGTGTGTGTGTGTGTGTGTGTGTGTGTGTGTGTGTGTGTGTGTGTGTGTGTGTGTGTGTGTGTGTGTGTGTGTGTGTGTGTGTGTGTGTGTGTGTGTGTGTGTGTGTGTGTGTGTGTGTGTGTGTGTGTGTGTGTGTGTGTGTGTGTGTGTGTGTGTGTGTGTGTGTGTGTGTGTGTGTGGGAACCAGTCCTGTATTTGTGTTTACAATTTATTTCAACTGCACCAAAGGAATTTAGAAAGTAAGGGCACATTTCCAAAGGGCGGTCCCCAGAGACCACAGGCATGGTGCCAGCTGTATCGGGGCCCCTGGTGGATGGATGTCCTCCACAGCACATCATAGCAGACCCCGCTCCCACCTAACAATTGGGGATATCCCCAAGAACTCCCCTGAAGCCCTTGATGTCATTGAGAGAGGGGGATACACGAGGTTTGTGCTGCTGCTTCACTGACTGACAGTAATAAGGCTCAAATTAGAAATGACTGCACACCACCCACACACCTGTCTCTCTCTGTGATGGATATCCAGGTAGTCAGATCCAGAGGCTTGCAGCTAGCGTGGGGGGTCCAGGGCCCCCACATGCTGGCCGCTGTGCCGCTGCAGCTCACTGTTGGCTCTGCATGTCTGCGGAACGGCAGGTAAACACACTCCTGCTGTACTCACCAACACAGCAGCGACCCGGCTTTCTGCTGACTTCGTCATCAAATATTCATGGCTGTCTGCATTAGCTTGCAGATTTCTAATTGAGTTCTGTATATTCAGACGTGATTAACTCGGTTTAATTCCTCAAAGGAGTGAGCCAATTAGATAGCACTTGCATGAATAGGATTTCACATCTTAGTACGTCTCCAGTCTTGGCAAGACAATTATATGTGTGTATAATCCCGCTGTACAGTGGGCGTGAGACCCCGAAACTCAAGCAGGTCAGTATTTATTGTTAGAGATCCGAACTACAGGAAATGCAGCATTCCTATCCATTACCAGCAAGTCAATGAACGTGCTGTTATTAGAAGACACTGTTTGGACAAGAGAAGATAGAGGAATACAAACACGGGGCCCTCTAATTCTCCCTCATGCTTTTTGTCTAAGCATATCCCCACCCCCAGGAGCGAGCAGGAGAAAAATATCCGTGACCCAGTGCTGACCCACCACAATGTCACTCTAACTAATGGCATGAGAGAACTACTGCCGGGGTCTTAGTCAGTTTCTCTCTGTAACCAGAGCAGGAAACATTGCCGAAAGTCCAGAGGGGTCACATTCTGCTGCAGAGCTGAATTTAAGGCAGAGAGGCAGACAGGCCGGCCGCTTCCTGAGCTGCAGAGAGGGAGAGGGTCCCCACTGCCACCTTGTATTCCGCGTGTCGCCCCGTCCCCTCTCGCTGGTTACAGGCAGATATTATCACTCAGCTAAAATAAGAACTTTGTGGGAACAATCTGTGACACAACTGAGCGTAACGGAACGGATGAATATTTAAATCTCATTTGACACGTGCAGTTGTTGTTACTTTGTTGAAACTTGTGTGTGGAAACCTGCAGGCGGAAGCTGCTCAGGATGCGTCCAGGCAGAGATAAAAACAAAATGTTAAAAACAAATCAGGACTGAGGCTCTGACAGGATGCAGGTCATCCACACCCGGTGTGAATGTATCACACAGACAGACAGACTCACTGACTGGCGTGTGCACAGATGAGTGTCACAAACGCTCCGTGTGTGAATTATACAGCTTATAGTTTCAAGGTCACTGATCCTCACGAGTTACCAAACCATTAAGAGAATCGCTCTCTGTGGCATGACATGCTCCCTCACACACACACACACACACACACACACACACACACACACACACACACACACACACACACACACACACACACACACACACACACACACACACACACACACACACACACACCTCAGTCTTCTGCATCCAGGCAGCAGAACAAGAGCGAGTGGGTGATTTACATAACAGGGTAAATATGACAGGAATTATAAAGGAGTCAGGTCATGTTTATATATCTTTATGTGCTCCACAATGTGCAAATCATGCTTACACACTGCACAGACAGATGCACAGGCAGGGTGGATCCATCACTGATATGTCAAATAACATTGAGTTGAATGTCAAGGAGCTGGCGAGGGGATCATGTTGGCCAAAGGGAGGGGAAATGGCAGGGGGTTTCTCACTTGTCAACCTTCGGAGGATATGGTGGGAAAGATGATCATGAGCCGCTGAAATGAAACACACAAAGTTACACACACACCTCGGCGGCCTGAGCAGACCACAGATCAGAGGAGGGGGGCTCCCTCAATCCCTTCGCTGATGTGTGAAGATTTAAATGATAACCCAACTACCTTCAATCAAAGCTGAATTCTGGCATTGTTTGCAGGCCGAGAACAACACGATGGGGCTAAAGAAAGTGGAAAGCAAATGTTTCCTCTTGAACTCTGATCACAATAAGGTTTCCCAGAGAACCTCTCTTTTCCTGTGATTGGATAAATTTGCATTGTTCAGACCGTACCCTGTTGGAAAGGGCTTTCTGATATGGAATACAATTTAAATATAGCATACACTTAAACTGATATTGATTTGCTAGATGGGCCTTTTAAACATTAACATGTTGCTGCCCCCCCTGTCTACAGCAGTACAGTGTTTTACTTCTCTGCCTGTACCGTGTACTTTAGGTAAGACACTAGGCTTGTTTGAGACGCGTTGCGGCTCGCCTCGAAAGTAGACGAGAATAGCCGATCGCAGCCGGGGGAGGTCTCAAAAAGCTCGCCTGAAGTCGGACAGCTCCGAGTCTGCTTCTTCTTCTTCTTCTACTTCTTCGCCTTCTTCTTCTTCTTCTCTCGGTTTTTTGGCGGTTTGCAAACCACTTTAAGGTGCATACCGCCACCTCCGGAGTCGGCTTGACTCGGTTTGCATTATAAAGAATGCACACATGTGTTTAATCGTTAATGTCAGATATGTACGAAGTAAATACATTTGTTCCTGCTCAAGATTAGATTCAACTGTATTGTTATTGCACATATTACAGGTACTAAGACAACGAAATGCAGTTTAGCTTCTAACCAGGAGTGCAACAAGCAGTAAAGTGAAAAGTAATGTACACAATCTATAGAATAAAATATAGAATGAATTGAATGATGAATAAACAGTGAGGGGTATGAATACACTAGATATACACAGCAGCCTGTGAGCAGTATGAACAGTGTGTATGAATATGCTAAGATATATGAAGTATAAAAACGGTAAGCAGTGCAAGTAGAGTATAACATATATAGATATTAATTTCATGATGATAAACATTGTGGAACAATGATGAAAAATGTGAATGGAAGTGGCGACGTAAAACTGACACCAAACAACAACAAACTTTTGCCGAGCCAATTGGAGAGCTTCATCAGCAGCACGGGGTAAAAACCACCAATGAGCGCTCAGCTCGAGATACCAGCGAGTCGTTTCCGATCAAGTATTTCGCCTCCGCAGCCCGTGGAGAGGAACTGCGGCGCCTCGCCGCGCCTCGCTCTCAAGGCTGCGGGCGTCTTTGTCCCGCGAGATTTCAACGTTTCAATTTCAGAGGCTGGGTCCTCCTCGCAGCCGCAGCCGTCTCATTTCGCAGTCCGCGGAGGACGTCCTCCGCGGACTGCGAAATGAGACGGTCTACGGAGCATGTCCTTGTACGTCACCGGCAGTTACCCCTACATTTTGCCGCCCCCGTCACCTAGCAACCAGCTGCAGTCACAAGTGCCGGTAATAATTTCTGACACTAGGCAAAATATTTTCAAACTGTTTTCAAAACTGTTTTCAAAACTGTTTTCAAAACTGTTTTCAAAACTGTTCAATATGGAGTCAGATCTAGCTGTACTTATTTTGGTGTTATATAATATGTTTAAATTATTTTCCCGAGGTCGCAACAGGCCCCCGTGAAGAGGGCTTCATTCTCCCCGCGCATCTGGATAAATTGCGCAGTCTGCTCCTTGCTCCCTATCAAAACAAAATTGTTGCAGTAAGATTTGTATAACAAAAGCAGTTAAATAAATAAATTGGCTTTATAATGAATCCCAACAATATGAAAACCAAACAGTGTTTAGAAATATTTGCACTTCATATTATTTTACATGTAATATAAAGAAGACATCTCCAATTGCCCGTATATTTAAATACACAAATGAAATAGGTTTACTTTTCTTTCATGTTGTTTACTATTTGGGTGAGTACATTTAAAAACAAATCCAGCTGAAACCGTTGTAGCCGTTGATGGGACGTTACAAGCCATATATATTTTTTAAGACTCATTCGTCACCGTCACCCGTTGCATCCTGGGATATGGTACACCGCGGAGTGTACATCAGATGTATCCTCTAAAGCTGGGGAAAGAAGGCTGCATTTGCGGGCCGCATTCGGAGGAGTCTTGTCTTTTTTTTTTAATTGGGACAGCCTTCGTTTGGCGGAAGTGACGTATGCGGTCTCCGAATGCATCCTCAGGAGGATGCGGCCGCCTAATTGGGACACAGCTACTGATTTTGGTTTACAACCGCTAACAACCCTACCTCAAAAAATCTCCAGTCTCCCTTCAACAAATACCACTATGACAGAAAGACTGGGTTGGGGTCTGCATTAGGAACCACACAGCAGCAAGAGCCTCTGTAAACAATGGCATGCGGGCAGCCAATTGTGCTTTTTGAATATGCATGGACTGAAGCTGATGCCAAGTCAGCTGTGAGTCAGGTAACTCACACACATACTCTACTACTTGTGGAGTTGTAAGGGAGTGGTGCATTGGATGGCTTTGTAAATAAATAGACGACTTTCAAATAACATTTCAAATCTCTAGTGTATTACAGCCATCTTACTGTAAGTTTTTTTTTTTGGATGGGCAGCAGGTGTAAAGTGTTTTATTGCATGGACAAAATAACAGGAACACCTTTCAATTTAAATGCAAAATAACATTAAAATAAATACTTCCTCTGCAATGTTCATCTCTTTAGCCAATCAGTGGTCAGCGGTGTCATTACTCCACCCACTAAAAATGGATCAGCCTGTTTGAAGGTGGTACCAATCAAAGCACCAGGTATTCACCACTTTGGCTAAACTAAATATTATTCAAGTTGGTGGTTAAAGCTGGCGGACCATATGCAGAATCCGGCTTGCAGAATGTTCAGGCATTGCCCACCCCGGTCTCCCCCCATTCAAAACTGTGTCTCTCAATAAAGGCCCTCTCTGGTCAAACATATCTTTTAAAAAACTGCAGTATATTGCGACTTTATGTTTGATGACCCATGCAGTTTGTAACTTTCTATTTAGTATCAACTACCTATGAGTCACAATTTCTTCATCTCCATTATTCATTACTTCTTCCTGGCGTGGGCGTTCGATAGTACTTCCTGTTGAGAGATACACTCCTTAAAAACGTATTGAACTCCTGTTTTCTTTGTTAGTATGTTTGTTGGTTGGTTTGTTAAGTATGAAAAAAGCGGTTGGCCTGTTTCTTCCTAATGCTTGGTCATATTGTGCAGCATTGGCCAAGGAAGAACTCATTACGTTTTGAAGCAGATTCAAAACAGAGGGCGGATGTGCTTATTATTTTTCCCATATGCTTGGTGGCGCTCTCAGTGCCCTTCTAGTTATATATTTGTTGGCAATATTATTTCTGTTGTCTTGCTTGAATGAGCCATATTAAGCGATAAAAAGAAGACATGCTGCTTGTCAAGGTTCATCAGGTCAGCAGACTCCTTCCCTCAGGAAGCAGTCAGGCAGTGATTTAACTCCACAGAGTGTGTTCCTGTCCAGAGAAACGCAAACACAGCAGCAGTGAGCGGGCCTTCCCTTTGAACCCGCTTTGTTAGAAATCACCGGGCTGCTTTCAGTAGTGTGGAGTTAATCCACACAGCATGGCCTGGCACTGACCAGCACGTTCACACACACACACTGAATCAGATCATCTGTATATTTGGCACGCTCTGACTGCCAGGTCATAAATCGCGTGCGGCCCCTCTGAACTCCTGCCTCCCTCCTGTCAGCTCCACTTTGCCATGTGAAGACAAAAAGAGCAGATAGGTGTGAAATGTGTGTTGATACGGTCCGAAGAGATGGCAAACAGCTTCAACTTAACAATATGCCAAAGCAGATTCCCAACTGTTTCATCTGAAAAAAGAAAAAAAGAAAAAGTCTTTGTTACAGTTGTATTCTGTTCACCTGTAGCTGAATCCTCTGGAATATTTTAAATATTGGGGTTTAATCCTGGACCCTATTATGTGTGAACCAGGGATGAATGTATGTATATTATAAACTTAAACATTTGACATTATAGTATAGACTGCAAAAATATGAAATATCATTAATAATAATGAGGAGTTTGCATGTATTGTTTTTGATATGACTAATGTTTTTGGCTTTGCCTTGTGAAAGGTTACAAGTTGCATGAAACATAATTACAATGCAACCTACCAGTAACACGAAGCAATTTAAAAAATCACTTGAGACTGACTTATTGTTTATTCAACTTAAAATGAGCTGGCCTCATTGGGCATTTTTGATTTACTATATGTTTTTCAAGCTTGTTTTAATCGTCAAGTGGGAAGTGACTCAATGTGCCTGTGTTTATCTTATTTCATATCGTTTTTCTCGCTGGTTAGTATAAATGTGGACATGTTGTATCGCTGTTTCTTCCTGCATTGGCTACTGTGTAATGTCTGTCCTGGGGGAATACAGGAAACTGCATATCTATATCATATTTACAGACTGTGAGAATAATCAATTAATGAAGAAAATGATCTTCAAATGGAAAGCTGTCGGCCTTATTCTTATCTCATGTCATTTAGTCAACTAATGGGTGTGTGTTAAAAAACTATAGAATAGAATGGACATTCTCAGTAATATCTTTTACTGGTTTTTAGTTGTACTTAACTTGTTTAAAATGAAAGTTACTCTAAGGCAGTGTCATTTGATCTAATGAAATAACAAATGAATTAAAGTGGATTGAAACAGACATAAATGAAATGATCTCACTCCATTGACATTTTTTAAATACAAGACTCAGAATGAGAGTTAGTGATGAGAGGTTTTCCTCTCTGTCTCTGTCCAAATCCCCCCCCCCCCCCCCCCCTCACGCTCTGTTTGCCAACACACTCAACACTCTGACAGGAAGCGTGTTGCTAAATAATGTGCCGGACTGCGCTGCTCTTTGTGAGATCATCATATCACTTTGAAGAAAGGGGGCCACAATTGACTTTAACGCACTCTACTCACCCCTCAGTTCAGCAAGAGGCTGTCTGACCCAGATTCACTTTTACCTCATCTGCCTAGACATTTGTTTAGCCTTCTGGGCAAACACTTAGAGAAATGTATGAGGCAGAGGGGAAGGGGGGGTGGGGGGTACATATGCTTGAATACCTCACATTTAGTCAGGGGAGAAGCAAACCCCGGACATCCGCAGACACATACAGCCCTCTAGTGGCAGACTGCAGAGGACATGGGTGTCTGACAGAAAGGGCATGAAGTGATCGTTCAGAATGTCCTGAACCATCTGTGGAGGCCGGACCCAAACACAGACCAGAAGACTTGTACATTTTTTGTTTTGAAATTAGATTTGTGTAACAGGAATGCTAAATGTTAGCTTACACAAAATAAAAGCAGTCACGAGTGAATAAAAACACAATAGAAGCTGAGCAGAATGAATGAATTGAGGTCATAGAATCTTACCATCGGAGAAAAAGAGAGGAATTTTGTCTTTTGAGTACTGTACTCATTATAATGGCCCGGAGGAACTGTGTGCTGTGAAATCATATGCTCTAGTTAAGCTAAACAAGGGCAAGGTATTCCCACATGAAGGGCAGATGAGAATAAGGAAGTGGGATTGTAGACAGATGAGGAAGAGTTGATGACGGTTTAGTGCTGTTTGGGCCGGTACCCCACTCTCATTCTCACGTCTCATATTGTCTCTCTACCTCTCTGTGTGTGTGTGTGTGTGTGTGTGTGTGTGTGTGTGTGTGTGTGTGTGTGTGTGTGTGTGTGTGTGTGTGTGTGTGTGTGTGTGTGTGTGTGTGTGTGTGTGTGTGTGTGTGTGTGTGTGTGTGTGTGTGTGTGTGTGTGTGTGTGTGTGTGTGTGTGTGTGTGTGTGTGTGTGTGTGTGTGTGTGTGTGTGTGTGTGGCAAACCTCTGGGGCTTAGTGCAGCGAGCTCATTAAAAGCTTCATTCCACTTCCAGGATCAGGGAGGATTGCAATATGGACATTGTTTATACACAAATGTTGCCCTGGGAATAATGTTTATTTCTATTACCTTCTTGGAGGGGGAAAAAAAAAGGGAGAAGAATCAGAATGCAGAGCTTGTCTGCACAAATTGCTTTTCAGGAAATAATGCCTCTCCAGGAGTGCTTTGAAGAAACAGCCATTTTTCAAACCACCTTTTTCTACAGCTTGGAGTCATACATCAGCCTGTCTCATGTTGGCCTCCTAGCCTGACCCAGGATCAGTGCTGTGAGGAGTCACCACATGGAGGTATGTCAGGGACACTGAACCTCGTTCTGTAAAGCTGCTGTGCTCATTAGCATAGCGACTATAAATGTCAGTGCACGTGCTCTGCAGCCAGACTGGGGGGGTTCACCTCAGCCGAGCGGTCACACAAGTGTCATCTGAAACTCTGGAGGCAGCCGATGACGCAGCGCAGTGTTGCTACACACCCCGAGCTGTGTTTGGAAACACTGAGCAGCTCTGCTACCAATGGAGCAGCTGAACCGTGCACTGTTTAGCCCAGTCAAGCACAGAGAGGGGGGCGGGGGGCAGAGAGACACAGAGATCCAGGAAATGCCTGAGCGAGAGGCAGCGAGGCCCATCAGCTCTCTCAGGCCGCAAATTGATCACCCTCACATGATATATCCATCCCCAGTAATTGCATTGCTGTTTAGAAAGGCGGTCGTTATTTATGAAATATTGAAATAACAAACGGCGTCTCCCGGCAGATATAAGGAAGAGAGATGCCACAGATAAGTCAGAGGCAGGCGGCCACCACGTCCCCCCTCCCCCCAGGCCGCTTGCCCAGTCGCCTGGCCGCAAAAACCCCTGCAGTCATCACAAAGTGGAAATATTTACTGCTCTCATTCTTGCATATGGGAGGATGAAGTGTGGGCGAGGGCCAATGAGAAATGAGCGTGTTTGTGTTTCAAGAGGAGTGCTAATCAGATACCGAGGTATTCGAGGACAGCAGAGCCAAAGGTCCTGGGCGTGGATTTATATGTAGCACGGGAGAGAATAGTAGCTGTGCCCCCTGAAGTGAAACACTGGCACAAAACTTCAAGAAATGCAGAAAAAGATTTATTCGGATATTGTGCTGGTTCAACTCTATTAGCAGACAAGTGCTCATTTTAAGTGATTACATTCATCATGAGATGTGTGTGTGTGTGTGTGTGTGTGTGTGTGTGTGTGTGTGTGTGTGTGTGTGTGTGTGTGTGTGTGTGTGTGTGTGTGTGTGTGTGTGTGTGTGTGTGTGTGTGTGTGTGTGTGTGTGTGTGTGTGTGTGTGTGTGTGTGTGTGTGTGTGTGTGTGTGTGTGTGTGTGTGTGTGTGTGTGTGTGTGTGTGTGTGTGTGTGTGTGTGTGTGTGCAGAACACCCTTGAGACCTGCACCATCTGCAGTAAGCCCATCATGGAGCGCATCCTGCGGGCCACGGGGAAGGCGTACCACCCCCACTGCTTCACCTGCGTGGTGTGCAGCCGCAGCCTGGATGGAGTGCCCTTCACCGTGGACGCCTCCAACCACATCCACTGCATCGAGGACTTCCACAAGTACGTAGTTCAGATAAGATAAGATTTACTCCATGTACCCCACATTGGCCCGTTTTGATGTCACATCAGCATGTTACAACAAGGCATTGCACAAAATGTGAAAATATGAAGAGTAGAAAATAAACAAACTTAAAATATAAACATCTCCTAACAGAAAAAAATACTGAACTAAAAAGTTAAATATATACTGTACATGTTGACAGGAAAAGATAATAGTCTGTACCCTACCAGTCCAATACATTTAAAAACAAAAATACTGGTTTGGAGGGTTCCTTTGAATATGTATTTATATATAGTGTGGCACTGTCTGTTGTTGTATGTGTTATTGTTGTTGTTTATATATTGTATATTTATTGTGTACGTGTACAGTGCTGTGAAAATGAATTTCCCCCAGGGGACAATAACTCTAATCTAATCATTACAATAAAATATGATGTGTGTTTGAACCTAAGTATCACAATCTAAAGTAATGTAACCTGATACATTTCCATGACCTTTGGATAACCTCAATATCAAATGAAGCACTAAAAAGTACAACAACAAACACATATCAACAAGAATGCTTTTACTTAAGAACTCAATTTCAAATCAACTAATGGTTTTCAATCATTTGCTTACTGACATATTCAGTTAGATATCACATCATTGGGCTTTCTTTTCAGGGAAATATTGCCAGCAATGCCACAAGCACAATGACCTTATGAGATGTGGCTAACATGAATGTAATAGTAAGTTCCTGTCAATGTGTCTCCACCCATTGCATAACCCTAACCTTCCCAGAAATGTTGCTTTAGTCAGTGACCAGAAGGGAAACAGAAGTAAACAGCGGGCTCTTGGTGTGAGTGCTCAGCTTTTGGCTTTAGAGGAGCTGCACTGGGCCGTCATTTAATTCCACGTGACAGGTGTGACCTGAGCCGCGCGCCTCTTTATGTCGAGGAATAATCTCGCTCTAAGAATACTGTACTGTGGTTTCTCAAAGCTCCTTCACTTCCTGATTCCCAGCATGCAGTCAATGTCTCAGGTGGAGTCCACAGCCGTCAGTCAGTTGACCTGAGGTCTGAGCCTGCTTTCATATCCTCTCTGATCCTATAGTTAGACACACCTCTTCCTGCTGAAGGCATTCCCACACATACTCATTTCAAAGTCACTTCTGGTATTTGTAAAGGTCCTTCTATGTTTAGCTTTTCCTCAAATACACCATTTATATGCAGCGTTTCAGAGACAGTTTAGACTCTAGTGGGGAAGTGCATGCATAATGAAACACAGGAACATGCACAGGCTGTGCCTCTGTTTGAAAACCTCTTTAATCATGTGTGGGCAATATTGGTCTTAATCATTTGTGCTATGTTTATTCTGGTGTGAAGAACTGAGACCCTGCTTTGACCCATTGGTTGGCCAGTGGTACCATACTTATAGGGGTCACAAGATAAACCTGAACAGTCATTACGTACCGGTAATTAACAATACAACAATGTATGATTATTTATTTCATTATAACTTTGATTAATTTACTTGTTAACTCCTCCATACATTCAAGTTGTTAGACATCCAAAGATTATACATAAAGCTAAATCCAAATCATTTTAACACCCCTGTGTATCCAAGAATGTATCATTACAACTTTTAAAGTGGAATAAGCTCAAGTCATTTTCTCCATTGTGTAGATAGAGTTGATTATTTGACAAGAAAGGCAATAGCTTCTTTACTACAGCAGTAACATATTATTAGTTCTGCTGCTCTCTTTTGTCAAGTAATATGTACCCATCAGTTGTAACCGATTACTCAAGAGAGTATCAGGCTGACTAATCAATAATAAAAGCATTGTTAGCTGTGTGTGCACAGTCTCAAACAGCATGTTTTGTTCTTCCTGCTTGTGTGTTGCAGGAAGTTTGCTCCGCGCTGCTGTGTGTGCTCTGAGCCCATCATGCCGGCGCCGGGCCAGGAGGAGACCGTCCGGATCGTGGCCCTGGACCGAGACTTCCACGTGCAGTGTTACCGCTGCGAGGTGTGTTCTGTGTGTGAGCTCTGTTTGAGCTCTGTAGTCGACAGTCATTATGGTCTGGATGCATATCGTGCTCGTCTCCCGGGTCACCTTGGCAGCCAGGTCTGAATCCTCCCTCCATCTCTCCTCTGCAAAGTTCAGGCTCACACAGTAAGCACTCTGTCAGCCGCGCTGGCTGATAAGCGGCGCTGCGACACGACGCGCTAGCGAAAAGAGAAGTAACGCGTCACGTTGTCAAAGAGCCGTGTGTGTACAGAGCCTGGCAGACACAAAGGTCAAAGGAAAGCAGAGCAGATTAGTTCAGCACCAACAGACGCATCTCGTCACCACGGAGACATGAGTAGATGCATTTGTAATTCTCAGTGTGTGTGTGCGTGCGTGCGTGCGTGTGTGCGCACAGCCATCGAGTAAGGATGATGTAAAAAGAAGTGTGTGTATATGTCTATGTTTTGCACACACTGCTTTAGCAGAGAAACATTTCCCCTTCTCTCATCTCTAAAGCGTCTGTGGGCCCTGCCAGGTAACCAACCCTCAGCAGACAGTCACCTCCACAGGTCTGTCTGTGATATTTGTATTGGTGGAATCAGAGCACAGCTAGATAACAACCTTGAACATTCAAGTGACGTGGTTCCTTCAGTTTTTTTCCCTGTGAATGTATGACTTTTAATCTCAGAGATTATTTATCATATATTTATATCATCTATTTCATAACTTTACGTAAATTATATTCGAGAATCAGCAGCTGGTAGAAACTGAACTCTGCTCCCGCCTCACAGAGAGCCTCCTGAAACACACTGGCTGGGTTCAAACGCACTAAATGTCTCATTTAGGGTGTGAACACAGAGAGAGGGACTGTGTCTCAGCTTTGAGTGTGAATAATGACTCTGTAATGTGTGTGTGTGTGTGTGTGTGTGTGTTTGTGTGTGTGTGTGTGTGTGTGTGTGTGTGTGTGTGTGTGTGTGTGTGTGTGTGTGTGTGTGTGTGTGTGTGTGTGTGTGTGTGTGTGTGTGTGTGTGTGTGTGTGTGTGTGTGTGTGTGTGTGTGTGTGTGTGTGTGTGTGTGTGTGTGTGTGTGTGTGTGTGTGTCCTGCAGGACTGTGGCTCTCTGCTGTCAGAGGGGGACAACCAGGGCTGCTACCCTCTGGACGGACACGTCCTCTGCAAGAACTGTAACAGCAGCCGCATCCAGGACCTGACCGCCAAAGCCACCACCGACCTCTGAACACCCCCCCCCGTGATAACACACACCGCTCACTCTCTCACAAACGTACCCATCCACAGAAGCTTGCATTCCTCAGCACATACACACACACTCTCTCATTACATAGCATCACATGTATCTATTGACTCGGTACATCACAGCAGGAGAGGCTGTGAGATGTTTAACTGTGTTAAGGAGTGGTTCGAGATTTTGGGAAATGGTTTTGATCTGATGCACTATGTCACTATGTTTTATACGTTATACAGCAGGCGTTCAGACAAGAATAAAACGTGATACAGATAGCCTGCTGCCAAAGAAAAATCCAATTCAGATCTAGATATTTATCTCTTCTGTGTTTATGACGTAAGAACAGGTGAAATAAAAATTCACTTTTTAAGTTCCTTAACAATGTTTTTACTCACCAAAACTCTATGTTCCCCTGGTTCACTAGTTCTACTCTTTATGCTAAGCTCAGTTTAATATGTCCACATGTGCTGAGCGTGCATATCAAAAAACGACTTCAATCTTCTGTTCTGAGTCTCAAAAGAAAAAACAAATATTTCCCAAAATCTCAAATCTTTAAACGAAGCAGCTAACAGTAAAACAATATATCTTCACTCAGTGTTATTATCTCGTATCATAATCCTCCAGCTTGTCCTCACCTGAGTGCGTATGTATTTAAATGTCCTGCCGATGGGTTCTTTGGATATGAAGGGAGTCTGACTCCAACATGTGACATGGATGACAGGAGCAGATATGTGTATGACTGTAGCTTTATCAGTATTTAGGAAACCTGTTTGTTGGTCAGAGCATTTTTTTCATTGTAGTGTTTGTCACACAGACATACGGTACACTAATAGGGAAAAAATTATCACAGGAGCTTATTACTTCAAAACACTTTACTGAACACCAAAGAATCTAAACTGCCGTATTCACTGTGTACATATTCTGTGTGCAACTATTTTACACCTAACGGGACCACAGTCATCCTCAATAGTAGTGTGAGTGTCAAAGACAAACCCTCAGTAGGCAGCCATTCCCTTTTTAACAATCTTTTACTTTCTAATTGAACTTGCTGTTATGTTTTATTATTTTCTGTTGGCCTGAACAGTACAATCATGGCATTCCATTCAAATAGAAAGGGCCTATTATCTGAGTTTTATGATATGGTTTTCGAGCAGAGAATGATTAGATTACATTAGTGATTGTTTTGTAAGTCTGATAGAAATAACAGATTATGAATGGCTATGCAATTTTTGATGTTAATTGCATCGACACTTTATAAGACATATTATGAATAAGGAAATATTTACCTGTACAGATTAAAGCACAAGTGTCCTTATAATGATGCTTTAATAGAAACCATGCCGTGGGTACTGTGTGACTTTGTGTCACTGTGCTGTGTGTCAGTGTTGTCGTACCAGTGACACTTGTCTTTTATATTTAGTGTGTGTCAAGGTAATGGGCGAAGAAGGGACCATGACAGTTTCCCGCAAAGTGATTTTATTATTTTTTCCATCCAGTCGTTTGACCAGCAGATTCACTGTTTGATTTGATAGTTACTTTTTTAATTACTAGAGCAATGTGATGTTTGTGAGTTAAAGGAACCCTGTGGACTTTTCACCGCTAGCTCATTTTATGAGTAACACAATAACCGATGAAGAACAACATAATGTGCAGCTCTGAGAACCTCTGCAGGAAGTGACTGTGTATCACTTAGTCCAGGCGCAAGCGGGCAAAAAAAAGACACATACTCACAACAATTTAAAAACACACTCAAAACAAACAAACTCAAAAACGTCTCTATGAAAACAGGGGTTAGTGTGTGGACATGTTGTGTCTCTTTAGGTCTCAGGATCTTGGTGTTGTAATCTGTCCCTGGCTGCAGGCTCTCAGATCGGGGTTGATCTGATGCAAACATTTAGAAATGGTTTGTTGATACTCCACTGATCCTCAGTTGGTGAAAGCCATGTTTGAAGAGGAGCAGCAAAGGCAGAGGACTACAGGTTAGCTGTTAACATGCAACAGAAGGTAACAGCTAAAGTGTGCAAACAGTCGACTCTGCAAATGTTTATTTACAAAGGAAATTCATTAATTTTGTTTGCATTTGGGTGTTTACAGGAAAACTTCACAGGGTGCCTTTAAACAACAAAGTCTGAGTAGTATTAAGGTCTGCTGTTGGTTTACAGTGTTCCTCAGCCCCGATAACAGATGTGTTATCTGTTTAGTGCCATTAGGATAGCAGATGGTTATACCAACATGTTTGTGCACTGTAATCCGTTACTCTGGTTACAAAGCTTTGTGAGCCATGTTTTACCCACGGTTACACTCTGTGCATAACTTTGCTAATAAGCCCAATAATATAAATAATTCATAAATAAACATTCATCAGACCTTTGCCAGGACACATCTTCTACATGAGGATGAAAACACTGTTTCGCCATCCAAGGCTGGGCGAACTGAACTCAGTGCAACTCACCAGTGCATTGTAATGGATCTTAAAGGCTTGTTATAAATATCAAATTCAGCTGGGAACACCATGTTCTGTCATATCTAACACCTTGTATTTCATATAACTAGGTATTTAAATAGATTACTATAATTAGTTTGAGGACAAAAATATTCTCTAGTACAGAAAACACTTTTTTCAAGTTTTTTTTTTCAGGTACTGAGCCATGAGGTCAGCTGTTTGGCAGCTGACTCAGTCAGCCATATGATGGGGACTGGTTGTTAGGCAACAAAGGTGAAGAAGACCCTCTTTATAACATGATGTCACATTTGTTTGTTGGTTTTCAGCGCTCAGGGAGGGGGATCCGGCTCAGTTAGCATTGACAGCGCCCCTCCTTACGGGCTGGGGTAATCACACAGGGTTAGGTGTGTCACAATAAAGATTTCAGAGTGACTAAACATTCAGGTGAACAAAAGCCGTGCAGTAGTGCTTATATACAATTCTTATTTAACGTTGGACCAACCAGAAGTGTTGTTAGCAGCACATGCTAACAACACCCCGTGCTGTGTTAAAGTCCAGATGAAAGAGCTGTGGCTTGGTAAAGGATGTGACGTTGTTCTAAAGCCGCACACTCAAATGTGTGATGGAAATGTATGTCACTCATCAGGACAAACCCACGGAGAATTATCACGGCAGGCAGGCTGTTAACAGCTAGCTGGGAAACTATAGGGGGCAGCACTCTCTTGTGTTTTAGACATTTTTTTATTGTTATATATTTTATTATTGGCTTATTAGCATGTTTGTACAAAGTGTACTCATTCACAGAGTTAAACCTCATGTGCCATAAAAGCTGTTTTAAACTCTCCTGTTGCTACAGTATATTATTATGGACAGTCTGTGAACACATCTGACTTAAAGAAGTATAAAGACCATACTGCTTCTTTTGATTTAGTTTGATGTATTTGGGTGTTCTACTGTCTTTGTTTCTGCCCGTGTCTGTGCAGTACAGTCACCATACTGTTGCTGTGTGCTCCATATGTTGCCTCCCTCAAAGATGGTGCCATGACTCTTTACCGAAGTTGAAGATGTTTCAGCCGCAGTGTGAGGCTGCAGCAGCAGCAGAGTCTGAATGAGAAGCTGGACCCTGTGGTGTTGGTGAAGCATCTGTTGAGGGTCATTGGAAGGGGCCTGTAGTCAACTGGTGTTTCTTTTTTCTTTCTTCAATAAAACCTTTGCAGTGGCGTCATGTCTCTATGTACTTTTTCTGTCTTTTGCAGTATATTTCTACAATTATGTGAGAACATATTAAAATGCATCCCTTTCTTATTTAGCCCTGCCCTGTATGCCTACCTGCAGATGAGAGGAATTTATTCCCAACAAGTAACCCAGGGCTGCTTCCCTCTTTTCAACAGTCATTTAAAAGCCCTTCAGTGGCAGTGGACGCCCCGCGCTCACACACCTCTATTCATTGCCCCTGTCAGGCTGCAGCTCCCCAAACACTTTTTACAGGAGAATCACCTGCTTAATAGAAATCCTACACCGCTCTGGGACGACGCTTTAATTACACAGACACACAGTGTGCACTCTCCTCTTCTTGTGGCCATGTTCAGCAAATGCACTCAAGTATGCTTACTGCTGGGATCAGCCTGATGGAGTGGTTAGAATCATTTAAAGACCTCCTGTTTCCTACTGTTGCCTTCCAAACTGACTTAATTATCTTTACTTGTGTGCTGCATATCAGCAGTAAGTCACTGAGCATGTTCTCCCCTGCAGATTGCTACATTAAAACAGCCTTCTGAAATGTTATAGCGGGCAAAGTAATGTCTGTGGACAAAACAAGGAACACTTTTGTTTGTCGGAAAAAACAATCAGCACCAGCGCTGTTGGATGGAATTCAAAATCAAACACAAATATTTAACTATGGCCAACCTGATGCTTACAGTAGATACAGTGGCTGATCCTTAGAGTACAGTGTATTCTCACACCCTAGTACTCTGCTAGAAGCAACATCAAGGTTTCCTAGTCATTTTTTTCCAAATATGCTGGAGGTGATTGTGTGTGTTTGTGTGAGACACAGGGAGAGAGGAGCCCTTCAGCAGTTTAGCCGAGGATTTACTGAACATAAATCTGGTGTTTACCAACAAATTGAGTGATGGGCCCTCCAGCCAACATTGTGTACTCTCCAATTTCTTCCTCTGCATACAATTCCAGCGTTGAGTCTCCAGGGCCCTGCTTCTAAATTTGTTGAATGTTTTTATTTATTTGTTTGTCTTTTTATTAGAATGAGTGGCTTAAGCTATTTACCGGGTTGCAGGGATGAGGACGAGGGAGCAAAATGGGCCACTATTGTGCATAATCTGGCACACTCCCATTTAAATTAAGCTGTCATATGGTCAGATTTACATAACATTACAATGTGGGCCGACATCGCAGCGCTCCCAGCTTAATGTTATTAGCTTTAAAGTTAATTCCCACTGTGCATTTGCATCAAGAGCATTGATTTTGTGCGTCCTTGAGTTGGCTGAAGGCAGTGATGTAATCACTGAGTCAGTGTTGCTCTCGGAAGAACTTAGACAGATCACTCTGAGACACAAATCCAACCCATTCCAATGTATACCTTTTATGAACGCTTCTTTAGTGTCTTTATTTGTTGTGTGAGCATCCGAGCTGCCCACAGAGTTCAAGGATGCCCCTGTCTTTATGACTAAATGTTTGTGATACTTCCTATGTGAACATTTCTGTTTCAGTAAAAAGTGACTCATGTAGAGGTCACTCAAAAGCCATACTTCTCCTTACACCCTAATGCTCAAAGTGGCATGACCTATTTGCAATGAGAAATTTGAAGTGTCATTATCCATTGAGCATAGTGTCTAAAATAACTACAATCATTTCAAATGTTAATACTACCTCTGGGGATCACTCTGTCAAACAAGTCTTCCCTCTGAATTTCTGCTAGCGGAGCTACTGAACTGCAGACTGTTTTTAGCCTGTTAGTCCATCAACATGTATTACTAAAGGGCCCTCTTTACTCAGAGAATAAAACATATTGTGCTAATGCCTCAAATCAAATCTGTTCTTCCTTTGCCTACGCTACATCCTTTTACCAAGTTTAATGAAAATCAAGCCAGTAGTTTTTATATTATCCTGCTGACAAAACGAAAACATAATCTACTTCTATAATAAATATAGACCAAACCTTTTTCCTTGCATTACAATGTTCAACTAGTTATTTAATAAAAACACAATGATTTGTTGGTTAAATAATGTTTGAAGCATGTTGTTCATCTAAAGAATGACAATGAAATCATTATTATACTGAACTGAACACTTTCCTTTTTTATGTCTGCATTATAACATATGCAATAGATTGAAACTAATTTACTTTAAATAAAAAACTGAATCCTCAAATGTGTCCAGTTTTAGAATCTTTAAATCTGCATTTTGTGAAAATGATGTGCGTCAAGTTAACACGACCGTCATAGGCCTGATCACCGACGGCGACGAGGACTTGACATGGACTCTTCACTGAGGACCTGACATGGACTCTTCACTGAGGACCTGACATGGACTCTTCACACCACCACGATCACCAAAACAGCTCGACAGCGGCTCTTCTTCCTCCGCAGGCTGAGGAGGTTCAACATGGACTCCATGATACTCTGGACCTTCTACAGGTGCACCATAGAGATCATCCTGACCTTCTACAGGTGCACCATAGAGAGGATCCTGACCTTCTACAGGTGCACCATAGAGAGGATCCTGACCTTCCACAGGTGCACCATAGAGAGGATCCTGACCTTCTACAGGTGCACCATAGAGAAGATCCTGACCTTCTTCAGGTGCACCATAGAGAGGATCCTGACCTTCTTCAGGTGCACCATAGAGAGGATCCTGACCTTCTACAGGTGCTCCATAGAGAGGATCCTGACCTTCTACAGGTGCACCATAGAGAGCATCCTGACCTTCTTCAGGAACGATTTTAAAAGCAATGTAAATAATAACAAATTAGAAGGAAAAAGAGATTTAAAAAATACAGATTTCAGTATTCACAGAACGATTTTAGAAGAAATGTATTTATATTGGTAGTATGTTTCGTGCCTGCACCAAATAATAACAAATTAGAAAGAAATTTTTTTTTTTTTTAAATACAGATTTCAGTATTCTGAGGCTCTGAGCCCCACTTATTTTCCTCGCGGACGGCAAAAAAACTCTGACAATATACAATTTAAAATAAAAGGGATAGGGTTAGGCTTAGGGTAAGATATTGAGTAAGAACATGTTTTAATGAACCACACAGCTTCTGGTATTCCAAGACCCGACCGGGCAAAAATATGTGGTGCAGGCACGAAACATACTACCAATAGAAATACATTGCTTTTAAAATCGTTCTGTGTGACACGAAAAAAAAGGGGGAAATCGTGTTGGTGAACACGAATCAATAGATTAAATTAATCTCGTGACTATAGAGAACCGCAGTGACGCGTCGTAAAACCCGGAAGTAAACTTCTCCCGGTTCCTTCTTGAAAAACCAATGCAAATTCTCCATAGGATTTTGGAAAATAGCTCGAAATAAGGTCTGTGGTTGACACACATTTAAGAGAGGGATCACGTTTTGTTCAGCCGGATAATCTCCACATGTCAACCCTACTTTTATCATTTCTGAATCATAAATCTAGTCGCCAAAAGCGAAATGCTAACGTTATGCTATAAACGAACTACAAGCCAGTACAGCAGCAGGGTCGCACGACTTCAACGTCACGCCAACTTAAGATCGTTTCAACTGACTTGCACTGAAACTGCACTTTGAACACTTTAAATTAAATATATTAACATTTTAAACTGTATACCCCAGTTATCTAGGCCCTTTTGGTTTTGTTTAATGTATACCATGTTTATCTAGGCCCTTTTGGTTTTGTTTAATATATACCACGTTTATCTAGGCCCTTTTTGTTTTGTTTTATGTATACATGTCACACTGTGGGAAACGATATTTCGATATTTCTGGATGTATAACACATGTAGAATTTTTGACAATAAAGCTGAATTTGACTTTCGCATGCTTGCATATTTTAACAAAGCTTTTCATTTTAGCCACACTGAATTTAACTAGAAGTCATGGCTGTGTCAATTACCAGTCTGATATCGTTTTACAAAGATGACAAAAAGAGTGTAGACAGAGGAGAGAACCACTACAAGTCAGGACACGTAACAGTGGAGCCTAGATGAAGGTGTGCTTACCGGTGTTGTCAGGGCTAGCATGAGGGACAAGGTTTATAGTGTCGGTGAGTAGTGATAGCAAGAGTACCGTTAACCTAGAGTTAATTTATTCACATTAATTCCCATCAACAAATCAATTGTATGTGTCACATGAAATCTTTATTAGGCAAGGCAAGACAAGTTTATTTATATAGCACTTTTCAACACAAGGCAATTCAAAGTGCTTTACAAAAAATGAAAGACATTAAGAAAATGGCATTTAAAATCAGTCATTAAAAAGAAAAGCTAATAAAATAAACATTAAAAGAAAAAATACATGGATAAAAGTTACAGTGCAGTCTAAGATATGAATAGTTCAATTAAAAGCAGCGACAAAAAGAAAAGTCTTCAGCCTGGATTTAAAAGTAGTAAGAGTTGCAGCGGACCTGCAGGTTTCTGGGAGTTTGCTCCAGATATTTGGAGCATAATAACTGAATGCTGCTTCTCCATTTTTAGTTCTGACTCTGGGGACAGAAAGCTGACCAGTCCCTGAAGATCTGAGAGATCTGGATGGTTCATAATTTAGCAGGAGGTCAGAAATGTATTTTGGGCCAAAACCATTCAGTGCTTTATAAACAGCAGCAGTATTTTTAAATCTATTCTTTGACACACAGGAAGCCAGTGTAAAGACTTCAGAACAGGAGTGATGTGATCCACTTTCTGAGTGTTAGTGAAGAACAAGAGTAAAGACTTCAGAACAGGAGTGATGTGATCCTCTTTCTTAGTGTTAGTGAGGACTCGAGCAGCGGTGTTCTGAATCAGCTGCAGCTTTCTAATAGATGTTTTAGTGAGACCTGTAAAGACACCATTGCAGTAGTCGAGTCTACTGAAGATAAAAGCATGGACACGTTTTTCCAAATCCTGCTGTGACATTAGTCTTTTAATCCTAGATATGTTCTTTAGGTGATAATAGGCTGATTTAGTAACTGTTTTAATGTGACTGTTGAAACCAATAACTAATTTAACCCGCTCACAAGAGAGCCCACCTCCGAAGATCGTGACTGGCTGAGGGACAGACTCGGGGGCAGGTTTTCAGGAATTTCTTGGCTTCTCTCCCCCGAGCCAGAAGAGGAACACTGCAGCTTGGAAACACTTACTGTTCCTGAAATTATCAAATCTGTTGGGCATCAGGGACCTGAGGCAATTGTGGCAAGCATGGCATTGTCTGAGGAGCAACAGAGGGCAATTCAGGTGTCTACCACTGGTCAGCGAACCAACCCAAACTGGCATTTGTTCAGGAAAGGAAGGTTGACTGCCAGCAACTTTGGAGCTGTCCTGAGGTCAAAGCGTGTGACTGCTTCCTTTATTGCCAGGGTGCGAGGGCAACAACAGGCCCTTGATGGTGTTTTGTCTGTACAGTGGGGGACTATGAATGAATGTGAGGGCGTCAGGGCCTTCCCCACTGCAAACCAGATGCAGGTCCATGAGTCAGATTTGTGGCTCTCCCTATCAGGATTGTTGGGGGCATCTCCGGATGGTCAGGTAGGGTCTTCCGCTGTGCTGGAGGTAAAGTGTCCCTACGGAGCCAGGGAAATGACAATTAGTGAAGCATTGCAAATCAAGGGCTTCTGTGTCAGTAAGGAAGGAGAAACATTCAGCCTGCGTGAGGAACATCCTTACTGGCACCAAGTGCAAGGTCAGCTTCACCTCACTGCAAGAAAGAAGAAGAAATTAAAACATTTGGAATTTTTTTTAATTTACATTTACCGGTACTCGCCTTTGCAATGTTGTGGTTTTTAGAGTGTTAGGTTTCCTGTCAGCTCGTCTGTTGGGAAGATATAAAATATTAGTTTCATGGAAGTCACACCGTCACATATAAGAGCATTAAGACATACAGTACATAGGCTAAAACAAAACATCTAAAGATATAACCTTGCACTTCGATAAGTCTCGGGAACATTTTCACTATTTTGACATTTTTATAGATGAAAATTGAACTAAAGAAATAAATGGTAGATTAATCCATATTGAAAATAGGTGTCAGCTGCTACACTAATTATAATAGTTATATTTCTTAATTAATTAAGATAAGATATTACTGTATTGATCCCAATTTGGGAAATGTTTGTGTTGCAGCAGCATAACAAGAAAAACTAAATATAAGTTATTATATATACAAAAGTGTGTGAGGGATGGAATATTAAATTGAATATAAATGTAAAATGTACATGTGATTTTACGTCCAAGAGAAGCTATGGAGCCGAGAGTTCTCTGCCAGCCAGAGGTGATTTGTTATTAGTTCAATATGTCAAACTGATTTCCCTGACTACAATCTTTAGTTAAATGGTGAAACGTTATGCTGCTTGTACTAATTAGACTTATCATATAAGCCACACAGGTTTTAATAGGATGTATTCATTATCTTTACTTATGTTGCGGTCTTTTCAGCAGCGCCATCTCTAAAACGGCGATACAGTCACTACCCATCATTTACATTTCACCGTGACATGGACAAAAATGTAACGTCAGCTTACTTCATGACACGAATCCAGACTCCCCTTTGGAAAACATCGGCCGGGAAACGATAGAACAAGCACCTTTCATGCGAAGACCTGTGGCTGCAACCCGGAGCAAAGCAACAAACCATTGCGTAGCTAACTAGTAGCGCTAGCTTTAGCTAACGTTAGCTAACGAAACAAACTGCAGAGTAAAATTGGAAAACACTGGTAATTAATTATTCTATAATTTGTAAAACTACGGTGTTAAAAACGACAATTTCAAAAATGCAGATTCTAATGGTCAGATATAGATATACAGATACTAAAGATATGCAGGTACTTGCTTTCAAGAAGAACACAGGGGAAAACAAACTTAGCGGGAGTGTTTACGTGTTCGGCGTAATGACGTAAAACGGCCTCGACAATTTCTGTAGTCCTATTCAGCCACTCGGTAACAACCATCGTTTTTCAGACATGTAAACTCTTCAAAAATCCCCAGTGGGGTCACTGCTGATGTATTTAATGTCGTAGAACAAAACGTGATTTATCTCTTAACTTTGTGTCAACCACAGACCTTATTTCGAGCTATTTTCCAAAACCCTATGGAAAAAATGCATTGCTTTTTGAGGAAGGAACCGGAAGTGCTAAAAATGCTAACTTACTTCCGGGTTTTACGACGCGTCACTGCGGTTGTCTATAGAGAGGCGAAGTCACGCCCATCTACTTCCGGTCCATGGGACCTTATTTCGGAAAAAGTATGTATTGAAGTCAATGGAGAGAGAAAACTTATCTTTTGATCCTGTTTGAATTGTGCTATGAATTACACATATGATGTTTGTCAATCTTGAAAAATACGCAACTAGAAAGACTACAAATCCCAGTCCCGCATGCTGGCTCTTACGGAACCGACTAACTCCCCTTGAATGTATGTACAGCTCTCAACATGCCCAGACTTGTAGTGATTTTAACCTCTTTTAATACTTTTCGCCACATTCTGAAAGAAGGAAGTGAAATGTGTCAACGTGACGGCCGTCGTGGTGTGTGGTGCGAGACGGGAGATGTAGTTCATTGAGCGGTTTCACACAAAAAAAAGTGTTACTTCACAGTTTTACGACACATTTAAAAAGTTTTGACTTGCAAAATTATCTTTTAAATTGACAAACATCATATGTGTAATTCGTGGCACAATTCAAACGGGATCGAAAGATAGTCTTTCTCTCGCCACAACTTTAGATGCGGATTTTGTTAAATTAATATGTTTGCGCTGTGGACCAACACTATACATTGACGGGGAAGGGGGTAGCAATAAAGATAACACCATTAAACAGTTACACAACGTAACAGAAATAATATTGATAGCAGCATCCCTAGCAACCACCTTGGTAACAATGAAAACGTTGTATGGACACAATTTCCTGAAGTAATCTTCATAATAACTAGCAAACTAAATATCATGTACATCCACTGCACACATAATCTGAAATAACAACTCATATTTCTCGCATCAAATGATATCAAAACGCATTTTAATGGCCAAACTAACCTTAAAATAGGCTTTTCCACCGAGAATAAAACGAAGTTCGGCCATGTTTTTTTTTTCTCCAGGGAGAAATTTGAAGATCACAGCCATTGGAATCTATGGTGAAAAAAAACGTAGGGATCTTACAGTTTCAGAGGCGTTTTTGTAGAAATACTACGTCCCAAGTTGTGAACCAACTTAGGTATTACACGTTTTTTTATGAGACTGGGTTGGACTGCCGTATACAGGCAGTAGCCTCGATATACGCCCTTTGGGCACCCACAGGGCACAGCAACTTCGACGTGCCGTTCTCTTGAATGTCAAAGTGTGCCAGCTGGGCAGGCTGATTGAAGTGGGTTTGTGGAAGCACCCTGGGCAGGAATGCCACATTTGCCCAAAGGGCAACACCTGAGAGTCCCACCTCGGACATGTATCGTTTATGGAGAGGACATGCAACTCCCCAACTCGCTTCCCTAAGGCTATGGCAAGCAGAAATGGTGCCTTCGTGGGCAGCCGCCTAAGCCGCCAGGGGCTCGAAGGGAGGAGATGATAGGGCATCCGGCAGCAGGGGCAGGTCCCAAGCCGGAGCCCTCTGGGTGCTAGGGGGACGCTGCCGTAAAGACCCTCTCAGGAAGAGGGACACAGACCTGTGGCACCCCGCCTTGGTGCCGTCGACCCGAACATGTCGGGCACAAATAGCAGCCACATAAACTCTGAGTGGAGTGAGAATGTCCACTATCTAAGGGACTGCTGTCTGGGCAACAGTGTACATGCGGTCCCAAGGAACACGCACATGATGCCCCCAAGTTGGGGTAGAAAGTGCGTGAGTGCAAGCTGCACAGCCCGAAGCTCTAGCACGTTGACATGGCGTGCACCCTCCTGGGCAGACCACTGACCCTGAACGGTCCTGCCCTGCCGCACTGCACCCTGGGAGACATGCACCTATGGTGACGGTCTCCTGACGGGATGGGATGGCACCCATGGGCACGCCCATCAGGAGATAGGCCCTGCCCCTCCAGCGTGACAGAGAGTGGAGGCAACGCTGCGACACCCTGACTTTCCTGTGCCTGTGCCACTTGGCGTCCAAGTGAAGGCTGTTCAGACACATTTGCATGGGGCGCAACGACAGCGGGCCTAAGGGCCCAACAGCCGAGGCAGCCGTCAGTCTGCCCATGGGCCGGAGGAACTGAATATAAGGCACCATCTTGCCCGGCCCACGCAAAAGTAGGTATCCCTCAAGTCCAGGGTTGCGAACTACTCCCCCTGTGCATATACTGTGGTCAGCATATGGAATGGCAGCATCTTCAGGAATCTGTTGATTCCTCTGAGGTCCAAGATCAGGCGAAATCCGCCGACTTTCTTGCTCACGAGAAAGTAAATCGAGTAAAACCCCCTGGGCTAAGCAGAGGGTCTACTGGCTCGATTGCATCCTTGGCCAGAAGGACGGACAACTCATGGGCCAGAGCTAGGGCCTCTGCCGGATCACTGACGACTGTCATTTTGGCCCGGCCGAAGGCTAGGGGCCGGAACTGCGGTTCGTACCCCTGGGTTAAGGTGAAACCCACCCAAGGGCCGGAAGTACAGACAGCCCAATAACTGAGCTTTGAATAAGTGATGCTCCAAATCTAAAGTTAGGATCACATTTTACAGCGTATTTACTTTATACAGATGTAGCGATTCATTTCAGACAGTTTGAATCGCGAGGGCCATGATTGGTACGTGATCTGACCTCGCACAAGGGAAAACCTCCAACTTGACTTGAGACCGCCCCCGTGATAGATAAATGTAATTATAATGAAGCCAGCTGCAATGGATCATTGATCCACCAGGGGGTGCAGTGGGGTTCCACACTGGAGCTCATGTGAAATAAAGTCAGATACAGTACGCTGGATGTACAGCGGAACTTTGTTAAGATCCATATGTCACGGATATCATACTCTGTGCTAAATAAGAGACATGTAATCATTTACAAAACATCACCATGTTGTTATTCAACAAAATAATGTTGTTTAGTCGAAAAAAAAGAACGGGAGGAAATGCAACCCGGCTCTCGATTTTTAATCCTAATTTAATCATCATCTTCACCACGATCATTTATGTTTATGTTCGCCGAATTGACATGAAATCACTGACATATATGGTTATACTGTATTCAACTTCATTAAAACGTTATTAATGTGCCTAAACTCAGTAATTCACTAAAAATATTTATATTTTAATGGAGCCTCGTCGGCAAATCAGGATCCCAAAGCGTAGCGGAGGGACCCTGATCTGCATGACGAGTGTTATTTTCCCCATAAGGAACAAGTCGCTGCAAATTATCCCGCTTATTACATGGCCACATTCTCAACAAAGTAACGACATGACTCCCAATATTAATTTAAATGCTTTTATGGATTTAGAAAATGTTTTTATTGATTTAAAAAATAGTTGTATGTATTGATTTAAATTGACATACATCCGCTAAGAGAAATAGTCCGTTGTTACCGTTTTTTAAACAGTGTGAATGAAACGGCAGCTCTCTCCCCCCTCCCCCCCTGATCTTTCTTCTCCAGCAGCTAAATTAACTGTAGGTTACTCTGAGTGACCATAGACTATGTGACAAGCTTACAGTTAGTGACGTAACAACACCATAAAAGCTGGTGGGTTGAAAGCAATACTGGAGGTAAAAATAACTACAATAATTGTGATTTATTTATTGTGGCTTTTATGTTTTTAGTTATAAAATGTTATGTAATTCAGGCTTATAGTTCATCCTTCTCTAAAAGCCTTCAACAATGACAATATTCATAGTAATTTAATAAATCCTTCCGAAACACATTGTAAAAAATAGCCTACTGTAAGTTAAGAAATCATTCCAATATGTACATCTTCTGATGTAACAACAATAACATTATAAATAGTAACATAGCTGAACATGGTATTGCACATTTAGCTTTGAGTGTTACTGACCTGAGATTTTTTTATTACATGAATTAAGGTGACTGAGGCTTTGGGAAGCAAACTCATCTGTATGAAAAAGGTGACAAGGATCCGAGCCCCCGGCTCCCCCACCCCACGGAACAACAGAGGATTTTAGCAGTCAGAACAACTAAAGCAGCAGTGTTAATAATAACAGAAACGCCAAAGAGTCACATCTAATATAAATATATAAAAGCATTTATTTTAATTGTGTAGCAGTCAGTTTATAATTTTGGCAGCACTGTTGAGCATTTTGAAAATGTATTTTCATGCCTCTGTGCAAGGCTTAGTCTTTCTATATGTATAGCCCAGGGGTCGGCAACCCGCTGCCCATGGGCCGCATGCGGCCCTTTAAGCCCTCTGCTCTGGCTCCCTTGAGTTTAGACAAAAATAAGAAGGAAATAAAATAAAAGTATTTGTAGGACTATTTATATTTTGTTGCACGGTTGAAAATGTTTCGTATCTTGTATTTTGAGGTGAAACCGTGACACATAAATAAAAAACAAAACGGTTTTAATTAGGTCAACTAAAATATGCTTCACATCCTGCTACGGTCCCGCGCGAGCGCCTTTTCTTGGAGGCACTCGCGCGGGGACCCCCGGCTCGATGAGCAAACTATGGATAAATCAAAGAAAAGTACCGGAGGAACACAGGATTTAATTCTGTGTGGACAGAGTTATATGCTTTCACAGCAAACGATGCTGGTTTACCGGTATGTTTGATATGTAGAGAAAAGTTGTCAACGGTGCTGCAGCCTTTACGTATCGAGGAACAACACGGGAGAGGAAGACAGCTGACGATCTTCAGTCATAATTCAATGGGGTATGTAATTTATTTCAGAAAACACAATACATTTTCATTTAGAAAAGCCATGTTGGATAAAGTACCATCTTATATCTGCTCCCTGATCTCTCGGCAAATTGAAAGTACTTATTGCCTGAGATCTCATGCTGTGGTTTTATTAAATGTGCCAAGTGCTAGGACTGTCTTAGGGAAGAAAGCTTTTAGATGTGCAGCTCCACTAACTTGGAACAGTCTGCAAAAAGAATGTAAAATTACCAAGCTGGTACCACTACATGTTTTTAAAGCTCGGTTGGATGCTCCACAGTCAGATGCTGTTGGTACCTGTACATGTGGATAGATATGTAAATTGTAATCCCTGTATTTTGTTGTTCTGTTGTTTATGTTTTTATGTCTTCATGTGGAACCTACTGCTGCAGGTCTCCCTTGAAAAATAGATAATTGATCTCAATGGGATTTTACCTGGATAAATAAAGGTTTTGAATTGAATGTCGAGCATTAACTGCAAGTCACTCAAATACATAAACTGGAGAATAATTATGTTACAAGTGTTACAGAAAACATATCCAAGTGTAACAAACATCCAGTATTAACCTTACTGTTTTTTTACTAACAGTAACCAACTAATAATTTTCATGAAGTGCATATTTATTCCAAACTCACAATATATATATATATATGTAATAAAACATAATGCACAATGGTACACAGTATCCAAACTCTTTAGGCACTGGTCAGAGGCATTCATGTAAAGCAGATCACCAGAATCCAATACTGGTAAAAACGTTGCAGAGATCAAATGTTTCCTTGTCTGAAAGGAGAAACCTAATTTTAAAACAACATTTTCAGTGTGTGACTTGAAAGATAAGTTCTGATCAATAATAAAACCTAGATATGTGTATGTAGTGACCCTTTCAATGTCAATGTCAGTCCCTTGAACAGTACAAATGTTGGGGAGAAAATAAGTTAACTTTTTGCGATTTGAGAATATCATGAGTTTGGAGTTGTCTGCATTTAATACTAACTTGAGTTGAGATAAATGGGATGGAATAACATCAAAGGCAGACTGGAGGAAATCAAGACTTGCTCTATAGAAGAGGATGAACAATAAATAACAGTATCATCTGCATAAAAATGGAAAGCAGCATTTGAAAGATTATTCGAGATTATTTACATACAGTATATGGTGAAATTATTGGTCCTAATATGGAACCTTGGCCCACACCCTTTCAAATCAAATCAATCAAATCAAGTTTTATTTATATAGCACATTTATAAACGATTTTTGGTCGAGCCAAAGTGCTGTACAAATAATAAAAAATACCCTACAGTAAAGACATTTTACAGCTAATACAACAGCAGTTTGTTCAGAATATCAGTATGAGAAGAAAACGACACCCTTTGTCCTTAGACCCTCACATCGTACAAGGAAAAACTTCAAGAGAAAACCCACAGTTTAAAGGGAAAAATGGGAGAAACCTCGGGGAGAGCAACAGAAGAGGGATCCCTCTCCCAGGACGGACAGACGTGCAATAGATGCCGTGTGTAAATCGAGGAGATAATACATTTGCAACATAGGTAGACCGAATGTTAGGAAATGCATGCGTCTATAATAATAGGATGTATCCACGAAGATGTCAACAATCCTGTGGGAGCCTTCAGGGAGGCAGCACGACGAGACCCAGGCAGGACCGCAGAGACAGGTTCAGCCACAACCCGAAGTCCACGACTTAATCCAGAACTCAGGATAGAGGATCCAGGATGCGGGACCACAGCAAGAGGATCAGCCTCGACTCAAGATCACATCAAGACACAAAAGAAGAAAAATTTGGCTGGGTTAATCGGAACATGAGAATACACAGATTCAGACAGACAGAAGGAAGAACAAGCACTCCCTTTGGAGTGATTTTTTTAAAATATTGAAGTTAAATGCATCAATCTGGTGCACTTTGAGAGCAAAATGAAGAGATATATGGATACCTCTCAACATACATATGAAACAACTGTAAACAGATTTACTTTGTCTTTATGGATTCGATTGTGGACTTGATTGTGATTGCTGCACATTATCCCTTACTTAATAAATACTTTTTTTGATAATCTATTATATAGAAAAGTATATCATATTGATATATAATATATAATTTATTGATAATATATAATATAATCAAATATAACAATCAAAACGAAATAAGTAGTATTAAGTATTAGGGCTAAGAAAATATTGTACATGTGAAATAGTTGTATGTATTGATTTAAATTGACATGCATACGCTAAGAAAAATAGTCCGTTGTTACTGTTTGAACTAACGTACCAACGGCACTGAACATATTACATATTACCTACCATATTACGTTTTATACTTCTTACCTTCGATTTCTCTTGTTCTTCTCCTCATTCGTCTTTGTTTTTCTTCAAGTTTTATTGTATTTCTTCAAGTTTTTATCTTGTTGGTCGAATGCACTTAAGCGTCAGCTAAATACAATGTAATGTAATGATCAAAAACCCCTCTATACTCTAGACAGCGTGGGTAAATTACCGTACAGCCAATCACAATGCGTGACGTCATTACGTCGTGACGTCGTGACGTCACTGGTAAGAGACGGACCCCGAACACATATGGTACCCCGAACACATCTGGTACCGACACGGCTAAAATAACTGGATGGCCTACCTGCCTGTCAGCCTTCCATCTCTGTTCCATCTGTGCACAAATTTGTCTCGTGGCCTCATTGATGATGCGCGTTCGTGTGTGTTGGAGGAGGGACTCTGTAAGAAAGTCTGAAGGAAGAGGTCTATATTTTCCGGTTGTGTATTTTCAAATTCGAGCGCACTCGAGCTGGTTTCTCCATTCTTACCTACCCTACCTTTAACTCTTTTTAGGGTGCAGCTATATGTTTTATTTATTTCAAAGTGGACCCATTTTGATAATATATTTTTTTCCTTCAAATGTGCAGAGGACTCCCCAAGTGCTGTGTTTAATTTATTTTAAAGTAGGCCTGTGTATTATTTTAATTCTCCTTATAGGACTTCTTTGTTTCTTATTAGACGTTAACAGTTGTATATAATGTAATAAATAGCCTAATAAATGCAAAAAAACTGTAGTTTTTGTCTGATATAACAATAAATACAACTTTATTAGCTATCAAGCTATGAAATATGTTTTTCCAGACAAAACATTTTTGGGGAAAAAGGAGCAAAATGGCTCTTTTGGTCAAAAAGGTTGCAGACCCCTGGTATAGCCACATGGTGTAAAGTAACTAAGTTCATAAACTCAACAAGTACTATACTTGGGCACAATTTTGAGATACTTGTACTCAGTGGCAGATGGTGGAAAATATTTTTGGTGGGGCTGTTGATATAGTGAGTAAAAAAAAATTTGGGGGGAGAAATGACCCCTTAAATTGGGACTTCTGGTGATGTAATGGCCCCATAAAATCGTGGTTCTAGGGCCAGGAACAACCAGGCTGAGTCGGGCTGAGTATGCTAAACTAGAGAGAGAATCGCTGTCAAGGGGGCTACAACTACAACAAAATGAACATATTTGACCGTGATTTAATTGTAATACACGTTTCAAAATGATGCCGAAGTAACAACATACTGATACCAGATAGTAAAAATCATGAATTAAGGCTTTGACATGTCTGCAGAGAGACGGGAGGCGAAAAACCTTTTAAAATGCGTGTTTTCTAATGGAGATTTGGCTAAGCTAACGTTGTAAATGCTCCGACCGTCCACACTCACAACAACGGCCTATACAGACATAAATAAACCAGCGACTGTATTCGCCATGACACAGACAGTATGTGGTTTGTACTTGTTTAACTTTTGTCTAGTTTCTGAACAGATATGAAGAGCTGTGAGCTCTGAGTGCTAAGAGCTAACAGCTGTGTTGTTTGTCTGGGGAGCTCATTGAAGATGACGTCACGGCTCCGCCTACACTGCGTTACTATAGATACTACCCCAGTTCCTCACGAGTCTAAAAACAACTCACGTCAATGCACGTAAGCAACGTGGACGCCAACGTGAGCGCCCTCGTGACCAAAATATTTGACGGCGCTGATTGGCTGAAATTATGTTTCGGCGGCACAGTTTACTATTGAGACTTTTGCAACGTGCTGGTTGCTGCTGTTTGGCTCGGGGGCAGCGCCCCGTAATGATAAACTAATGCCAAGGGCAAGGCCAGGCAGGAAACATGTGACTTATCAGTAACTTTAGACATCGTAACACAATTTTAAACAAGATTTTATTGTAGATTATACATTTTACTGATACCAATTGTATGATATTTACCTTGTTCATTAAAAATAAAAAATATAAAATATATATTTTTTTTAAATACTTTTTTAAATATTTTTTTTTAAATGTAATATTGTTTTTAATATATTTTTTTGTATGTGGGAAGAGGTGGGGCGGCGCCCCTAGCGCCCCTATGGGCCGGCCGCCACTGCTTGTACTTTATTTAAGTATTTCAATGTTTTGCTACTTTGTTCTTCTACTCCACTACAGTTCAGAGGTACATGGTGTACTTCTACTCCCCTACATGTATTTAATACCTTTAGTTACTTTACAGATGTGGATGAATGATGTGAAATATAATCAAGTGTTAAATCAGACTTTAGTTCCACCTGGAGTAAACCCACAAGCTACCCTGCAGTATACAAAGTCATTCAAACTAGCTGCACCTTTACCAGCTTTGAGAACACTTTCACGATCAATCATTATAAAACATATATCTATTATTCTGAAATGGACCAATCTGCACAATGACTACTTTTACTGTTGCTACTTTCACTATATTTTGATGATAATACTTTTCTACTTTTACTTGAGGAACATTTTGAATGCAGGACTTTTACTGTAACAGAGTATTCCTACACTCTGGGACTATTACTTTTAGTCAAGTACAAGATCTGAGTACTTCTACTTTTACTCAAGTACAAGACCTGAGTACTTCTACTTTTACTCTACAAGATCTGTGTGCTTCTACTTTTACTCAGGTACAAGACCTGAGTGCTTCTACTTTTACTCAAGTACAATATATATATATATATATATATATACACTTATACCACCTCTGTTTATAGCCTATGAAAAAAACTATTAGAAATAGAAGGCTAAAGCTAAAGTTAGCAGATAGTGACAATGTATGCTAGCTAGCTAGCTCAACGATTCCTTAAACAATATTGCCACAGAAAAACTTTTGAGTTCACATCACGCTCTGCCGCTCCGACAGGGAGCTCTGCTCTGAACAGTGAACACCTGAACGGCCCGTTCTAACAGCTGTTCACCAGTGGTCCAGTCTGTGCCACAGTGACTCCGGACGCACAGTTAATATTAACGAACGCACCCGGGTCCCAGACCCCCCCATACCCAAAAAATATTTTTATTGCAGATCAACATGAATCACACAAACTACCTATTTTGGATTCAAAACGCCGAATTTTGCAGAAAGGTGACAAGTTTGCATCACTGAACACAACTGAAACATAACATCTGAAACGATGTAAAAACATAATACACTTTGTGGGGATGCAGCTTGGAGATTTGACATGAAATCACTGACAAATATGAATATACTGTATTCAACTTCATTAAAACGTTATTAACGTGCCTAAACTCAGTAATTCACTCAAATTATTTATATTTTAATGGAGCCTCGTCGGCAGATTCGTTACTGATAAAAGAGGGCTTCTACTGTACCTAATTACCTTAACACTAAAACCGCCAGAAGTTTTTGTATAGGCCTACCTAAACCCGTCAAATCCCGCTATTAGAATGCAATTTGTAACAACATAGGGTGCTACATAACACACTTTCAGGAAAAGTCAAGGACTGTGAGACTTTAATATTTTATTGAAAAAAAGTTACATTGCACACACACAACACACATCAAACAAATTGACCCGATTGGCGGTTCTAGTGTTAAATAAACTCACTAATTAATGAAACCAGTTCAATACGCATTATTAGTATTCTTATCATCCTTTATGAGCGCAGAAATAGTCTTAAAATCAGATCTGTTTTTTAAATGAAATCTGACGGCAGGCAGTTAGCTCTGATCACCTATGATAAATGCGCCACACCTAGTCTGGCCATTCAGCCACAGAGGTCCCTCTATACAAATCAAACTGTAGACGGTGTGAAACCACCTATTGTTTTAAATAATGGTCGGAATGTGACCTGTGAGCCTTCTGAATTACCGTGGGACAGCACATTCTAAACTAAAATGTTCAATCAATAAAGTAACATCTTATCTTATCTTAATAATATCTTCATATTAATAATAATAATAATTAGGGCCGGGACTCGATTAAAAAAATTTATCTAATTAATTAGAGGCTTTGTAATTAATTAATCGAAATTAATCGCATTTTTAATCACATATAAATATTTGACCTGAGAACAGTGAGAAGCAATTTTTTTCACATGGATTTTAGTATACCATTGAATAATGACTGAATACATAAGCTTAAGCAACAAAACATTGTTTATTTTTTTCAAGGTAATACTTCACCAAGACCAACAGAAAAGTGCAATTTTTGCCATAAAGTGTAGCAATAGCATATTTAGGAATATATTACATTTCAGAGATTCAGGTAGCCTATAGGTAGGTAGACCTTCTGTAAACTATAACACTTTGTTTTTTAAGTAAAACACAATACTTTCAAGTACATTCAGAACATTGGAAACCCTGACTATTAGAAAACATCTCTCTGTTGCTTCAGAGGCCATAACAGACTTTGTTGATTTACCAACAGTTGATTTAAAAAATCTAATCAATTTCAGTCCAACTCTCTCAATAACCTTGGCCAAAACAATAAACAGTTCAACATAAAGTGCCAGTTGCACCAACAACGTAATAAATAGTTCAACATAAAGTGTACCATTTAAAATTTAAAAAAAAAGTGCCAGTAATTGACCTCAATCCCTCCTATTCTTCCAATATCCTGATGAAAAATAAAATCTCTCTGTTGCATAGGCCACTGTTTGATCAACGCGAATTGGGTGTGGGTCCTTGTACTCCGAGTCGGGCTAACGTCCACGCTAGCTTCCACGCTAGCTGCTATATGTTTTGCATTGAGGTGATACTTGAGGCTTGATGTGCTGCGGTGATATGCAAATTCCTTTTTGCATAATTCGCAAACAATCGTGCTCTTATTGACGCTTCCATCCGTCCGTTTTTTAAAACAAAATGTCCCATCCACGGGGCCAACCAAAGCGGTCTCATCAGCTTCTTCGTTCATGTTTGACTTGTTCAATGTGGTTTGTTGTTGTCTGAAGTCATGAACGTTAGTTGGTGCTCCAGTATAATCGGTACCCAGGGTGTCCGCGGGGTCTTAAAAAGTATTAAAAGTTGATAAATCAATTTAGCGAAAATTAAGGCTATTAAAAACTATTAAAAAGTATTAAACGGCATTTTTCAAGGTATTAAGAAGGTTCACAGCAACGACAACATGAAACACCCTTTAATTTACTGAAACGACATGTCGGGAAACCCCACAAGGCGGCCCCATGCATAGCGCGCCGTAAAATGCTGCTTATTATTTTAAGTTTCGTTGCCTTGCTCCGCTCTGTGTGTGTGTGTGGGGGGGGGGGGGAAATAAACGACTACGGTAACGGGTCCCAAGGTGGGTAGACCGGCATACGCAACGCTCTGGGGGTCCAACGGCTCCGTGTGTGCCCTATATGATCATTTTCTGATAACGATGAAAGAGCCCGCCTCCCTCTCCCCACGTCTCCTGCTGCTGCTTGGCTGTCAGAAGAGGGGGAGAAAAAGAGAGGCAGTCACCGTTTATTAAATATTATTATATTATTATACAGAGAACAGAGTCGTTATCAATTTGTTTTAAAGCTCAATAAATAACAAAGAAGACCTGACCGGCACTTTCCTAATTTTGTACGGAAGATTTAAACTTTAAAGGACATGTTGACCGGCGAAACATTTTTTTTACGGAAACTGCCGCACGGTCCCCTCGTTCCTTGGAAGAGGCGGAGAGGTGGGTGTTTTTCATCTGCTGGTGGACTACCTGAGAGATACAGCAGGAGAACACGCCGTCCACCGCGGAGAATAAACAGAAGGGCAACCATGGCAACCATGCTCCGGGGTCTTCTTCGCTGCTTTTGGTGTATTTCGGGCGGCAGCAGCGCCACTTACAGGCCTGACATATGTACTACATCGTTTCCAGCATTTCCAGCGGTCTAGTGTGAACGGACACGTTAATGAATCGAATGCCTGTGAACGGAAGCCTTTTTTGCGCTTGCGCATGCGTTTTACCGTGTGGGGCCGGGGACTAAGCCAAACTATATCCGGTCACAGAGATCTGCTATTTTAAAGTAAAGTCAACACATATAGACCCTAAATATAGTCTATATTAAGAACGAGAAAAGTCTTAACATATATATCGTTTTTTGTAAACATATGACAAATGTGTGAGGGTGATGACGTCAGAGCATCGTCTTATGTGCCAGGGCTTAGCCCCGGACAGCCCCAGCCCAATTTAACCCCTGGGTATTTGTGAGGGAGCTCCTATATGGCATTACCCCGCTGAAGCTCACCAAAGTTTAACATATTTCATAGTTCAAAATGTTGTCAATCGTTTTGTTTATTGGTCAAATACTGGTTTCTAATGTTTTCTGAGGAGTTTTACTGGAATGAAAGAGCACAGAGTCTACAGAAGCCAAAAAGCAGCATACTGCATTAAACCTGACCTTCACAGAGAGGTTGAAGTTCATGTGGAAAGGAGGCTTCAGTAGTCTGTCTGCACTCTGTTTAGTTTTGCTATCTTACAATCAATATAGTAAATGTGAGGTCAAGTGTGTTGCCAATGTAACCGGTTAGAACTCAAAGTTGCGATGAGGTCTTAAAATGTATGGAAAGGGTCTTAAAAAAGGTCTTAAAAGGTATTAAATTTGACTTCAGGATTCCTGCATATACCCTGGTACCCCTGAAACTCATCCAGCGAGAAACGTTCCGCGGTGCAAAAATAAGTGCGATTAAAATGCGTTAATTTTTGTGTAATTAATTAATCTTAATTAACGCGTTAAAGTCCCGGCCCTAATAATAAATCATACAGTATGTGTCCGAAAGGGAACAGGAGGAAGCAAACACAAAAATATAAAAAAATATATTGCATATTAAAGCGATTGTAAAGGTAAAAGTATGAGCGTAACAAATAAAGAAGTGTAATGTAAACATTGACATTATTATTATGATTATTTATAAAGACTATATATTATTGAATTACAAGATTAGATATACTTTAGTTGATCTACAATATTGATGTGTTCAAATGCTCTTCAAAAGACAACTGAAAGTCCATGAAACTTGTCTTTCTGTATTTGTGAATAAAGCGCCATCTCCTGGTTAAAACCTGAAATTGAAAATCTGGCAACGCCCTCTTGGAAAATAGTGGGAGGGCTTAACATTTCTCTATACTGGTCTTAGGCAGGTCGTAGGCAGGAAGCTGTAAACTGGAGTCTGAAATGAAGTGCTACATCTGTAAAGGGTTCATGCATCCTGAACTTTCAAACCTGAAAAATAGAATACAAACTACAGATGCTTTGTCCATTTAAGAGTCTGATCTAAAGGTTTCTCTCCTGTTTTTATGAGAGGAGCATTTCATATATGAAACAGGTGTACTGTAAATGAAAGTGTTACCATTATAATGGCAATTTTAATGTTCCAATGTCCTATATCCTTTTGCCATTACTTCACAGGAGGGTTTAGAGTGATCCAGACACAGACACAAACAGATGAATTTCCGGTCCTTTGGTGCAGTTTATAATGATGTTTTATTTAGCGTTTACATACCAAGGGTTAATTACAGTCAATAGTTGTGGTTAGCTTCTGCCGGGCTGGTGGAATCGGTATGCTCTTTCCTGCTTTGTCCTCGTCCTTTCCTGTCACCTATGACCCCTTTTATACACCCGGTGCAGCTAAACCCCGCCACCAAGTGTTCAAAATAGCATTGCACTATACGTACAAATAAAGTAAACTGAGACACCAACAACACCCATAAAATGGCTCCAACAGCCATGATCATTTAAATATGGTGGTTTTGAAGTTGTGAGCTGCTTTTATGCATTAGTGTGCGTTAGCAAGTTAAGATTACTGTCATGTGTTATTTAAGCAATAGCTCACGACAGGCCGTGGTATATGCTCATTATATCACAGCTAAGGGGCGTGGTTCGGCCCTACTTTTCCAGTTGTTCTACCTGCTCTTCACGTAGCTCTGCATGTCGTAGTTTAGGTGCTTTTTTTTCCTGGAGATATCACTGCTCAATCCACTCCTCAATACTATAGTAAGACCCCCCCGGAGGTCGAAGTTAATCTTACATGTTTCCATTTTATGCTTTGTAAGTTTGTTTCGTAACGGAAGACATTTAAATATATTTATAAAACTGACAAGTCAAATCAAGCAATCTGATTGGTTCTTAGCCGTGATATACTGAGCGTATACCATGGGTAGAATTGTAAATTACGTTTCACAACAAGTCAGTATCCCTCCGCGTCTACGAAAAACAGTATACCGATGGGCTGGAACAAGAAAGCAGCGGAGAAGTAACGGGGCAGAAACCCTCCTTTTTACGCAGCGGTCCAGACATAGACATCAAACGGCAAAACATATTCAGTTTGCAGTTCCTTTGGCATTAGGGCAGGGATATCTAGACACTTTCAAAGGTTTGACATAATGAATTGTGCTACTTTTAAAGCAAGCAACGATGTTTTCAAATCTGTAATCAAAGAGGTCCGCAAAAACACTATCGACCAATCAGATTGCTTGATTTGACTTGTCAGTTTTATAAATATATTTGCATTTCTTCAGTTACGAAACAAACTTACAAAGCCTAAGATGGAAACATTTAAGATTAACTTCGACCTCCGGGGGGGTCTTACTATGGAGGAGTGGATTGAGCAGTGCCTATCTCAAGAAAGCACCTAAACGACGACATGCAGAGCTACGTGAAGAGCAGGGTAGACCAACTGGAAAAGTAGCACCATTCAAAAGCTTTCTGATGCGGGTCTTGAAACAAAGCAGAGAAATTATGACCGTTAGTGGCCACAGGCTGAGAAAGCTCTCTCCAGAGCTACTGGAAGCCCAATCTCTGGGACCGGAGAAAGTGGAGCAATATTCTCGCCACGCCAAGCAACAGCCTAGAACGACCTCAACCTATACAAGTGACCACGTAAGCCATGCTACTGATGCTGGACAGTTTTTCAGTGGCTGCACAATAAACAGCAACATACACATTAATGTAAATAAACAACCAAATAATGGATCAACGCTCTCTGTCTTATATGTTCGATAGCTGTTAGTGTTGTTGCATAGCAACCACCTCGCACTATGTTTTGTGCAGAAGGCAACGGAGGGACTATTTCATTTTTATCATCATTATTTACGAATAAAAACTATTTAAATTAGAGTGTGTATTTTTCTTTCATATTGCCACACTTGGTAACCGTTTTATAAAAGCAATAGCTCACTTCAGGCCGTGATATATTGCTTAATTATAAAACTGACAAGTCAAATCAAGCAATCTGATTGCTCGATAGCGTTTTTGCGGACCTCTTTGATTACAGATTTGAAAACATCGTTGCTTGCTTTAAAAGTAGCACAATTCATTATGTTAAACCTTCAAAAGTATCTAGATATCCCTGCCCTAATGCCAAAGGAACTGCACACTGAATATGTTTTGCCGTTTGATGTCTATGTCTGGACCGCTGCGTCAAAAAGGAGGGCTTCTGCCCCGTTACTTCTCCGCTGCTTTCTTGTTCCAGTATGAAAACCCAACGGTATACTGTTTTTCTCAGACGCGGAGGGATACTGACTTGTTGTGAAAAGTAATTTACAATTCTACCCGTGGTATACGCTCAGTATATCACGGCTAAGAACCAATCAGATATCTTGATTTGACTTGTCCGTTTTATAATATAAACATATCAATGTTTATGTACTTCACCTGAATTACATATATTAAAAATATGTATTTAGAAGATTAATTGCTCCAATACTATTTTCAGGCTTTTTCTAAAATTATAAGAAAATACTTTTTTTTATCAGATTAGAAATTGGATTATCAGAATAAAATGTCACTTGCAGCTCAGGGCTTCTGTTACACCAGGGGTAGCCAACACGGTGCCCGCAGGGGCAACGTGAGTCGCCCGCGGGGCATGTTCTAAAAATAGCTCGCCAAGCAATTCCATGTATAAAATACACAAAACAAAAAAGGAAATGTAATTAAAAGAATCTACCCTATGCATAAACGAAACCTAAATCATAGCGAACTCTATCTACTTAATATAACTCTATATCTATCTAACACCCCTCCTCCCGCCACCCCCACAATGAATATCGACCAATCACGTTCTTGCTTGATTTGCGGGTCCAGAGTTGCAGTCGGGAAGAAAAGCAATGTGGCACCTCCCTGCTGATTTTCCTTCTGGCAGAATCTACATAACACATCAGCCCCATTGAACAGCCTAGTCGTGCCAGCCTACACAGCACATGAGGGGCAGAGATTTACTCTGTGGGTTGCAACTTGCATATATATTTATTGCACTTGACGCACACACACGCATGGCGTAATTTCCACTGGGTACAGGGGGGACATGTCCCCCGCTCTTTTCGAAATCCCGTTTGTGTCCCCCCACTTTACAAATATGTGTATTATTATTTTTTAACGCAAGCCGTCATCGCCACGGAGAAGCACACAGCCTCTGTGAGCGAGCGAGACAGAGGGAGAGAGAGAGCGAGCTAGGGAGGGAGGGAGGGAGAGCGAGCGAGCGAGCGAGAGAGCACACCGTTGTCCCTCCGTCCGACTGACGGACGGACAACTTCTCACTTCAAAAAAGAAGAAGAAATCTAGATCGCAAAATAATTAAACAAGCGAGTGCCTGTTTTTCCTGGCCAAGGACAGGTTCATTGAACACAACACGAGCGTAACGTGTCTTCAAGATAGGTCTTCACGTGGTTATGTCTCGTCTGGAAGGTGTAACGGAGAGCATCGGAACGCTGCTCCAGCTCTTCAAATATTGCAGTACCCATAAGGAGCCGTACACATGCCGCAGTGTTTGCGAGGCTGTGTCTTTAGTTGTAAGCACAGTGGCGATCTCTTGTTATTAGCATCTGGTTAGCTAGCTATGCTAACGAATTTAAAGAGCTTTTCTACAACCAGGTGGAAGAGAGCTCTCTCCTGAGAGGCTCAAATAACCTCAGCTCAGTGAGGTTAAGGCACACCTTGATATGATCATTATAGTTATTAATGAGACATTAGAGACTCAATTATTAACAGGTATAAAATACTATATGACAGTAACAAAAAAAAGTTGTTAAAAATAACAAGAATAGAGTTTGAAAGGGGAGTGATTTGTAAAATATCCCAAAAGAAAAATCTGTCATTGTCAGATGGTATATTATGCTGTTTTTTTTCTGCTTCGAATAGTTCTCTCTTTTTTCACCATACCTGTGTTTGCATCACTGACTATAGGACAGTAAAAAAAAAAAAAAAACAGTTTAAAAAGGGAGTGATTAGTAAAATATGCATAAATAGAAAGAAAGAATGCTAACTAGGTAACATAAGATAAGAATAAACCAGTTTAAATGATTTGTTATTGGTTGTGATCATATTCTAAAGATGATTGGATTATTGAAAAGTATACAGCTCCCTTTCATATGAGTGTTGAAAGCTGTATCCACAAGTTCACCAGAATTTATGGATACACCAGAGTGCACCAGCATTTCACTTCAACATTTTAAAAAACATCTTCCCGGGGGAGCACGCCCCCGCACCCCCCTAGAGGAGCTGAGGCCCGTCCACCCCCAAATAAAGCAGGTTAAAATAATTAGATTGCAAACATTTTCTTTTAGTAAACACTGAAAACGGGTCCCACAGACCCAAACAGCACACAAAGGTTAAAGGTAAGCATACAAATAAAAAAGAGGAGTAAAAGTAGCCCCCGACTTGTTTTATTTTTTTAAAGTAGCCCTCACCCTAAAAAAGGTTGGTGACCTGATACAATTTGTTGTAGAAATACCTAAAGACAAAATACATAAAGAAGAGTAACATTCATTAAAACTGTTGTCCAGCGTGTGTTGGAGTAACAGCTTGCACCCCTGTGAGCATCATCTACTAAAGAGCCAGCTGCAGCCATCAGGATGAAATAATGAATGCTAACTGATCCACTGATTGAAACAGGGATGGTGAAGACTTGTTAAACTGCCATAGTTAGACGCTTTTATCCAAAAGCGACTAACACACACTCAGTTCTGAGGGCAATCACCACAGGAGCAATCTGGGGTGAAGTGTCTTCAATGACATGCTGACTGCAGAGGGGATTGAACCAGTGCTCCCTGATCCCTGATCAACGCACTAGTCCACTGAGCCACAGTCTCCTACTGTATATGTTACACAATGTTGATAATATATCTCCTGTCATCACTGAGATCCTATAGAGACGCTCCAGAATCACTTACTAATGCTCGCAGAGGAATCATGTAACACACTCCCACAGCTAAAATGACTTATTGAATACACACCTGCTATTAAATACCTCTAATGTATGCTCTGTAGAAACACAACAACAAGCCACTGGAAGAACAAAGATGGCGAATATATGATCCCAAATGAAGCACAATGGCACAGAGCACACACCTCTGCAGAAGTCAATGTGTGTATTTTATTAATCAGTGTGTTTAAACAACATGCTTTCATGTTTTTTTTGTAGACATTCACAAGAATGTTTCCTGGTCTTTATAATCCAATTATTTTAACACAAAATGAATGCAGCAGATATCCTCATCTTGTAATGTTAATGGCTTGCACATTCACACATAGTTTGAAACTGTGGCTACGAGAGGATTTTATCATAATTACTTTGAACTCTTGCATGATGTCAGAGGTTGGATCCTGGGCTCTTTGTTTCTTTTACTTTATATATGTTTTACACTGTTAAAGGGCAATAAAGCTGATGGTTGCCCTGTGTCTCTCCACAACCCCTCTTGACACATCCTGACTGTCAGGCTCACACAGCATCCACAGCTGATTTATATGCAGCACAGGGGGGGTTAAGAGCCGGATAAATCCTCAGACTTTACTGACTTAGTGTAGGTGCGTCTCTGCAGCTCCACTGAAAGGTAAAGCAGTTCTCATGATTTAAGGCTCTTTGAGCTGTCACCTCTTGACCTAAGGGTAAGAGGCAGAGAGTCGTGTCTGGATTTAATGCAAAACCTTGTGTTTCACCTTCATCTCTCATTCTCACACTAAAGCAGGCCGGCAGATTAAACCAGCTGAAGGTATCTGAATTCTAGAACAGTAGTCGCAAAGTGAATACCACTTTCTAGTTTCCTTGACAGTTGGTGGGATTGTTGAGTGTGATCAATTATACCTGAACCCCCACGGATACATTTTAATGGTGAATAATGTGAACAAGACTGCTTTTTCACAAACAGGAATGTAGCTGTCGTATCATCACAATTTTAAATGGGTTAATATCCTATTAATATGGTTGGACAACTCGTTACCTATTACATTTGTCTGATTGACCCCTACCAGAGGAAACTAATCCCCCTTCAACACCACCCATCATTTTAAAGTGGATATATGTAACATTAGAAGGATACTGTCACCAAAATATTTTCAAGCTATTGTACTGTCAACTTTCAGGTCAAGTTGCATTCTGACTGCAGGAGGGGAGCGTGTCTGTGTGCAGCATGTCCTCTTCCTGTTGATATTTTAAACATAGGTGGCAGTGTTGTAGTTAAGTCACCAATTAACGAGTCCAAGTCACTCTTCGAGTCCGAGTCCAAGTCCGAGTCACCTAGGGAGAGTCGTACGATTGATGTGTAAATTAGCATAATGACTAGATACCCGCCAGCTTGCCTCACAATCCAATCAAATCGCATCAACTTAGTGGTGAAGTGCCAAAAACCCGGAAGTAAGCTGCGCTCGGGTTCCCTCGACAAAAAAGCAATGGGATTTCTCTCCATAGGATTTTGGAAAATAGCTTTAAATGTCCCACGTGTTTCTACTGATCATAATTCCATTGTTGAGGTCTACTAAAATAGATTTATACTGTGCAATTTTCCAAACTCACATTGGTTTCTCATACAGCATCTCTGTATAGCATGTGTATTCACTCTCTGTCCTAAACGGCTTGTTGGAGCTCCTGCCCCCCCTCCCTATGAGCCCATTGTGCTCTGATTGGTCAGCTCAGCTGCTCCATTCTGATTATTCAACTATCAGAGAGGCTCAGCCCATGTCTAACAGTGCTTTTTTCGGCTCGCTCCGAGCGGAACATCAGTTTTACAATGGCGTCGGTACAGCCGTATAATGTTATATGCTAACTGACCGAATCGTACCTACAACTGTTGTTATTTAGGTGCACTTTAGTTGCAAAGAAATTAGAAAGGTAGCCTAGCTGACAGTTACAACATTATGTAGCCAACTAGCGGAAAATACCAACAGTAGCACACAACATTATATGCCAAGATATACACCATACATACCCCACACCCTGCAGAACCTCCATAACATGTACAGATTCGATTATAGACCTTTGAGGCATAGAACGGAAGAAGAGTAAGTTATTTTTACCTGTAATAAACTACTACTGTGTTTGATGAAAAATCAAATCATGGTTTGCTATATATGAATGATATGTTATAGGATGTCGAGCCGATGAAAGGGAGTCAGAGGCGGTGTGTTCAGTATGGAACTCCATACTTTAATATCCATTGGTATTGATACGATGCATGGAAAAGGTAGGACCCAAATGCAGTATTAACAAAAAGCTAGCTTTAATTTACAAAAGCCGATGACAAAAGAAAACAAGAGACAAACTTAACATTACCAAAACAGGGGAGCACGAGTAAATAATCCAGGATCAAAACCTCAAGGACAAACATGGAGTGTGACATGAAGGGAAAGACAAACAATGAACCGACATGGAGCACAGCGGAAGACAAGACTACATACAAAGAAGGGTAATCACAGGACAAGAAACAGCTGGGTAAAGGAGGGAGAAACACAAGGGCAACAGGTGAACACAATGAGACAATCAGACACACCAGGATCAGACAAGACACAAGGAGGAAAACATGCAACATGGAACACAGAACAGCAAAATAAAACCAAAACTTAACACACAAAACTCCAATCCTGACATAACCCCCTCCCCCCCCCACTCAAGGGACGGATTCAAGACGTCCCTACACAAAGTCCAACATTTCCAAAAGGGTGGGTGGAGGGGGTCCGGAGGACGGGTCTGGATCGACAGCCCAGAGGCAAGGCATAGTTCATGGAGGGGGTCTCGGGCGGACAGCCCGGGGGCAGGGCAGAGTTCGTGGAGGGGGTCTCGGGCGGACGGCCCCTGGGCAAGGCAGAGTTCAAAAAGGGGCGAAGGCCACAGCGGGTGAACTCAGGGGGCCAGGCATGAGGGCGAAGGCAGCGGCTGGAAGAGTCAGGGGGCCGGGCTCGAGGGCGAAGACCACGGCTGGGGAACTCAGGAGGCCGGGCACAAGGTCGAGAAGGCGGCAACGGGACATCTCCGGAGGACGACGTACGCCGCAATGAGACCCCTCCAGTGTCAGCTGGATCGCCGGAGCACTGGGATCGAGAGCAGGAGCTAGTGGGACAGGCATAGACGGGACTCTGGACGGAACATGGGCTGGTGTAAGTCGGACCCTCGACGGAGCAAGGGCTGGTGTTGACAGGACCCTCGGCGCAGCACGTGTCGGCGGGACCCCCAACAGGACAGGATCTGTTGTTGGCAGGAAACCTGGCGGAGCACGTGTCGGCGGGACCTCCAACAGGACAGGATATGGTGTTGGCAGGAAACTCGGCGGAGCAAGTGTCGGCAGAACCCCCAACAGGACAGGATATGGTGTTGGCAGGATACCCGGCGGAGCAGGTGTCGGCGGGACCCCCAACAGGCCAGGATCCGGTGTTGGCAGGAAATCCGGCGGAATCCCCAATGAAACAGAACATGGAGTTGGCAGGACCCTCAGCGGAACCCCCAACAACACTGGACATGGAGTTGGCAGGACCCTCAGCAGAGCCCCCAATGACAAAGGACATGGAGTTGGCAGGACCCTCAGCGGAATCCCCAACAACATAGGACATGGAGTTGGCAGGACCCTCAGCGGAACCCCCAACGACACAGGACATGAAATTGGCAGGACCCCAGACGAAACAGGTGTCGGCTGGACCCCCAACGGCACAGGACATGGAGTTGGCAGGACCCTCAGCGGAACCCCAAACGGACCAGGACATTGGGTTGGCAGGACCCCCGGCAGAACAGTAGTCGGCGGGACCCCAACAGAACAGGACATGGGTTTGGCAGAACCCCCGACGAAACAGGTGCCGGCTGGACCTCCGACGGTACAGTACATGGGGTAGGGACTTGAGTAGGGACTAGAGAAGGAACTCGAGAGGAGACTTGAGAGGGGACTCGAGACATCCATTCCTCCCCTTATAGGCGTTTTCGGCATCTTGCCTATTGCAGCTTGGTAAGCTGGTGCTGGGGCCGAGGCAGGACGAGTGGTCATCTCGTCATTTGTTGTCCGCCAGATACGCCGGGAGTTTCCTGATCTGGCTGGATGAAATCAAATGCAAATCACAAAATATTAGAGAAACTTAGTTGTTTTAGTTCGTTAGCTTGCCAGCTAGATTAATATGCTAACCTACGTTTGCTAGTTCAGTGTAATATACCAACCTACTATGAACAACAGCTAGTGGTTCATATTAGGCTAGCAAGAACATGTTTACAATTGCAATCTTATACGGGGAGTCTGCTACGTTCGATCATTCATTGTAGCTGGCATAAAAACAATGTTTTCCCTATGTCTAGCTCTAGGTAGCCTTCTTGTTTAGCTCGGTAGCATACGCGCTAGGAACGCCAACTATAATGTAATTTAGTTTTGCGACTGACCGTACGGTAAATCACCCGGAGTATACTGTCTATGACATAGACTCTATGCTACCGAGCTAAACAAGAAGGCTACCAAGAGCTAGACTTGCTAGGGAAAACATTGTTACATGTATCTCATAGCAGGAGAATGTCTGCCTTCACACACAAAATACTCATAGACTCTATGAGTATTTCGTGGCATCTGCTGACATTGGAGTTGATGTATGCATACATGCTACAGTGTTTCCCACAGATCTGAAATATACTTGGGGGGGAAGGTGCCAGGGGGGGGGCTGCGAGCGGAGCGCGGTGCGGGCGGACCGGGCTTTGTGATGTGCAACACATGTGACAAACAACAAGTTTTAACAACATGTTTATTCATTAACTTTACATTACTGTATGGCAATATTCATTTTGTACAAAGATGGCACTGTTTGTCAGAGCACTTAATCCGTCTGGGTTTGTTGAAGAACAGCTCCAACGCCTGTGTGTATGGGAATGCCTCTGGTGCTGGTCCACTGACTGCTATCCGCATACATGCAGCCAGGTGCTCCCCTTTCAGTCGGTTTCTCATGTCAGTTTTCACCTGTAAAACAGACAGTTTGTTTTAAATGAACTATACAGAATGACATGCAACAGGGAATGACACTTACCCTGTTCATCGTAGAAAAATCCCTCTCGCAGTTTACACTGGAGACAGGGATGACCAACCCCGCTGAAGAGAGAAGGCTGAGGTTTGTGTATATTTCTGCCCATTCGTCCTTCTCACTGGCCAGGAGCTGCATGATCTCAGCTTGTGTCTTGTCCTTCAGAGATTAGCCAAGGCAGGGCAAATGAGTATAAAGTATAATTGAAACATTTACAGATGTCAAAACAAGCAATTCTAACCGTCAAGTTCATATTAATTTAGGTATTTACCAACCTTAACTGTTCCTTCAAGAACATGCTGCTTGTAGGAGGTCCACTCTTGGATAACTGTGGCATCCTGCCCTGGGATGAATTTGTTGGCAAGGGTCTGCAACATTGAAATGTTGGTTACATCATTTGAGGTAACTGCCTTTGGACCCAGGACACTGAAGGCCCCCAGCACTTCAATATGCTGGAACCTGCTCTCAATGTTGCTCTCCAGGCTGCAGATGTAAGGTTTGAGGACCTGGAATGATATTATACATTTTTCAGTTCAAGGAAAATAAATATTGGAATGTAAAAGTAAGAAGGGATGTATTTACATCTCTGACAAATCTGGCCCACATATCTTCCCGGGGGCGCTCCAGAATTCCGTGTCCCCTCCTGATCCTCTCCTCCTCTCCGGCAATGCTAAACGCCCCAAGTCCACCTGGGTTGTCCAAGTCTTGGTGTAGGCGAGCAAGGAACGTTCCGGGGAGTGGGGTCTCGCCTGCCTCCAGAATTCTCCTCAGAGTAACAAGTGTGACTGGCACCTAAATGTGGAAAAAGACAACAATATAATAGGATGGATAATGCAAATAACTGGGAGCATCAAATGCATTATTTTGTAATCTACCTGCTCCTTTATGTGGAGAAAGTTCACATCAGCTCTCTGAAACACCTTGGACAGCATTGCAATGTGGGGCAGCACATCTGCCTGAAGGTAGAGGGCAGCCACAAAGCGGTATGTGGCACAGAAGGTGTATAGACCTTTGGCCACTGGGCACTTCCTTGTGCTCGCTTCTTCCGCCAGAGCAGCCAGCACAGCTGGAAGGTTCCTCTGGAGGTTTTGAACGGCTAGGTGCTGCGATAGCCACCTTGTATCTTTCACCTCCTAACAACAAGTAGAAACACTGGTAAGTAAAATATATGTAAATAATATGACACCACAATAGTATTATGAAAATAGGTGAAAACACACCTTGACTTTCAAGTCGTTCAGACCAAGAGTGGTAGCGGCAGCACTCAGTGTGGCTGACCTATTTGCACTATTTCGGAAGAATAGGTGCAGTTCCTGCAGGTGGTTCCTGAAGTTTGCCATATACCTGACAGCATTTGAGGCATCTTTGCATGCCAGTGCTAGTCTGTGAGCAGCACACGCTACAGAAACCAGCTTTGGAAAACTGTCTGTGAGCTGCTTTGCCACTCCATTCAGACGGCCTAAGTTTAAGAATTAAATGCAGTGTTGAGGGCGTCATTTTGTTTCCTTTAATAACAGCTGACAATACACATTTCACACAATCCATTAGATTTAACAATAAACTCCATACCCGTCATCACTGCTGCACCGTCTGTCCCGAGTCCGTAGAGCCTGTCTACCGGGAGATCCTTCTTCTGTAGTACACTCTTGGTGGCAGCAACAACGCTGTCAGCTTTCCCATCTTCCAGAGTTACCAGGTCAAGGAAGTGGTTGAAAACATAACCCTCTTTATCCAAGTGTCTAAAATAAAAATGTATAGGTTTTCACACATATTAATAAATATTAAGTTTAACTAGGCCTTTATTTAAATGCACATCATTCCTTTAAAAAATACCCCACCTAACATGTAAATCCAGCTGGCGGTTTACAGATACATCTGTGGTTTCATCAACCTCTAGGCTGATTGCTTGAGATGACCTTATCTCTTCCAAAATAGGCGACTCTACTATCTCTGCAAGGATCTCCAGCATTTCATCCACTATTCTGTGTGATTGATAATTGTTTCTTTGATCCACCTGAGAAAAAGAGATCATTTAACATTTAGCTGGTTAAAGTTCTTAGTTTCACAAGCATCATTTTGTACTAGGTTTACCTTCAGCTTTTCAAAGTAATCACAACCCAAAAGCTGAGCTAAACTTAAGAGCTTAGGGTAGTTGGTGTGGTGAGCAATCTCGTTCTTTACTAGCCAGTAAAGACATTTGAATCCACCAATGACGGCCTCATGCTCCATAATAACTGTGGGCTCAAAAGCCTGCATCACTGAGTAGCCTAGACCAAGGGCAAAGACATAATTCATTATATGAGCCAAACATGGTTGATAGGTTGCAGAAATTAGCTTTACATAAAAAAATGATATACCTGATGCAAGTGAGACCTGATGCTTTACACTATATTGATGAGGCTCTGAGGAGATGTGGCGCTCGATATAATCCTTGCGGAAAACAAGAATCCCAACTTCTATGAAAGCCCGTTTTAAGGGGCCTTTCTTTATTGGAGGCTTGTGTAGCCTGCAGATTCGGCAAAACATTCCTTTTTAAAAAGAAAAACGTGTTAATTCTTACAAAAAATAAGTTTTATTACAAATATGAACTTGCAAATGCCATTCATACCATGCTGGGTGAGGTAGAGCCAATTCTTGAACTGTGGCATTTTGAGCCAATCAGGGTTCCATCCTGAGTGGCGATGCTTGGAATCTGAAAATAATGTATTGTTATTACTGCATTTAAATGGTAGAGTTCTCCTTGCTATTATACTATGTCTGTGTCTGTGTCTGTGATGCTTGGAACTGTGCTGCTTGTTCACCTGCACCTGCTTGTACCACACTGGGACCTGCTGCTGCTTGTATCACACTGGGACCTGCACCTGCTTCTACACTGGGACCTGCTGCTGCTTCTACCACACTGGGACCTGCTGCCTCTCCCTCAGTACTCTGACTAGTTGTGCCAGCATCTTCACTGACCACCGGCTAGAATTGAAAACAAGCTTGAATCTAGTTTGGTCTCTGCATTGCAACTCACTGTTGACTGCAATTGTATAATTTCAGGTCAAATGAACCGACATATATCATTATTGAGATTTATGCATTTATTATTGCCATTGCAAGCAAAATGCTAACATTGGCTAAGTTACCTGTGGTCTCTCCTCCTCTCCTCGTCTCTCCTCCTCATCCTCACGCCGTATTCTCTTAAAATATTTTTGAATACTCATATCTGAGGAGTAATGCAGGGGAAATTAACAGTCTAACCTTAGCTAAAGTTCATCTGTGTCCTTCTAACTGGCATAGCCCGAAGAGAAAACGAATTATAATCTTTTTTATATTTAATTTAGCACACGTAACTTGCACGCAGCAAAGTTGGCCTGATTACGTTAAATACACTCTTAGTTGCCACTAACTTCAAATAATTCGAATCTCCTACCAAAGTCAGAAAACAACAACACAATAAGGAGAAAATAGTTACTTTACCTTAGTGTCCGCGTCTTCTAAATTAACGTCGTCTTCTCCGTTTCTCGTTTCCCTCCACGCGATGGCAGCACGAACACGAGGTGTCGAGCGAGGGATCATACACTAGTTAATCGATCGCGAACAGGGGGGGATTATTGTCCCCTAGTTAATCAACCGCAGAGCGAACAGGCACAGGAGACGTAGAGCGAGGGCTCATTGTCCATTAGTTAATCACTCGCAGATGGCGTCGCTCGCGGACGGATAAAAAAAATTAAAAAAGGTCCGAAATATACTTGGGCGGGCCTTAATATACCTGGGCGGCCCGCCCAAGTATTAACATTGTGTGGGAAACATTGTGCTAACCTTTCCAAATCCAAAAGAGGTAGGTTTGCGCACGGCAAATGTGCACGCCCAAATTAGGTAATCAGAAGAAATGGAACCCCAGTAATTACATGTATAAACCATGTATTTAACTGCATCATTTTATGCATTTTTCAGAAAAAGTGGTAGGCCTAGTTTGGTAAACAGTGACATCAACGACATGTCTGGTCTGTAAAATGGCCGAAAAGTAAAAGAATGGGAGATAAATATCCCAAAGTCTCCACATTTAATTATATTTGTAATGTGTTTCTGGTCCTCTTTCAGTTGAGACAGTGTAGAATAGATGAAGGATGTGTCAGGATGTAGAACTCTTGTGTGAACATTGGATAAAGCCAGGTTCATATTCTTGTTTCATGTTGTTGACATATTAGAGTCAAAGGTTTGCACAGAGCGAAATACCTTTGTGTTGCGCCATATATCAGAAAATACTGCATTAAAAAAGTAATTTCCTGTATCTTTCTACTGATAAAGTGTGATATAAACAATGTACAGGCTTTCAGATTGCTGTAGTTCACTAAACAGAGACATTAACGACATGTTTGGTCAGGGACGTGCACAGACATTTGGAGGGGCTATTGCTCTAAACTAGAAACAGGGCCCTGCCCCACAGAAAAAAACACAAGGCCTTTTGAATCTTTTTCGAAATGAAATCAAGGGAAATCTTTTGTTTTGCGGTCCATATCTCATTAAAATATCTAATGTTGCTGTTGTTATTAAAGAAAAAATGGGGACAATTCAGTTTTAATGTAGGCTAGTTTGACCATTGTAACTTCTGTGCAGACATACTGATAAAATAGGGCTTCTAAGTAATTTTCTTAAATAAACTCACTAATTAATTAAACCAGTTAAATACGCATTATTCTTATTCTTATCATTCTTTATGAGCGCAGTAATGTTAAGATATCTAATTACTTATTTATTTAATATTCCATAACTTAATAAAGGGGTTGTTGAACTAAAGTGGTAGAGACAAGGCAGAAATCCTACAATAAAGCGGGAGTGTTGTTCGTGAGAGGGCGATCAAGAAAAAAGAGAGCGAGCTGCCCCGTTGAGGGAGTTTACAGAGCAGATGAGAAGACACAGAAAGTGTCAGTATTCTTATGATATGTCACGTTTGTAGTTTTTAATGTCTGGTTATGGGTGTTTTCCTCCTTGTATATTGTCCGGTCCTTCTTCCTGTGTTTTTCCTCCCTGTCGTTAGTTTCCCTGGTGTGTCTGATTGTGTTCACCTGTCGCCCTTGTGTTTCTCCTCCCCTTCCCGGCTGTTTATCGTCTTGTGATTACCCCTCCCTGTATTTAGTCTTGTCTCTTCCTGTGTTCAGTGTTGGTTCGTCTTTTGTTGGTGACTGAGTTCACCGGTGAGTGTTCTGTTTTGTCTGGGTTTTTAATTATCCTTGAAATAAAGGTTAATCAGAGTTATCTGCATTTGGGTCCTGCTTCCTTCACTCAACCGTAACAGAAAGACAGAAGCACAATAACAAGTATAGCCTCTTTAGATATTTTGGTGTAAATAACCGACGGTGTCAAGAGGAATTCAAGTCCCCTAGTTTGTCCCCTACCCTAACTGCCATGAGAAAACTCCAAATCAATTTAAGCATATTTAAAAACGGGGACATTTCCGGGGACAGATTAACCCGGGGATTTGCCATCAAAGCCAGGCGGGCATTTGGTATGATCATCACCATAGCCATATGAGGCCGGGGGGGCTGTCCTTTGCTTTCAGCTGTCAGATTGTAAACAAAGTCACATGATTGGGGGAAGATGACAGCGCTGACAAGGTGTGTTTTATCGCAGCGAGACGCCACAATACTAATTGTGGGCTTATCATGTTTATTCAGCCACAACAGAAAAAACATAAACCTCTTGCTCTCTCCAGAGGGGCAGGTCAGACAAAAATGGCAAAAGGGCCGTTGCCCGGGCAACATTAGCCCGTACCTGTGCACGTCCCTGTGTTTGGTGTTGAAAATGTCAGAAAAAGTGAAAGAATGGGAGATAAATATCCCCAAATCTCAAAATGGTATTATATTTTGTGTGTGTTTGTGTTCCTCTTTCAGTTGAGACACTGTAGGATGCTTCCGGAAAAGACCAAACACTGGATGCCTTTCATTCGCCAACATGTGTTTTCGAGACACTGACATTAACGAGGAAATCCTGCAGGACTCAAATGCCTCGTCACCCCCGGTCTGCACGTTGTTTCTCTTTCAGAAACACTGAGGACTGTTTTTGTGATGCGATCACAGACACGCTGCAAACGGTGTCCGCCAAAAGTCGAGTCCAGTGTCTATGGAGTGTCATTTTTATTTGTTATAGTTTGGGAAGTTTGAAAATCAGTAGGGAAAGCCAGCTAAGTCGTAGGCGGTAGAAACATGTCAAAAGCGGTAGACTACCGCCCAAATCGGTAGGGTTGGCAGGTATGTGTATGGAAACTCTAGCAACTTATTGCGCATTTCCACTGCAGAGGGTAGCCCCGTTTAAGCGTCCTTAATCGTCCTCAAGCGGCCAGGCCAGTTTTTGTTGGCCTTTCCATATAGCACAGCACCGGCTAGAATAAGGTGACCAGATTTTCAAAATTAAAACCGGGGACATTTTGAGTTTTGCGGTCAATATATCATTAACATAATCCAATTTTCTTCACTGTTAAAGAAAAAAGGGGGACAATTCTGGCTCAATGTAATTCGAACATTTTAACTGTTGGATTCAAACAGAAGGACGATAGCTCATATATGAGACTTCAAAGGTCTTTAATTTTGAAACTGTACATCATAATGTCCAGATTCTCTCTGAGTGATTAGATGGGGTGTCCTGCTATCACCCTGAAGTCAAATAAGTATTTGATACTGGATAGTTTTTGTTTTATTCTTATCTAAAAACAGAGGGATGATAGCTCATATATGAGACTACAAAGGTATTTTATTTTGAAACTCTACATCAGATTGTCCAGATTCTCTCTGAGTGACTAGATGGGGTCTCCTGCTATCACCCTGGAGTGAAATAAGTATTTGATAATTTGACAGTTTTTTATTTATTCTTGTATAAAAACAGAAGGAACATAGCCCATATATGAGATTTCAAAAGTATTTTATTTTGACATTCTACATCAGATTGTCTTGATTGACTAGATGGGGTCTCCTGCTATTGCCCTGAAGTGAAATAAGTAGTTGATTGACTTCGAATGACTCTTTGATTATAGACGGTTTCCATTAAATAATAATCAAAATATAGATGGACAATAGATCTAATTTGAGATTTTAAACAGCATGCATTTTAAATTGTGGTTCAGAAAGTAATGTTATTTTAGGAGTGTTGTGAGATGGTGTCAACATCAATTGAAATTAGTCACCCAGTGGAAATATCAGATATGTCTGCATAACTGTATCCTTACATTTTACATTCACTCAGTTATAATGTGGTAGTTATACGTAGTATGTTCCAAATTATTATTGATCACATTATATAGTACATATTTCTTAATTTAAGCTCCAGTATATATGAATATGTTTGGTGTGTTTTTTAGGTATATTTGTTATTGACCGAGTAAACGCTTTTATTTTGAAGGTAGTTTTTACAGGCCTCTACCGTAATGCATAGGATATTCGCACACTGCAATACAACGTGCGGGCTGGCTTGACTGTGTTTTCCGAAGTGGGGGCTGGCTTGACCACAGTCTGAAGTGTTTACCCAGTGTTTCCTGACATGAAACGTTTTTTTCACGTTGCTATGTGTTTTTAACGTATATTAAAAAAACGGGGACATTTCCGGGGACAGTTTCAACCGGGGACAGGGCAATACAAACGGGGACGTCTGGTCACCCTAGGCTAGAGGCTACTTTTTCCCTCTTTTTCCGGCCCCATAAAATTGTGGTTCTATCAGGCCAGGGCCAGGGCTGAACTAGTGACGTCAACACTCTCGACTGCTGATTGGTCAGAGAGAATCGTCACAAGATCGCGCGCGAGATCACCCCTAGCGTCGCATATATATTTAGAAGCAAGCTTGCAGCATTTTTATACTCAGCATTTTTGTAAACAGAGGAGCTACAAAAATGGCAACGTTGAAGAAAAGCACACCGTGGTCGACCGAGGAGGTGACGACGTTCCTACATCTCATTGGGATGATAAAATCCAGCGGGAGCTCGACGGAACAACTCCAAATGTGAAAGTGTTCCAGGATGTCTCTGCACAGATGTCCGAATGCGGATTTTCGAGGACTTTCCTGCAGTGTAGGGAAAAACTGAAAAAGATGGAGAGTGAATATCGCCAAGTAAAGGACAACAACAACACGAGTGGTGCGGCTAGGAAACACTGGAAGTGGTTCGACTTGTTGGACCAGATTTTACGGCCATAGACCGGCCAACGTTGGGAGGGAGGGCTTTACTGGAGTCCCTGCAAGGTACGCTCACTTCTAACAAAGAAGTCTATTTTAGCCTTACATTAATGTTCGACAACCCATGCTTTTATGGAGCCCAGAAGTGCTACATAGCTAGCTAAGGCAGATAGCCTAGGCAGATAGCCTTAGCTAGAGCTATTGTTTGCTAACACCATATGTGCCATTGTTTACGTTCAGTTTTTCTTTTCTATAGTTGTTGTTGCTATTTAGTATTGTGCTGCAGTAGTTTGTGGAATTAACAAGTAATTTTGCTGTTCTAGATGATTACATTGGGACTAGTGAGGAGGAACATTCCCGAACAACGGGTGATGGCAGTGTTCCGTTCACAACATCGTCATCGAATCCAGAACAGACCCCAACTCGACCACAGACACCAGCTGAAGAACCGACACCAACTCAACCACCAACGCTGAGTGCCATCACGACACCGCAGCGTGTGGTTCTAGGTAAGAAATAGAAATGGCAAAACGACTGGAATTGTTTTGTTTTTTTAAACCTTGGATCATCCATCGTCAGTAATTAAAATAAGCTATACCACTGTGTGGAAATGCTCTGTTACAAGTAAAGTCTTAGCTAGTAAGCAGCTAGTACAGTTGTGTGTGACATCCTATCATATACATATATTTATCTTCATTATCAACAGTCTGGACATAATGTAATTCACTTTCACAATCATTGTAAACATCTAGGGCCAAAACTTTCTTTAGTTCATCCTTACTGTTGTTCTGTTTATACATGTTACTCTTATATCCTTGTGTGACCTGTACCTGTCCTGTGTTTTTACCTTATTGCTAATTATTATCTTATTGTCACCCAGGCAAGAGGAAATGAGGAGGAGAGGATCGAGCCCTGCAGGAACGGCACCATGAACAGCACATAGCCCAGCAGGAACGGCACTTGGACTGGGCCAAAGCTTCTGCTGAGCGGAGATGGGAGTTGGATGCGGCCTTGAGAAGGGAGGAGGCCGTCTTGAGAAGGGAGGAGGCAGCTCAAGCAGAGACCTTCAACCTAGCCCTCCTGCGCACTATTGGCGAGGTGCTAGGGCAGGGGTCTGCAACCTTTTTGACCAAAAGAGCCATTTTGCTCCTTTTTCCAAAACATTTTTTTGTCTGGAGCCGCAAAACATATTTCATAGCTAATAAAGTTGTATTTATTGTTATATCAGACAAAAACTACAGTTTTTTTGCATTGATTAGGCTATTTATTACATTATATAAAACTGTTAACCTCTAATAAGAAACAAAGAAGTCCTATAAGGAGAATTAAAAATAATACACAGGCCTACTTTAAAATAAATTAAACACAGCACTTGGGGAGTCCTCTGCACATTTGAAGGAAAAAAAATATTATTAAAATGGGCCCACTTTGAAATAAATAAAACATATAGCTGCACCCTAAAAATAGTTAAAGGTAGGGTAGGTAAGAATGGAGAAACCAGCTTGAGTGCGCTAGAATTTGAAAATACACAACCGGAAAAAATATGCCTCTTCCTTCAGACTTCCTCACAGAGCCCCTCCTCCAACACACACGAACGCGCACATGACCAATGAGCGCACAAGATGAATGTGTGCACAGATGGAAGGCTGACAGGCTGACAGTTAGGTAGGCCATCCAGTTATTTTAGCCGGGCCGGCTTAGATGATTGGTTGTGCTTTTAACAGCGCTACGGCTTCCAGAGATTAATTTTTGTATGTATTTATTGTCAAAGCATTTAATATATTCATTGCTATCGGGATGTTAAGAGCATTCCATGGAATATAACAAAAAGTGTTTCTGAAATAAATGACATACCCCATTGAATTATGACTGAAGATCGTCAGCTGTCTTCCTCTCCGTGTTGTTCCCGTTGTTTCTCGATACGTAAAGGCTGCAGTGCAGCACCTTTGACAACTTCTCTCTACCTACCAAACATACCGGTAAACCAGCATCGTTTGCTGTGAAAGCATATAACTGTCCACACAGAATTAAATCCTGTGTTCCTCCGGTACTTTTCTTTGATTTATCCATAGTTCGCTCATCGAGCCGGGGGTCAGGTTATTCACCCGCAGGAAAAGGCGCTCGCGCGGGACCGTAGCAGGATGTGACGCATATTTTAGTTGACCTAATTAAAACCGTTTTGTTTTTTATTTATGTGTCACAGTATCACCTCAAAATACAAGATACAAAACATTTTCAACCATGCATCAAAATATAAATAGTCCTACAAATACTTTTATTTTATTTCCTTCTTATTTTTTGTCTAAGCTCAAGGGAGCCAGAGCAGAGGGCTTAAGGCCGCATGCGGCCCGTGGGCCGCGGGTTGCCAACCCCTGTGCTAGGGGGACTGGGCAGCCAACGTGGCAGACGACGTTGCAGCCGACGTGGCAGCCGACGTGGCAGCCGATGTGGCAGCCGACGTGGCCCGTCTCCTCCGTGATACTTCAAATAACCTAAATAGTTATTGTGCATATTATATATTTTTTATCTAGTTAATTTTTAAATGCAACATTTGTACTTTCTTGTTTATTTATTTTCTTTAAAATATTCATTTCATATTTATTTTTACAATGACATGTATATTTATGCTGGCTGCAATACAGTTTTACATTTTTTATTTGTATTGTTTAATGGCATGCCTTTTTGATACAAACATTTTTTTGTATTGTATACTGCCATCAATAAAGTACTTCTTTGACTTATCTTATCTCTTGTTGATAATGAATTGCACCCAACAGAAAAAAAATCTGATTCACATAATCTTGATTTAGAGAAGATATAAACATACATGAATTTATAAAGCAATAACAAACCCCATCAGTTAGGAAAAAGCCCATAAGATAAAAGTTAGTTTTAGGAGATTTAAAGCAAGAAATTGAGTTTGCTAGCTTGAGGTCCTCCTCTAAAACATTATTACATATTTATTTTGTAATGGTATTAAGAATACATGATAAATACATAATACATGTAGTAGAAATTGCTCAATTGTAATACCCTCGTTCTACTAGACTCAAACAACACATTCCTTATATATATTTCAAAGATGAGAGAACAAAAGAAGAAACCTATAATCCATTCAAGCAAGCTTTTAACATGTCTAGAAGAAAGATTGAGGTTATATTTTAATATATTATTTTAATATATTATTTTATGTTGTGGATACTTTAGCCTCCATCCATGTTTACAATTGTCCACATTATTTTACACTTGCATGTATATGCATATATAGTTTTGCTGTGTTTTACACTTTAGTATTTATGTTTATAGTTAGCTTTGATATTCGCTTAATTTATTAGAAAGATTTTCTTTTCATGATCTGATATTTCCTCAAATGTTCTTATTATGGGGCAGTACTTACTGGTTGCTTGAAATTCAAATATTTACTAAATATCCAATTCAGATAACAACATTTTTGTTTAAAACATTTGACAAACACATGTATATGAAAATTTTTTTTTATTTATGTTCAATACAATGAATACAATACAATGCATATTTAGGTATTCAGGTAGCGCATCAAACCCTCTGATGTCAGTGCCCTCCTCCTCTGCACCTTGAGCCACTGCTACCCCAGGCTCTGCTGCTGCTGGTGCATTCCACCCATCATCGTGGTCGTCTCCATGACTCTCGCAGAGGTTATGCAGAGCACAGCATGTCAGCACCATGGATTTCACAAGTTTCACATCACAGTCATTTATTTTCATGAGGCAACGCCACCTTCCCTTCAGTCTACAGGTCTCGGACCCTTCAGGTCAGAGTCCGACCCTTGTCAATTAACTACAGGGGTCCCTCAGGGTTCTGTTCTTGGTCCCCTCCTCTTCTCCTTGTACACAAACTCGCTCGGATCTGTCATTAGCCCACATGGTTTTTCATACCACTGCTACGCTTACGACACCCAATTAATTCTGTCCTTTCCCCGCTCAGAGACCCAGGTCGTCGCGTCTTGTCTAGCTGACATCTCTCAGTGAATGTCTGCTCATCACCTCAAGCTCAACCTTGACAAGACTGAACTGCTTTTCCTTCCGGGAAAAGATTGTCCCACTCTTGACCTAACAATCAACATCGGCACCTCTGTTGTTTCCCCGACTCAGACTGCAAGGAATCTGGGTGTGATCCTAGATAACAAACTGTCCTTCACTGCAAACATTGCTGCTACAACCCGCTGCTGCAGATACACGCTTTACAACATCAGGAGGATACGTCCCCAGCTGACCCAGAAATCAGCGCAGGTTCTGGTCCAGGCTCTCGTCATCTCACGCCTAGACTACTGCAACTCCCTCCTGGCTGGTCTACCTGTATGTGCCATCCGACCTCTGCAGCTCATTCAGAATGCAGCGGCTCGTCTGGTCTTCAACCTTCCAAAATTCTCCCACACCATGCCGCTCCTCCGCTCCCTTCGCTGGCTTCCGGTAACTGCTAGAATCCACTTCAAGACACTGGTACTTGCGTACCATGCTGCGAATGGATCTGACCCTTCCTACATCCAGGACATGGTTACTGTAAACCGTACAACCCACTACGTGCACTCCGCTCTGCATCGGCCAAACAGCTCGCTGCACCCGCACTGCGAGGGGGACCCAAGTTCCCATCAGCAAAAACACGTGGGTTTGCTATCCTGGTTCCAAAATAGTGGAATGAGCTCCCCATTGAAATCAGGACAGCAGATAGCTTACACATCTTCCGGCGCAGACTGAAAACTCATCTCTTTCGACTCCACTTCGAGCGATAGAATTATTAACAAAGAACTGCTAACAGAGCACTTATATACTAATAAAGGAATGGCTTATCTATAGCCAGTTGAGTAGCACTTGAAATGTTTGGCTCTATGAAACCTGATGTACTTATATGATTCTGTTTTCTTCAAGGTTGTATCTTCCGGGTCGAATGTACTTATTGTAAGTCGCTTGGATAAAAGCGTCAGCTAAATACAATGTAATTTAATGTAATGTAAAGTCTACCAAATGCGTTTTCAACCACTACCCATGCGCTGCAAATGTTCTTGTTGTATACCACATGTTCTGCTGCCAGCCGTCCAGTGTCTGGGAAGGGATTTACGAGCCAGCTTTGCAAGGGATAGGCATTGTCTCACAGGATGTAATAGCCAGCTTTCACCCCACCAATGTCCCTGGTGCAAGGTCGAAAGTAGTTGCCACGACTGGCCAACTCCCACAATGAGGACAGTCTCAAAACCCGAGGGTCATGCACGCTCCCAGACATTCCTGCAAACACATTCCAGAAATGTCCCTTTCCATCTACAACTCCTTGAAGGATGATGGAGTGCCAGCCTTTCCGGTTGAAATAGTCACAGTGGTATTCCTGTGGTGCCAAGATGGGTATGTGTGATCCATCAATAGCACCTACACACTGTGGGAGCCCCCACCGGTTCTCAGTGTAGGCAGCCATTTCTGCAAACTTCTGCCGGTCTGGTGAACGAATTAGTTCCGGTACTAACAACGTCTCTGCAGCAGCACAGAAGTCTTGCACACACCGGCACACAGTGGTGTTGCTCACTCCGAAAAGATGTCCAATGCTTCTGTACTCTGAGCCGGTAGCAAGCTTCCAAAGTGCTATGGCCACTCTCTTCTTTAGAGGTATACACACGCGGAATGTTGTGTCCTCTCTCTCCATCGCTGGCCGCAATTTGTTGCACAGGTAGGTGTATGTTTCCTCAGACATCCTGAAGTTATCCACCCACTGAGTGTGTGTGAAAGATGGAACAATCAAAGACCACCACTCGGTAGCTTGGTCGAGCATCCAAACACATGGTCTGCGGCGACGTAACTTCTGAAATACAAAAGCAAACATATTTTAATACGTAAAAGTGGTAGCTACAATTCATTAAATACTTGAAACGGGGCTACCCCGCTGCAGTGGAAATGTGCCATTAGTTAGCCCAGTTAGCACTGTGTCAATGGCTTAGCAGCCCCAAAAACGTGTACCCATTTAAACAGTCGTGGTAGATACCTTGTTTGTTTTAAACATCATAAATACACAAACACCAATGCATACTTACAGGTTGTGTACCCGAATCTCCCGCTGGTCCAAACAAAGTGTAACGACTGAATGAACACAAGTGGAGGACTCAATAGCACGACTCAGAGACAGAAGATTAGGATGCAAAAAAGGTCTTTATATCCAAGGTTCGGTAATAGGGAGATCAGTCAATAAGGCTAACAAAACAGACGAGGAGTAGAGAGGGACCGGGTCAGGACACAAAGCTGGGTCAGGTACACGTGGAATCAGATAATAAGAAAAACACTGCTGGAACGCTAGGAATAAACTAGACAAACTGGCACTGAAGGGAATGTGGATGCAGACTAAGTAGGCAGAGGGAGAGATGATAATGGGGCACAGGTGAGGCTAATTAGGGATGGGAAGCAGGTGGAGTTCAATCAAGGGCAGGAAAGCTGAGACTGAAATGAGAGAAACCACAATGAAACCAGTGGAATCACTTTAACCGGTTTGATGCGTGACACATGAAATGTAGGATAGGCCCTCAAGGATCGAGGTAGTCAAAGCCGCACTGCCACAGGATTGATGACCTTGGATGCCGGGAAGGGACCCACAAAACGAGGAGCCAGTTTGCGAGACTCCACTCGAAGGGGCAGGTCTCGAGTAGAGAGCCACACACTTTGTCCAGGTTGGTAGGCAGGAGTAGAGATAGGTTGGCAATCGGCCATCCTTTTATAACGGGCTGAACTCCGTAGTAACACCTGGCGGGCCCGGCTCCAGATGCGATGACATCGGCGAATGAGGGCATGGGCAGATGGAACATTGACCTCCTTCTCCAGGTCGGGGAACAACGGCGGTTGGTATCCATAGGCACACTGAAAAGGTGAGAGACCAGTAGCAGAACTAGGCAAAGTGTTGTGTGCGTACTCTACCCAAATCAGATGCGTGCTCCACGTGGCAGGGTTCTGAGACACCAGGCAGCGTAGACAGGTCTCAAGCTCCTGATTCAGCCGCTCCGTATGCCGTTAGACTGCGGATGATGTCCAGAAGAGAGGCTGAATGTGGCACCGATGAGTGAGCAGAAAGCCTTCCAAAACTGTGAGGTAAACTGTGGGCCCCGGTCTGACACAACATCCCTAGGGAAACCATGGAGATGGAAAACATGGAACACCACTGCCTCTGCTGTCTCTCTGCAGATGGCAACTTAGGCAGCGGGACAAAGTGGACCATCTTCGAAAATCTATCCACAATTGTCAAAATAGTGGTGTTACTTTGAGACGACGGCAACCCTGTGACGAAGTCCAACGAGATGTCAGACCAGGGGCGATGTTGTCATGTCTAAGAAACTTATAGTGAAAGTTTATTCTTTATGTTAGTTTTGTCATGTCCCTTTGTCCTGTGCTTTATGTTTATTCCCTTAATTAATTCTCCCTCTCATTTCAGGCCTCCACGCTCCCCTTCTGTCTCCTGCGTCCTTGATTATTTTCCCCGCCCTGATTGTTTCCACCTGTGTCCCCTTTACCTGTGAATATATTGTGTTAGCTCCCTCCTGTTCATTGTCAGTTCGTTGTCTCTCTATGACCTACGTTCCTGCTTACCTCATGGACTTCTCACAGATCTATGCTATTGATCACTGTTCTAGTTTTCCTCGAAAGAGTGTTTTTGTTTTCCTTGTTTTCATTACTGTGCAAATCCCAGTAAAGTCTTTATTTTGAAACATTATCCGAGTCTGAGTTTGAGTCGTGCAATTGAGTACATGCCTCAGAGTTCACTCCTTGACAAATGTGGCACTGGAAGCGGGCGCAGAAGACCAGAAGGGGGCTGACGGAAATCTTGACCGCTGATTAATGAAGAACATGGTGCGGCGATCGCCAGGATGGCAGGAGAGGAGGGAAGTATGTGCCCAGTGGATGACCTGTGAGAGAAGAAGGTCAGAAACAAACAACCGGTTCTGTGGGCAACCGTCAGGAACCAAAACATTAGCACTCGCCTGCCTGACCCTCTCCTCAATGTCCCATGTGACTGCCCCCACTACACAAGAGGGAGGAATGATTAGCAAGGGAGTGCGAGGAGCTGGATCGGAATCAAACAGGCGGGATAGAGCATCAGCTTTAGCGTTCTTGGTACTGGGACGGTATGACAGAGTGAAGTTGAATCGGGTAAAGAATAGGGCCCACCTGGCTTGTCTGGAGTTGAGACGTTTTGCAGATCTGATGTACTGAAGGTTCTTATGATCGGTCCAGACTAGGAAAGGGTGCTCGGCTCCCTCCAGCCAGTGGCGCCACTCCTCCAAAGCCACCTTAATTGCCAACAGCTCCCTGTTACCCACATCCTAGTTTCTCTCGGCTGGGGAGAGTTTCCGAGACAGGAAAGCACAGGGGTGGAGCTTGTTGTCTCTCTTCGACCTTTGAGAGATGACTGCCCCAACGCCTACATCTGAAGCGTCAACCTCGACCACAAACTGCTGAAGCGGGTCAGGAAGCGTGAGAATAGGGGCCGAAGTGAAGCTCCTCTTAAGCCTCCGGAAAGCCTGTTCTGCTAGGGGGGACCACTGGAACTTCACCTTGGGGGAGGTTAAAGCATGCAGTGGGGAGGCCACAGAACTATAGTTTCTGATGAAACGTCTGTAGAAATTGGCGAAGCCCAAAAATCGTTGCATGAGTTTGTGATTGGAAGGTGTAGGCCACTCAGTAACTGCACTGACCTTTGATGGGTCCATCTGAATGCTGTTCTCCGAAATGACAAATCCCAGGAAAAAGACAGTGGAGACGTGGAACTCGCAATTCTCTGCCTTCATAAAGAGTAGATTATCCAAGAGACGCTGCAGACGAAGAGTCTTATCTTTCTTGTCGACGAAGAAGAAGCCTGCTCCAGCCAGAGAGGAGGAAGGCCGAATTATCCTGGCAGCAAGAGAGGAATCAATGTATCTCTTCATTGTTTCCCTTTCGGGGCCAGACAGGGAGTAGAGATGTCCCTTAGAGGGAGAGGTTCCAGGGAACAAGTCAATGGAGAAGTCATAGGGTCGATGGGGAGGCAGGGTGGAAGCACGAGTCTTATTGAAAACCTCTTTCAGGTCCCGGTAACAGACGGGCACCCTGCTAAGATCCGGAAAATCAGAGTCTGCTATAGCTTGGAGAGGGGTAGAGACAGCAGTAGTCAGGGCAATAGTCACATGGGTGGAGGGCAGAGGTCTCTCTGGAGCAGGGGCAGAAGGGAAACATGTGGCCAAACAATCCTTATGCCAACCCAAAACTCTCACGGTGGACCAGTCCATGGGGGATTGTGTTTTACCAGCCATGGGTAGCCCAAAATAAGAGGGTGTGAAGGGGAGTTAAAAAGATGAAAACTCAGGGATTCAGTGTGGCCTTTAGCGATGATTAGTTGAAGGGGCCGAGTACGGTGGGTGATTCGGCACAATAAACGTCCATCCAGAGCCTTTGCTACAAGAGGCCTCAACAGGGGAACAAAATTAAGTCCAAGTCTCTTGGCTAATCTCCAATCAATGAAACTCTCATCTGCTCCGGAGTCGATTAGAGCAGCATGAGACAAAGTCTGAGTAGGAGTAATTAGCTGAGCAGAGGTGAGAATACGAGAGGGACAAAAAGAAACAGTTCGGCTCACTAGGACCCTCCTACTTACTGATGAGCCTGGCCTTTTACTGGGCATCTGACTACAAAGTGACCCCTCTGTGAGCAGTAAATGCACCTCCCCTCACGTAGGCGACGCTGGTGCTCCTCAGGAGTCAGCCTTGCTCTTCCCAACTGCATGGGTTCCTCCTGGGCAGTAGGTGGCGCTGGAAAGTCGGTCGTCTGGAAACGCTGCTTGGGGAAAAAAGAACTGGCCTGAGACTGCCCTCTCTGGCCGGGCGGAGAAAACACAGCTCTCGACTTCTCCCTTTCTCTCTCTACGAGACGAGTGTCAATTCTTATTGCCATAGCAATTAAACTATCCAGGTCAGAGGGAAGCTCTAGAGGAGCCAACTGGTCCTTGATGGGGCCAGACAGCCCATGGCGAAAAGCGTAGAAGAGGGATGAATCATTCCAGCCGCTGTCTGCAGCCAAAGTGCGGAACTCCACGGCGTAGTCGGAGACACGCCTCCCTCTCTGGTGTAAATCCATTAGAGCTCTCGCAGCTTCCCTGCCTGGAGTTGTGTGATCAAATACTTTGCTTAAAGTCTCTGTAAAACCTCTCAGGGAATTACAGACTGGGGAATCTCGAGCCCACTCCGCCCTAGCCCACGCCTCCGCTCTGCCGGTGAGGTGGGAAATTATGTAGGCTACGTTAGCCTGTTCAGACTGGAAGGAAGATGCTTGCAGCTCAAAGTGCAACCTACACTGGACCAGGAACGCACGACAGTTATCCGAGGCTCCGGAAAAACGCTCTGGTCTGGAAAGTTGAGGAACCAAAGGCAGCAGTGTCGGCAAGGTGGCAGGAACAGGACCGGGAGCTGTAGCCGGATCCGACGCAGGAAGCGGAGTAGCAGAGCGTTGTGGATCGAGATGTGCCACCAGTTGCTGGATCTGATCTGCCAGCTGGCAAACCTGGCTGCCGATGGAGGACTGGAAACCCTCATGACGCTCTGACAATTCTCTTAATCCCTGGGAGACAGCGGTAAGTTGTTCATCTTGCAGGTTAAGACGAGCCCCCTGGGATCGAATAGCGGACCGCAAAATCTCAGAGTCGGCTGAGTCCATGGTTCTGGCCAGTTCGTACTGTAACGACTGAATGAACACAAGTGGAGGACTCAATAGCACGACTCAGAGACAGAGGAATAGGATGCAAAAAAGGTCTTTATATCCAAGGTTCGGTACACGGAAGATCAGTCAATAAGGCTAACAAAACAGACGAGGAGTAGACAGGGACCGGGTCAGGACACAAAGCTGGGTCAGGTACACGTGGAATCAGAGGGAGAGATGATGATGGGGCACAGGTGATAATGGGGCACAGGTGAGGCTAATTAGGGATGGGAAGCAGGTGGAGTTCAATCAAGGGCAGGAAAGCTGAGACTGAAATGAGAGAAACCACAATGAAAACAGGAACAAAAACATCAACATGCTGGCTAGGCCCTTTCCCACAAAGTAGGAACAGCATCGTCCTTCAGTGTCCTACGCTGTGCATATCCGGCATGAATCACTGCAATGTTTGCAAAACTTTGGTCCGTGAAATGCCGCGCGCACAGTACAATACCGGCTCGAACATCTGAAGGAACAGTGTTAACAAGAAATGTCAACCAATGACTTCGTCGTGGTTCTGCCCTCGGTAAGGCACACATTTAAGATTTCCCCTCACAAGACAGGAAACAGACCCTTATTGGCATGACTGGACACAGTTTTGAACTGAACCTGAGCGTACAACAGTATATATTTTCGGCTGGCAGAGGGTGCGGCCATAGCTCTGGGCGTGGCTACTGGGTATCCCTACGTAGCGATACCTAGGAAGAAAACATTGGAAATCCAACAAGGCGTTTTGGGGAGGTCTTTTCTGTGTTAGAGTTTTACTCCCTACAGGGTGTACTTTAAGGGTGCATTCACACCTAATAGTCCGCTTTTCTGGTGCGCAGCAGACCATACTTGCCAACCTTGAGACCTCAGAAATCGGGAGCATTTCAAAACCACCCCGGGGGGGGGGGGGGGGGGGGGGGATTTTGGATCACCAGATTTTGGATCACCGGAGCTGTTAGATTAACATTAACATGCTTATTGTAGTTGTAAGTGCACTGCCTTGCGGCCTGTAGCACCGTCCTTGATGGAGCATATGTGTGGGCTGGACCTGTATTTTACAGGAAAGGAGTGAGCAGAGAGTAGAGTAGTTGTCGATTCTTGTTCTGTTTTCTGTGACTATCTTCCTCACCCTGTCAGACTTTCAGTTGCGCGCGCTACTAAAGAGACGTGTTACCATGGAAACCAAACAATGGTGTAGCTGTATTAAAGTCAGAGTGGAAACAGTCCTGTGTAAATCTGATTTTGTCAGAAATCGGGAGAAATGAGGGAGAAATATTACCCCGGGAGGAAATCGGGAGAGGGCTATGAAATCGGGACCAGACCACAGTTTGTTACATTGTTTCATTTTTCAGAAGGTTCAGTTTGCACGGGCAAAACTCAAACGGACAATACACTTTAAACACAAGTCATGTGCACGGAAATGCTGTTCAATCATTGGTCAGACATTAAGGGGGTAAAAACGAAATCCCGGCAATTTCTACCGGAGCCTCCGCCATGGAGCATCGGCACTTTCGGCAGGTTATTCTAATGGTGCTGTTAATCTGGAGATCAACAGACATTAGCGGCCCGCGCATACGATTATATAATCAGACAACGTCCGTTAAAAAATATTATAACACATATAATGAGAGACGTTCTGCAGTAAGGAGGGGCCGACGACAGGTGTTCTTAATTTTATGTAGTTGATGGAGAATTTTTACTTTACACGACACTGTTCAACACTTCATTCTGCTTCACTCTTTAGCTAAACAACCGCGGATGTCTTGAAAGACTCTTTCGCTAAAGATTTTGAAGACATCCGCGTTCTTGTGACACGTAAATACTACGCTTCCTATGTTTTGGTGCGGACTGCGTTCACACCAGCAATGAACCGCTCCAGAGTTCGCAAGCAAGCGTTTCCGAGACCACCTATTTTAGCGGACCAGAGTCCGGTTGTTTAGTTCACTTAAGAGGTCTCTGACTGCGTTCACACCGACCCAAACGAACCGCACCAAGCGGCTACACGCACCAGGGTTTGGTTCAACCGGACTATAAAATGCTGGTGTGAATGCACCCTGAGGGTTTTTGACTCTGCAGACTGTTTACATGGATAAAAACCTTCATAACACACAAGGGGACGGGTAATAACCGGAAAAGCATGACATGGGACCTTTAAATAAGGTCTGTGGAAAACGAACCTGTTAGATAAATGCACGTTTTGTTCAGCCGGATAATATCCACATGTCTACCCTACTTTTATAATTTTCTAATTATAAATCTGATCGATAGATAGATAGCGTCACTGCTAACCGTTAGAAAGTAGCAAGCAACTGAAGCAAGTGCAATTATGGAGGGTGGAGATTTGGAGTATTTAATAAAAAATGATTGTACTAAACTTCCGTTACAGCAGCAACTAAAAATTAAATCTGATGACATGAAAGGCCAATACTCAAACTGGAGCTGTGTAGGCCTACAGCGAGGAAAAAAGGAGCGAATCAGACGTAAAACGTTGAAGGTCTCCTGATTTAGTTTGTGAATTAATGCTTATTAGAGTTTCGGCTGGAGAGTGCGTGCGGACCTGTCGGTTAGATAACAGTCGTGTGTGTCCTGCATCTGTATGATACAAATGTGTAAAATGATACTGGGCGCTGTAATCACTCATCTGGTTACGTCATTACATTGACCACCACACACACACACACCCCTATCCAAAAAAAAGGACGTATTTTTGGCTTCCCCTAATTATTTCCCAACGCCACGCTACTGCTCTTTTCCAATGTGGAAGCAAAATGTGTGAAAGCATACAACACGATGCGGGGGGTGTCTGAGACAACTTTAGACTGGAATAGCGGGGCCAAGTACGTGAACTCGCCTCGCAGGTGCACAAGCCAGGATAGAGGACATCAGACTCCAGAGAAAACAGTCAGAGCGTCATTGTACAAGTTGAGTCCGAGTCATCGTGGGGGGGGAAATTCACAAGTCCGAGTCGCGTCAATCAGTGCGCGAGTCCGAGTCGAGTCACGAGTCCCGAAAATCCCAGATTATGATTAAAAAAGGTGCTTCTTGCAACATCGCAACAGCTTTTGTATTGTGCATTTACATTTCTCTCTTAACTCATGTGATAATCAGTTCTAAGAATTATCTCAAATGCCAGCTCAACAGTCTTTACTCTTTACAAATATAACTGATACAACATCTTTGCAAGAAGGTTGCATAAGGATAGCAGCATTTCTGGTTTGGATGCACTACTTTCACCACAGCATTAAACACAGAGTCTTTTGAGACAGATTAAGAATGAACAAGTGTAATTTACTGTCTTACTGGATCCATCTGTTGTTTCCAGTTAGGCTTAATAATGTCCACTTTTACAAAAGTAAATGTTTGAATCCATGAATGATTCAACAACTTTGATGAGTGTGTCGTCATTGGAACACCAGAGTCACATCTGCATGTTTTGAATTATTTAAAGCAGAGGGTGATGGGTAGAGAGAAAGGGCTGTAACCATGTGGCCTCAATTAAAAAAAAAAGAAGAAAGAATAATTATTTTCTTAATCACACATAATAAGTCAAGCCACAAAAGTTTAAAAAAATGAATCCTTTGGAAATAGAACAAAGGCAGTGGAAACATCAGTGATAAATGATTCACATCAAACTTGTCGCCCCTCCTTCCCCCATCACTGTTTGCCCAGACACTCTAAACTAATGCACTCAACTCCAGCCTGTTTGGCTTGAATTATTGGAGAAGGGACTGGAGGCGCCTGAACTTCTGCACTTCTGCTCTGTCATAAAGTTCACATGCTGTCGTCTGTGCCTTCTTTTGATGGTTTTGTTGAACTGATGTTGCCATCCTTATGCAATCTGTTGCATCGTCTGGTGCCACCTCCATGTATTTACATTTTCTTGGCCGGATGCACAACTCATAACAACAAGTTTCAGTTTGCATCAGTTATGGAGTGTTGGTGTAGCTCTAGGCAGCTCATTCCACCACATACTTAGATTTAGTTTGAACAGATATTAGATGGAACCCTTTAAAGGTGGAGCACATGTTCATGATGCCTTTCCTACTATGGTGTTCTCTAACTTCTCTATAGCATCACATGCAGCTTAAAGATTTCACGTATCTATGAAATATTCAAATAGGAAAACTTCTTGCATAATTCAGTACAGAGATTCAGGGTTCCCAGATGATTTATTGTAATGACTTTGGTGCTTTTCTGACTTTTCCTCTGACACCACCATGAGTTGATCATGTTCTAGTATTCAGGGGAATGTCTCACGGTAGTAGGTGCAATGTTTCATATTTCTCTACAGATTGAACGATTACTGCATCCCATGATTATTCATCAAGCGCCATTACCAGGTAGCTGAGACCAGGGGAGGGCAAGAGAGTGGACATACAGAGAGACTGCAGACTGTAACAGTTTCAGGGATATAGATTTCACTTGTGTAGAGTGGGAGGAAATGTTGACTAGTTGTACATCTATATATGTGCTGTCAATCAGCTAAAAAAAATAATCTTAGTTTAAAATATTAGCATTGACTTGTATTTTGGGGGGGGGGAGATAATAAAAATACATTTGTGGTTTTGAAATGAAGAAATATATGACAAACTGGGCAGTGAAATCACATAGTAGCACATAACAGGATTTCTTAGTTATTGGCATGTAAGTCCAACACATTTCCGACACTTAGCTAACGCATAAATAAACCTTCTGTCACAGAGAGCTGTGGGATTGCCCTCTGTGTGATGTGTGCTACACAGGGCATATTATCACTGCTGCTCTATCTGTCCCACTCCCAGCTTCCCCAAATGTCTTTCTTTTTGGTGTCTATATACGCCGGGATCCGGAGTCATGGATGATCCTGCGGTCCTGTGTCATGGATCGCGAGTCCTGGATCTTGAGTCGTGGCTGTGGTCCTGGATCATAAGTCCTGGATGGATATCCTCGTGGATTAGTCTTCCTATTATACACACATGCATTTCCAAACATTTGGACTACCTACGGTATGTTGCAAATGTATTATCTTTTCAATTTACACACGGCATCTATTGCACGTCTGTCCGTCCTGGGAGAGGGATCCCTCCTCTGTTGCTCTCCCTGAGGTTTCTCCCATTTTTCCCTTTAAACTGTGGGTTTTCTCCGGAAGTTTTTCCTTGTACGATGTGAGGGACTAAGGACAGAGGGTGTCGTATTGTCATACTGATATTCTGTACAAACTGTGAAGTCCACTGAGACAAATGTAACATTTGTGATATTGGGCTATATAAATAAACATTGATTGATTGATTGATTGATTGATTGATTGATTTCACATGCCACAATTTGCATTTTCTGTTAAAGACGCTGGTTTTTTGGTATTTCCTGTTTTCTTTTGATTTGGGTGGATGCAAGACTCCTTGCTAAAGCGGATTGAACTGTATGTATTTACTCTTTTCACCACACCCACACTGCACACACACTCATCTTACATCTACGTCTGGTTTTCCCCCATGAAATATATCTGACCAAAATGGAAATTGATGTATGATTTAATTTGTATTGCATTTCGGTGATGGAAGGGATATTTCCAGAATTAAATAATTTGTGTATGGTTTACTGAACAATTTCTGTTCACAGGCATATTCACATTATCAAATCTGGCCCTCTTAAAAAGAAATTGGACACCCCTGGCTTATATAGTGACATTACAATAACACAACATGACTTGCACAACATACATGTATATGACACAAAGATCTGACGTGTTACAGTACTTTGATGATTCAGCTGTGCTTCACAGTTACAGTAAACTAAGCCGCTCCATTAACCTGCACCCTCTGTCAGGCTGAGGCCTCCACTTTATCAGACGCTTTGAGTGAGTGATTCAGTGTTTTTGTTCAGGGTCAGCCAGCTGTGATTAATGTGATTTGTGGGGGGGATTTTATGGATTACCACTTCAACATTTGTGTATAAACAGCTGAATGTCACAGGTTTTGTGTGCTCTCATGACCGAGTCCATTCACTTCACAGAGTGGATTAAGTGAAGAACTGTTAGCACATTGCTACTGCCACAGAAAATAGCTGCTAATTCAAAGTTGGTTCTTTTTAAAAGAGTTGTAGAAAAATGTGGTTCAGTGCAATTGTAAAAAAGCAACAAAAACCAAGAAATGGACTCAATCAATGACAGACACAGCATGCTTGTTCTTACAATGCTTTGTCCATTGCATAGGATATGATTGACTCTTTCTTTATCTCCTTGCTCTTCTGTTCTTTTGGAGCACTCAACATAATTGATTATGTCTACATGGCAGAGTTTAGTAGCCATGAATGCATCACTACTTAATGAATGCCGTTTGTGCTCTCTGATATTTGAATGGAAGATTCACTACAGCAGACGGCACTGACTCTGAGTCTGTGGAGAAGATGTTCTTCAACTCCTCTCTCAGAGCACTCTGCGTCAATATGCTGCCACTAAACTTCCTATGTTCTTATTTTTATTTGATCTTTATTGGATATTTTACTTTGTATATTCGTAAGTTTATAAGATATCTTATTTGTTTTATCCTTTATTTTTAAATAAGTATTTGGGATTATGATTGTTCTCTCAGGAATTAGAACATCATTCTGTGGTTCCTCTAACAAAGTGACATTGCCAGTTGTACATGTATTGCCCATAATGAAAGCGTTCTTAGAGATCATTTGAATGCATCATTAATGTCTTGATTACATGTTCTTGTTCCCCCTCTCACAACACTTGGGAACTATGTCACAAATGTCTCAGCTTAAACATGTAATCTAATTTTTATCATCTCAGTTGGCTTCTTTTTTTCTTACCATAGCAGCAATCATTTCTCAAAGCTAATTAAATAGTTTGACATTTTAGGAAATGTCCCTTTGTGCTGAGTTAGATGAGAAGATTGATATCTCTCACGTGTCTTTGCATTACAAACTAAAGCCATCTGCCAGTTAGCTTAGTTTAGCACACCGAATGGAAGCAGGTGGATACAGATTGCATGGTTCTTCCAAAGCAGGGGTCAACGGCAACCTGCGGCCCACGGGCCGCATGCGGCCCTTTAAGCCCTCTGCTCTGGCTCCCTTGAGTTTAGACAAAAAATAAGAAGGAAATAAAATAAAAGTTTTTGTAGGACTATTTATATTTTATTGCATGGTTGAAAATGTTTCGTGTCTTGTATTTTGAGGTGATACTGTGACACATAAATAAAAAACAAAACGGTTTTAATTAGGTCAACTAAAATATGCGTCACATCCTGCTACGGTCCCGCGCGAGCGCCTTTTCCTGCGGGTGAATAACCTGACCCCCGGCTCGATGAGCGAACTATGGACAAATCAAAGAAAAGTACCGGAGGAACACAGGATTTAATTCTGTGTGGACAGAGTTATATGCTTTCACAGCAAACAATGCTGGTTTACCGGTATGTTTGATCTGTAGAGAGAAGTTGTCAAAGGTGCTGCACTGCAGCCTTTACGTATCGAGAAACAACGGGAACAACACGGAGAGGAAGACAGCTGACGATCTTCAGTCATAATTCAATGGGGTATGTAATTTATTTCAGAAAACACTTTTTGTTATATTCCATGGAATGCTCTTAACGTCCCGATAGCAATGAATATATTAAATGCTTTGACAATAAATACATACAAAAATTAATCTCTGGAAGCCGTAGCGCTGTAAAAAGCACGACCAATCATCTGAGCCGGCCCGGCTAAAATAACTGGATGGCATACCTGCCTGTCAGCCTGTCAGCCAGCCTGTCAGCCTTCCATCTGTGCACACATTTATCTCGTGCCCTCATTGGTCATGTGCGCGTTCGTGTGTGTTGGAGGAGGGGCTCTGTGAGGAAGTCTGAAGGAAGAGGCATATTTTTTCCGGTTGTGTATTTTCAAATTCTAGCGCACTCGAGCTGGTTTCTCCATTCTTACCTAACCTACCTTTAACTATTTTTAGGGTGAAGCTATATGTTTTATTTATTTCAAAGTGGGCCCATTTTAATAATATTTTTTTCCTTCAAATGTGCAGAGGACTCCCCAAGTGCTGTGTTTAATTTATTTTAAAGTAGGCCTGTGTATTATTTTTAATTCTCCTCATAGGAGTTCTTTGTTTCTTATTAGAGGTTAACAGTTTTATATAATGTAATAAATAGCCTAATAAATGCAAAAAAACTGTAGTTTTTGTCTGCTATAACAATAAATACAACTTTATTAGCTATCAAGCTATGAAATATGTTTTGCGGCTCCAGACAAACATTTTTGGGGAAAAAGGAGCAAAATGGCTCTTTTGGTCAAAAAGGTTGCAGACCCCTGTTCCGAAGGATAAACAAAACGCCTTTATGCATGTCTAAAACTCATGTTATAACCTGTTTGTGTGATAGCAAAAAAGGAAAAAGTTAAAATGAAAGTGTGGTATTTTGTGAATGTATTAAAATATCATGTTTCCCAGGAGATGAACAGATTCCTGGAAGCAGTAAAGTAAATGCAGCCATGGCAACCATCACCTGAATTTTAGATATTCAGACCACTTGTCAGTAAAGTAATGATGCCCTCACTGTTGCAAAGCTGCTGTCTTAAAAAGTTAATCCTACTTGTTTCGTTCACCATCATTCCATTAAGACTGAGAGTGTGAAGCAAAGTTGACTCCTTTCTTCTCACAGGAACACAACAGCAGCCCTGCAGCGCTCCCTCTCAGCTGAGTGCTGCAAAATCACCTGATCTGGATCCACTCTTGTACATTATGTGACCAGACTTTGACACTGTGGGTCTCACCAAATGAGTGATCATGTTTGAAGCGCACAGGGCTTAATCAAGGAGAAAATTAACATGTTTCTTTAATACATTACGTTTCCATTCTTCACCAAAATACCATACATCTTGTGCGCTTGACTTGTCAGGCATCAAGTGTTGATGACACCTGAACAGGATTGGATACCTATAGGCCACTGTAAGACACCCAGAAATAACAAAACATAACGTGCACTAACAAAAGACAATTGACACTTTACGAGATACTCTACTGGTGTAACACATAGAGCTGTGCATGACATACAAACACAGCCAATGCTTGTAACATGCCAGTCTAAAAAGAACACAAGAATATAAATGCAAATAATTATCTATTTCCAAAACCAACATTCTTCTAGAATTCTAACATCAAGGCCTAAATCCATCTGCACACATTTGAGCTAAAGGAACGCACACACGACTGGTGGATTAGTGGAAAGTCTCCTGCTACTTCCAATATGAGGATGTGTGTGTTGTCTGCAGCCACAGTCAGTGTGTCTGAGGCGCATTTTAGATTCATCCCAGAATTCAGGGAACATAATCCATCTTTATGCATCGGTAACACTTTATATTAGGAGCACAGGGTTGAGTGTTGTTTATAGCATGGCAACAGTGAGTCAAGCATCTGATGATAGTACCACACAGCAAATTAATTTCAATTTGATGTTCAAATATTTGTGAATGTTGTTAGATTTATATCTATAATGTCACTTTTTAGAAATATCTAATCAATGGCATGAAATACATGATACACCATTCTCATGTTCTTGCCTTGTGATAGCTAAAGGTCAGCATTACTGCACTGCCTTCCTTTGGCTCTTTCTGCAACAGTCTCCTAGCAACCTGTTGCTTTTTGACTGTCTTTATTCCAGGTAATTACAGTGAAGAAGACGCTGCGGACAGCTGAGGGGAGTCCAAATGTTCTGTAAATTATAAGACAGCTCTCCTCTGTTGGTGCAGTGTTTAAAAACTGACATCTGAAATCAGAATCTAAAGTTTTGTTCCTAGAGTAAAGGAAGTGATTTCAATATTTCTGCCAACTAGCTAAACTAATACTTCTTCTAATCCAACTCACTAAGACCCAAAACTAGCAACTACCTAGTAAACACATGGTGTGTTTTCACTGCATACGCTTCTGACACGACATCATAATCATGTACAACGTGACACAAACTGAATCCTTTAGCTAGTGGAGCATGCTCGTGAGCTGTTAGCGCCGGAGCCTCACGGCCGGGAAACTGTGGATCGCATAAGATGAGGCCCCCTCCGCCAGATGAGGCCCCCTCCGCCAGATGAGGCCCCACGCAGTCTGCGTGATCTGCGTGTAGGGAGGGGCGGCCCTGATTAGTAGTAGTAGTTTTGCAGGCTGCATAAAATGTAGCTCTATGTTCCTAAAAAGGGTTTTAGACATTAAGCCTCAGGTGTAGGCCTTCATGTAAGTTGTTTGACGGTATGTTGATGACTATATCCCGGAAACAGCAGCCACCTTAGAAGAATTCCTTCAGATATGTCACATAAGAAGATCCCTTCCCCCACTAAATTCTTACATTTTAATAAGCCCTTCTGAGGATAGCCATTATTTCCATGTTTTTAGCATTAGCCTCCTCATCCCTCACTGGCCATGAGTGTTTCACATGCACATGCAGTGGTGTATTTTTCTGAATTACATTAACAAATTCCTTTTTAAGATCTAGTCAGTGGTTCAGGTTTACATGGTAGACAGCACACTCATGCTGCTGGCACGATCTCCCATTCTCACAGTATCCAAGCACGCTCCGAGCAGAAACCTAATTTGTGGATTACCCTCAGATTTACATCTTGGAAATGAGGCACCTTCCGAGAGAAAGTGTTAGCGATGCCGGCTCGCATTTGCCGAAATCATTAACAATTAAGGGCGGGAGAACAGGATGACTCAAAATGGTAGCAGATCTGCACGGAAGCAGCAACGCCAACTGAAATATTAATGTGTTTTCCTGTGTAGCTGTCAGCTCTCTTATCTCATATCCTTTGAGTGGCAAAGGCTTGACGTGGCATTCCAACAATGCAGATAATGTTCTGTTGCTACTCACAGAAACAGTTAATAGAAAAAATCCATCCTAACATGGAATTCACAAATGTCATTCCTATGTTATTCCATATTTGCATTAAAAAACCCTCCTCGTTGTTTCAATAGAACTAGGAGCTTGTCTATCTGCTAACATGATGTGCTGGCTGTACATAAGAGGTTCTGCTGTGATAACTAATGTACTGTTTCTTCTTTTAGGAGGAAGAAGAAGAGAGAACATTAGGATGGAAGACAACTAACATCTCTTTTGTTTGAAATATACAGTCACATCTCAAAATCTTCAGGTTAAAAGGTTAGGGGTCATAAATCACTTTCTATTTAGTCTTTCCTCCAAGGCAGTGCGCACGTCTCTCTCCCAATCTGCTGATGTTTTATACATGGCACCCTTCACACTGTGTCTTCATCTTGCATGATCCCCAGGCAAACATGGAAAAACGGGAGGGATCTATGTTTAGTTTCTGTCAAATGTTTTTCTCCGGGGCAGAGTTTGGGCAGCCTGACGATTTGGGATATGAGAAAGAGAGACCTTTTTAAGTCATGCTTTTTGCATCCAACAGTTCTTATAGTGGAATGCTTTCATACTGTAGGTGACCTCAAAATGATATATTACCGGTTGGCTGTTGTTTTTGGCCGAGTGTGCATGTGCTTCCAAAACCATCAGCCCCCAGGCCGGGATCCCAGAGGAGATAAGGGATGAAGAATAGATGGCATTCTGAGTTCTCAAGACTCACGCACATGTTTTTATTTTTACCTCCAGACTTCTTGGGAGCCATCTGTTCAAACATTTAAAGAATACCTTGCTCTCGCCAGCCCGAGAGCGTAAAGCAGCTTGACCAGCAAACATTAAGAATGTGCTCTCGAGAAAATGTAGCTCCCAAGTGGAAGAGTAAAGAAATCAGTTTGAGACAAACCCAGGAAATACATTTGTATTAGTACTACACACTGTAGCAGTATTTGAACCAAACTTAGTCCTGGGTTTGTTGTAAATACATACATTTTCAAATTCCTGTAAGACTGTCAAAATACTAGTATAGCAGCTGATCTCTCTCTCCCGTCAGATTAGACTTCACTCGCGTTTATGTCCATATCGATCAGATCTAGCTAGTTCTTGCTAATGATATGACTACTTGCTTATCAAAAGACACCTAAACAATAGAGAACAATAAAAAGCGTCAATAAGCTATGCAACCGGGTGAGGTCACAAAGTATAGCGCAGCAGTATTATGCATTTGTTTACATGCCCACCGGAACCCCGAGGCATTACCAACAGATCAACGCACAATCAACCCATACAGGACATCTCTTTCTCCATATTACGTGTTAGACATTAGAATTTACTATTCTTCTCTGTCACATACTATTATAGTCCGTCACATAAGTGGCGCAACTGATGCGGTATTGCGCTAAAGGGAAATTATTTTGACCGGACATTTTGACCGGAGAGATTTAGATTTGCCGGTCTTCAGCATATTTTACCGGTCATAGTCCGGTAATTACCGGCTAACGGGAACTCTGAGCCGGCCCCTCGGGGTGGGCCTACCTGAATGCGTGAGCAATCCCACCGTATAAAAGGTGGCCACGCCTCCTGACTGTCATCCTTTTCTCTTCAGCGAGCGAGCAACAACTGAAGCAGAGAAAGTAAAGCGTTTGAAAGAAGAAGAAAGAGTTATCATACCTTCATGGAGTCTCCACTTCTAGAGACCCGGGCCTGTCCTTTGTGCCATGGCTTAATAGCGGGCGCCGATCCCCACCACCTCTGCTTCGAGTGTCAGGGGGACAAGGATATGACCGAGGCGGTGCCATTCACGTTCGCCATTCACGTTCGCCATTCACGTTCGCCATTCACGTTCGCCATTCCAGCAGGGCGGATGGCTCCGTTTGCCGGGGAGGAGGATGACGAGGACTTCTCGTTGTCTGGCACTTCCGGGTCCAGCGTCAATGGAAGTCCATCGCCCAGGTCTGTACTTCCCCCTAGTGATGGCAGTTTGACACTGAAGCTTCGATACGTGCTTCAAACCCTGGACTTCCTATTCCATAGAAGCAGTGCTTCGAAGCTTGCTTCAAATCACGTGACACATGACGTCCGAAGCAGCAACTGCTTAATTTCCTGATTGAATCAACTCACTGGTTCGCCGTCCAATCACGCGATTCAATGCACGGCCTCGTCTCGATTCTGACAGGTGACAGGTTGAAACCGTTTCGAATTTCAGCACTTCAACACTTTATAACCGCTCTAAATAATGCGCAATGTGTGGGTTGTTGTACTAGTTTGCGTTGTTGTTGGTATTGCATTTGTATTGGATCGTTATAGAGCAAGCCAGGAAGAAAGATAGGTTGTTGTGAACAAAAAGACAATTATGACTATTAAAAAAGAGTTCAGTAGTTAAAAAAATAGATAGCCCAGTGGATAGAGCCGGCGGCCCGCATGCGGCGGCGGCGTCCCCCGCGCAACTGGATCAAATCCTGGAATGGACGAACTTTTAATCATTGCCCGCTTTTCAACTTTAATACTATAACTGATCAAAAATCAATATAATAAAAATAATATTTACCTCAATAAAGATCTTTGAGTGTTCCCCATCCCACATAATCACCCCCTGCCATAATTACACAAGCACACCCAACCAATGCTACATTTTCCAGCACTCTCTTCTCAATAACCCAATTCACACAATTATCAATCTTTAATTGCAAATAGAACATGATATTCAGTCTTAGTGTGTGTGTATGCATCGAATATGTTTCAAGGCAAAGATACGTTAAACCCACTGCAGCCTTGCACTTCACCAGGAGAGGTCGCTGTAACTGAAGCTTCGAGAAATGAACCTATTTCCGATACAATTGTCCAAGTGGTTCGATGCTTCATTCAAAGCTTAATTTGCCCATCGCTACTTCCCCCTAGGTGATGACCATGGCGGCGGAGCGCCCATCTGCTCCCAGCAGGCAGCAGGCTGGGCAGAGAGCCTCGGCCCCGCTGCCGCGTGACAGTGCGACTGCGGTGGTGCCGCCGCTGTTTGCTGTGTGATATCCCTGGGCGATCACGCCGCATGGCACTTTCCAAAAAGACCGTGATGATCTCCGGGGAGCCCGCGTGTTTACGGAAGGGCTCTTTGGATCGATTTCCTTGGTTACGTGGATGAGGAGTAGTCGCAGCTTGGCATATGCTGCTTCTTGCTCATCCTCAGAGGAAAGAACACTGTCCCACACTCCTCGCCCCGCTGTAAACTCCAGTAAAGGAGCCAGCAGGTGGGCGCGTGCACGTGAGTGGAATAAACCGCAGAAAGTGCTGTCAAAGCACTTTGCAGGTTCAAGAGACGCTATTGCTGGCGTGCTGTTGTCAGAAAACACACCTTGCCTGGTAAGCACGATTAATACGTTTCACCGTTGAATGTAAAACACAGCATTAATACGGGAGAGTGGACCTCCGCAGAAGAACGGTGGGTTATGTATTGTAACCCTAGTTCTAGAGCAGGGGTGCCAAACCAGTCGATCGCGGGGAGATTCCCAGTCGATCGCAAGATGTGTCCAAAAATAGAACAACAATATTCTGTTTTATCGTTAATGTCCTATAACATACAGATGTAGCACCTCATTTCGGACAGTTTGAAACGCGAGGGCCTTGATTGGTACGTGATCTGCCCTAGCTCAAGGGAAAACCTTGAGCTTGACTTGAGACCGCCCCCGTGATAAATAAATGTAATTATAATGAAGCCAGCTCCAATGGATCATTGATCCACCAGGGGGTGCAGTGGGGTTCCACACTGGAGCTCATGTGAAATAAAGTCAGATAGAGTACGCTGGATGTACAGTAGGGGTTTCACGACTACCAATATTTACTAGTCGACTTATTTTTCAAAATAATAGTCGACTAGTCGTTACGTCATAATAAAGACACACAAAGAGAGGTGTAAAACTGTATTTTATATTGGAATTCATAGTTACATTAAACACTGCATTTTAATTTGTGTTACATGACAAACAATAACTGGACTCACCAAAATCTACAGCAAAAGACTCTGTTTCCATAAATGCCACGTAAATCCAGTGCGCAACAGCGCATTGCGCAACATTTTACTCGCTGTCCTCCAGGATAACGTCCACCTTTCCAGATTTTTGGTTTGCGTTGAGGAACACCAACGCATCAACATGTGAGGGAAGGAGGCTTGACCGCTGTCGGGTGACAGTGTTGCCTGCCAGGGAAAAAACCCTCTCACTCGGGGTGCTTGTGGCTGGAATAGCCAGGTAGCTCCTCGAAAGCTTGGCTAAACGGGGGAATAGGTGCGCGTTTTCTGCCCACCACTCCAGTGGGTTATCCATTGTGGGGATATGCGGTGTCCGCTGGCAGTAATCCCGTAGCTCATCCTCATCATCACTGTTGTTGACCCGTTTTTTCTTGCTGCTGCTCTGGAAATGAGCTCCAAACAGCTGTTCAAAGTCACTCTCCAGTCTCGCCTTTTTGCAACTTGCTTCCGCCAGCTCCACTCCAACGTTGTCTGCGATCTCCTCTTCACCTACAGCAAAAATGAACCACATTAATGATAAACACATTGTTTTACAATTTGGCCGGTTTAAGTAGGACTTTTTTGTGAAACAATTATCGCTAGTTCAACTCTATTTAGCTGTAGCTCCCGGCTGTTCCACCTCTCCGTCTTCACGCACTAATTGAGTCAGGTGAGCCTGGGCTTCCTCTCTAACATTGTCTGGAAGGAACTTCAGATGCTTAAATCGTGGATCTAGCATGCATGCCGTGATCGGGATGGATTCTGCCAGCAGGCGAGACAACAGTTTGAAGCGGGTGATGAGCTCTTTCCTCACGGTATTCTTGAAGGAACAAATAGCCGCCAGATCGGACTCATTTGCACTTAGCGTGTTGTTAGCCATGTTCAGTATGACGGGGTAGATGAAGGACAGCCCGACGTGATTTTCTCCGCACATGATAGTTGTCGCCTTTGCTAGAGGCCTGAGCACCGGGATCAGCTGTTCCACCAGTTCCCACTGGCACTCTCTCATGGCGAGGGATCTTCGGATGCCAACTTTTGTCACTGTCTCATCTGCAAGGACGGCCTGCACCGGGAGTCTCTGCTCATACAGTCGCTCGAGCATGGTGAACTTTGAATTCCAGCGGGTCGCACAGTCGTTTTGGAGTTTGTGTAGTTTTACTCCAAGCTGTTCTTGACGTTTCTTCAAAGCACAAACTGCTTCTGAGGAGTGGCGAAAATGACTGACAACACGCCTGGCAGCATCTGTGGTCTTGGCGATTTCTGGTAAGTGCAACCCTGCTTTTATTGCTAGTTGAATGGTGTGTCCGGCGCATCCAAGGTGGTGGGGAAACTGCTCGCAGAGCTCCATTGCCAGGTTCATGCTGCTTGCATTGTCATGAATAGTGCAAAACACAACTAAGTCCCACTCCTCAATTGTTTCTTTGAGCCTCTGGGCTATATTCACAGCGGTGTGTCTCTCTGGCATGATAGTGGTTCGCAGCACTCTGGATTTTAACTCCCAGGTGTCTGTGATGTAGTGGGCAGTTATGGTGATGTATGGATCCATGGTGCAAGATGTCCACAGATCAGTGGTTAGTGAGACACTTTTATCTTTCATCTCATTGGCAATCCTCACTTTCACAGTGTTGTACTGATGCATGATGTTGCTCCAAAGTGTAGCATGTGACGGGATCTTATAGCCTGGCTCGAAAAACTTCATAATGTCCCTGAAGCCTTCTCCGGAAAGGGCAGAAAGTGGTCGAACATCCTTGACGACAAAGTTGATAAGCAAGTCTGTTATCTGCTGTCTTCTTTTGTCCGTAACGGGGCGCTTGGAAAAATCAATAATGCTCGTCTGTCTCTGTCCAGTGCTGACAGCGGTCCGTTGCTCACTGGTGCTAGCATTACTGCTAATGCTAGCTGTCGCCAGCGGGTGTTTCATTTTAAGATGGTTGCGCATAGCAGATGTATTTTTGTTGTACTTCAGTACAGCTGTACACAACTGACACTTCACTGTGGAGTTGGTTATATCTTCGTTGAAGTACTGCCATACATATGAATGTCGGACGTGTTTTGGAGCATTTTGCAGCACATCGTTTACCTCCATTTTGTTCACGACTAGTCGACTAGGGCCTACAGCACCGACTAGTGGTAAAGGTAGTCGACTAGTCGACTAGTCGATTAGTTGGTGAAACCCCTAATGTACAGCGGAACTTTGTTAAGATCCATATGTCACGGATATCATACTCTGTGCTAAATAAGAGACATGTAATCATTTACAAAACATCACCATGTTGTTATTTAACAAAATAATGTTGTTTAGTCGAAAAAAACGAACGGGAGGAAATGCAGCCCGGCTCTCGATTTTTAATCCTAATTTAATCATCATCTTCACCACGATCATTTATGTTTATGTTCGCCGAATTGACATGAAATCACTGACACATATGAATATACTGTATTCAACTTCATTAAAACGTTATTAACGTGCCTAAACTCAGTAATTCACTAAAAATATTTATATTTTAATGGAGCCTCGTCGGCAGATCAGGATCCGACGCGTAGCGGAGGGATCTTGATCAGCATGAAGGGTGTTATTTTCCCCATAAGGAACAAGTCGCTGCAAATTATCCCGCTTATTACACGGCCACATTCTCAACAAAGTAACGACATGACTCCCAATATTAATTGAAATGTTTTTATGGATTTAGAAAATGTTTTTATTGATTTAAAAAATAGTTGTATGTATTGATTTAAATTGGCATGCATCCGCTAAGAAAAATAGTCCGTTGTTACCGTTTTTTAAACTGTCTGTTTAGCTGGCGAATAGCTGATCCAAAACTTTAGCTACCTTCCCTTTGCTTACCACCTTCTTCCTGAACAGGCTCTGAAGACGGGGGTTTATCCAACTTCGCATAGAAGTGGTTCTTCAGGTTGAGGTTTGTTATCCTGTGAAACTCTTCACAAATCTGCCAAAATATAAAATGACTATTTAATTCACAGTACAATGTATATGTGGAAAGTAGTATTATTCATCCCGCTTCCATTACATTAGTATGCATAGAAAGTGACAGGTGCTGTGACAGGTCACACCTCTCCCTACTTATAATAATGAGCTAAGTCCCGCCTCCCCTTTGTTCGAGGTGTGCGATCTCAAGTAGGTGTGAGATCCGTCGATAGGAGGGGGTTGATGTGTATTCACAGGTGTGAAAAGCCCCCACTGTTGCGCCTTATGGTGTATAATAAAAAATGTTTCAATCACATTAGTATGCATAAAAAGTGACAGGTGAGCCCGCCCCCAAGTCTATTAAAACAAAATGCCGCTTCCATCACATTAGTATGGATAAAAGTTACAGAAGGTCCCGCCCCAATTATGTGATGTCAGAAGACCGAAGGGGTGGAGTGAGATAAAAAAAAAAAGAACCCCGTGCAGATAAAAAGCCAGTCATTTCCAATCATCAAGTCATCTTTCCAAAAAGAAAAAATGGCCAAGAGACGCCTCGATATGGGTTTAATCAGCGAGACGCCTGTGACAACTTACCGCCATCCGTCCGGAGCGCCAATCAAGAAACGGATGCAGTGTCTGTGCCGGGTTCAAACACCTCCGGTCGAAGATCTTGAAGAGAAATGGCTTCTGGAAAATGAACATGTTTGGGGATACGTATTCAACTATATGGCGAATGAACTGCATTTCTACAATCTGAAGAATGGAGAAACGTATGGACCCCACAGTGTTAAAGCGACGTTGACCTCAACAGATTGGGCTGTGTTAACTCTGGTGTCTTCCAGAGATCTCCACGCAACCATTGTATCGGAAGAAGTAGTGCATCAAGAAAACACTGTGGAACCAGCGGTGTACAAGATATGTGCAACAAAAAGCAAAGAAACGCAAACAAAAAGCGAGATCAAAGAAGAGTTTTCACCGTTACCCCTCAATGTGGAGGAAGAAGAAGGAAATATCCCCCCGCCGCCAGAAGTGAAAAGAGTCCTGACAAGCACTGTCTGGGAAACTAAAAGCGGACCATCTGGGCGATGGTATTACCGCGCAAGCCGTTTGTTGACGCAGGGGGGGGGGGGGGTTCTCTCTAAAACACAGTGTCCTGCCATCTCTCTCTGTTTCTGCTGATGTGTAAAATATACAAAATAACGTTTTATATACTTACTCTCTTGTAAAAAGGTGATGAAGTTTGTAGTGTAAGCCAGCCATCAGTGTTCTAGTTTTAAGGATCGAAGGATCCAATGTATTTTTTAAATGGAGCAGAAATAGAACTAGTCTCCCAGTGCAAGTATCTTGAACAGGGAGTGTCATATTGGACTCACACTTGACTTTTTAAGAAACATATCCAGAAAGTATCCAATACCATTAAATTCAACTTGCAACATTTTAAACAAATTAGACCTTTTTCTTAACTGTCAATGCTGCAAAGTCATACCTCCACTGTATGATTCTATCCCACATTGAATACTGTTTTACAAACTGGTCGTTTGCTTGTGCCACACACCTGAAACCCATAGAACAGCTGTTCAAGAGAGCTATCCAGGTGTTTGACAGAAAGCCACAGTCATACCACCACTGTACCATCCTTGAATATGCTGCTCATGCTCTTTCTGCATATCATGTATTTATTTTTGCTGTATGTATATATATATAAATGTCATGTTCTTATATGCTGTATGTGACGGGACTATAGATGGAAATTAGCTCAGAGCTAAAATCCGGCTCATTTACACTTGTAAGCATTATATTTGTTTTAAAGTGTTCATCAATGTGCACTACGGTAGCCCTGAAGAAAATTAAACATTAAAATATGTTATCGATGTCCCCATTCCCAGTTTGTTTTGGGAATAATTGCGATGTTTACTATGTTTTTGGTAGCTCTTAACAAAACAGAATTTCTGTAAAAGACTGCGACTATAAAAGGCAAGTTTGTGATTTTAACACTGTTTCGATGAAACAATACATTATACAATATTACGACTTTTTGCCATATTTTTAACACAATCTTTTTTTTTTTGGTTGTAGGGCTTCAAGATATTTTGCATGTCATGCATAAACACGGTATCATCTCTTCCTTCAAACTGACGTGCTGCCCGTTTTACAAAACAAGTTATTTTTCTGCTTCTTCATCCTCTGAATTTTCCTCCCCCGTCCTTCTTCCTTCAGCCAGCACAACAAGAATCAAGGTGGATCTGTGAAATGAAACACCTCTTCCCAAAGCGTGACTCCCCTATTGAGAGCATGCGTCTAGGGCAGTAGGGTCTAAACCAATTGGCCAGATAAACTAACATGCAGAACGGTATGTTTGAAGACTAACCATTTATCCAGTTCAAGCTGTCTTTAAGATGTGACATTGCGCTCTGACTATTTCCCGTAAAATCGTGACAAACTATTACTTACTCTTGAATTTGACCTCTTGCTGCTTGGTTGAAAATGATAGATGAAAAAATAACTTTAAAAAAAAGACTCAAACAGCGAGGGACATTATACTGGTGAAAAAACTCAACGACGATGTTCAGTAAACGATCAATCAAAATCGAAGGATCCAATGTATTTTTAAATGGAGCAGAAATATAACTAGTCTCCCAGTGCAAGTATCTTGAACAGGGAGTCGTCATATTGGAACTCGCACTTGACTTTTTAAGAAACATATCCAGAAAGTATCCAATACCATTAAATTCAACTTGCAACATTTTAAACAAATTAGACCTTTTTCTTAACTGTCAATGCTGCAAAGTCATACCTCCACTGTATGATTCTATCCCACATTGAATACTGTTTTACAAACTGGTCGTTTGCTTGTGCCACACACCTGAAACCCATAGAACAGCTGTTCAAGAGAGCTATCCAGGTGTTTGACAGAAAGCCACAGTCATACCACCACTGTACCATCCTTGAAAATCACAATTTCTTGAGTTTTTGACATTTTTATGTCTTTTTAAAAGTATGTGTTTATAAAAAAAATAATATTTACATGGGCTGGCCCCCCTCCCCTTGGGGGAATTCATCCACAGAAAACACACTGGACGCAGCACTAGGTCAGAAACCAGAGGAGACTGTGAAGTCCACCACAGACGGACCACCTTTGGACAAAATGTCCTCTCCATTAAAGGCAGCTCATTGTGGAATAGCCCCCCAACTGAGATACAGGATTGTCCCCTGAGATACGGGATTGTCCCACTCTCAATAGTTTTAAAGGTCAACTTAAAGAATGGTTGAGCAACAAACAGACGTGTAATCACCGCGAAATAAATGCACTTTAACACAGGGGTATCTCCTCTTGCACTTTATGTAGCGCTTTTATCTTATCTTGCACTTTATATATCATAGCTGCTGCATTGTACTGCCATGTGGTAAATGCTTGTATGCTGCTCATGCTCTTTCTGCATATCATGTATTTTATTTTTGCTGTGTATATATATATAAATGTCATGTTCTTATATGCTGTATGTGACGGGGCTATAGATGGAAATTAGCTCAAAGCTAAAATCCGGCTCATTTACACTTCTAAGCATTATATTTGTTTTAAAGTGTTCATCAATGTGCACTACGGTAGCCCTGAAGAAAATTAAACATTAAAATATGTTATCGATGTCCCCATTCCCAGTTTGTTTTGGGAATAATTGCGATGTTTACTATGTTTTTGGTAGCTCTTAACAAAACAGAATTTTTGTAAAAGACTGCGACTATAAAAGGCAAGTTTGTGATTTTAACACTGTTTCGAAGAAACAATACATTATACAATATTACGACTTTTTGCCATATTTTTAACACAATCTTTTTTTTTTTGGTTGTAGGGCTTCAAGATATTTTGCATGTCATGCATAAACACGGTGTCATCTTTTCCTTGAAACTGACGTGCTGTCCGTTTTACAAAACAAGTTATTTTTCTGCTTCTTCATCCTCTGAATTTTCCTCCCCCATCCCTTTTCCTTCAGCCAGCACAACAAGAATCCAGGTGGATCTGTGAAATGAAACACCTCTTCCCAAAGCGTGACTTCCCTATTGAGAGCATGCGTCTAGGGCAGTAGGGTCTAAACCAATTGGCCAGATATACTAACATGCAGAACGTACGGTATGTTTGAAGACTAACCATTTATCCAGTTCAAGCTGTCTTTAAAGTCCTTATCTTACATTAAAAACTTTTTTTGGCAGTTGATTTCTGGGGGGTGTATGCAACAGATAGTCAATGTATGTTTCTTTATTTCATACTGAATAATATGTAAAAAAAGGAAAAATATTAGGTCCAATAAAAAAACTTTGCTTCTGGAAGCAGGCCATTTCGTGACGTCACGTGTGGTTCCCGGCTGCCGCTGTCTGGCTCCCTGCTGCCGTCCGGATCGACAGCCAATGCGCGCAGCCAGCGAGAGTTCACAACGAAAAATGGCGTCAAATATTGTTGATGTTTACGCATCAGAAAAAGCTAATAGCGCGGGTATTTGGCACAATTTGACAGAACAATTATTTGGTGTGGACGATGCGAGCAGTGACGATGAATCTGAACGATCTCTGCCCCCTTTTACACCAGAAATAAGAGGCCTAGAACCGTATAGGTTCGAGCCAGCAAAACGCGAATGTGCACCACCGGCCTCAGCTGAAAACATGGAAGTCACTCCGCCCTCGCCAGCACCAGCTCGAGTCGGCAACACAGATTGGTAGAGCTATTCATATGTTATAATATCAATCAATAATGAATTTTGTTTACATCTTCTAGCACTATAGACCATGTGCCAACTATTGAGAAATAGCTAGAAATGACCTTCAAAGGCCAACCCCCCTCGCAAGTATAAATAAATGAATAAATACACTCTTCAAGTGTATTTATTCAGATGCTACCATCAGGATGAGAAAAACAGTCACACTTTATAACAAATACGTCTTCATATTATATTATTATTATATCAGGTGCCAGTGTGGGAACTGCTCAATCATGGAGGATGAAACATCAAGCATATGCTGCTGTGAAATTGCTAAAGTCTTTGCTGAGGTTGACAGATGGGTTTCATCATCACGACAGTCTTGTGAATGTATCACAGAACACCCAGGATTTGCTGCCGTTTGTCTGAACCCTTGGGTGCTCCGGACAGCATATCGTCAGTACAGACAACGCCGGGATGCACCAGGTGGACCAACAAACGAGTAGGTTGAACATAAATAACAGCAACAAAAAATAAACTGAAATGTTTTTATCTGATGGGTCATCATTGATACAGAATTGTTGTTCCAAACACCTTGGCATGAAAAGGGGAAAATTCAAGTAAAGACATAGGCTATGTTACATAACAGCACACGATGTAGAAAATATGTTGATTTTACAACCGTAATGTGCACTGAATCAAAATAACTTTTATTATCAAAATTGTAATAATTCAAAAAGTATGATGACAAGCTTCTGATACTCTTGAAATATTTCTGGTGTGAAGATATAAATATATCTAAATGTACTCTATCATGATGCTATTTTACTTGCAGAAGATACCGATACACAGCATATCACCAACTGGTGCAGTGGTGCTGGGGATGGCTTGGCAAGTACAACAGGGAAGTTTTGCCATCTTGTGCGGTCACAAGCATCAGAGACAATTTTCCAGCAGAAAGTGGACATTACAAAAATTTTCAATTGCCTAATCTGTGATACAAAGTGGTTGTAAATAAACATAAAATTATACAAACAAATTGTTCATTCACTGAGTCCAAGGGCACTAATATGCATATAATATACACTATACATGTACATACAAATAGATTTTACAAATTGTGACATGTCATGTTCTGTGATATTAACCAGTATATTGAGACAAAAGTGAGATAAAAGTTGGACTTGCAAAGAAGTTATTACACATGGAGGCTCTCAAATTGTCCACTGTACATGTTATTATTTTTTGCTGCATATATTATGTTGCCCTACACTATCTGAATCGAGTAGTATGCCTCGCTATGGCTTCGGCTTTGTTGGGCTGATCAAATGCTGATGCCAGGGGTCCAGGTGCATTGGCACGCAGTATGTTCATCGACTGATTGAGCGCCAGTGGTGATTCTCGGTATGATTCGAGAAGCCTCTTCATAAGCGTGAAGGTGTAATCTGAAAAACAAATCCGTAGCATGGTAACTACATCAATCCACATAGACATTGTACAACCTCCAATGTCAAGAGTATATCGGTAACATATTTTTAAAATGTTAAACCATGACTCACCATAAGTTGGTTTTGTCTTGACAACACGCACAGTGTGACCACCCTTCTTGAACTTCGGGAACCGTATGTTATACTGAGACCGGCCATCACTGCACAGGGCCTGCAACCTGTCGCTATTCTCATTGTAATGCAGACCAGCAAGATACAATCTGAAAAACATGTTACAAAATTGTCTAGTTGTACAGGATTCTTCTTCGAAGATAAACACACATTTACAGTTTAAAATGTTGTATAACAAAAAGACAATATCATTATGGTTTTAACACACAAACTTGAGAACCGACCGTAATCACTTGTTATATTTGTTATATTGATATACATGTAGTACCTGCATGTCATCCCAAAGTAGGAGAAGCCAGTGTGCTTTGGAGCGAACATAAGTACAAGGCTGTGGAAAGCCTCCAAACCCGATGTCTGATACTCTGTCGACAACTTCGCAATATCCTTCAGTAGGTACTTGGCCATCAATAATCCTTCTAGTTTGACAGTTGCCTTCGTGTCTGCAAATGCACCAATAAATAATCTATTATTTAACAGTTTCATACTGATACATGATATCAGTTAAGATCACCATTTTTTTGCCATATTTTTTTCATTCCTGCATCAGGCACTGCAATATAAACTGATCAAAAAGAGCTTTGCAAATAAATACATGTAGTTTACTGATCACCACAACACAAAATATCACATGATCTATTAAATATTTTTGTGAGTATATAGTTGTGAGTTTAATTACACAAGAGTATTTACTTGGTGTCAACCATTCCTTATCCCTCGCTTGAGCATTCAGAGGGCCATGGTCACACTCAGGAAACACAAGGTTTGGGTGATTGATGTGCTGATTCTGTACATGAAACATCACAGACTCCCACTTGGCCACAATCAGAGCCCCGTCGCCATTTGGTGTGCTGCCAGCCGACCAGTACAGGTGGTTTATTATGGAAGGTTTCCACAGAGCAATATCCTCACAATCTTTGAGCAGGGCAATCTTGTCCAGCTTCTTGCCAATGGCTGCAAAATAAAAGACCGGTAATGTCCACACAATTGAAAATCTAGGGAAATATTCTAACAGCCTGATAGAAAGATTGTCCCTAATGTTATCTTCGCACTTTATTATATTATTCGTAATTAGTACTTTTAAATGTTCAGACAAAAGAAACAATCAAACTGGTGTAATATCAGAACAGTATTTATTATCAATAATAGCATATAGTTACATGTGCAAGACATGTTACACTGATATATTACTCCTATGGTAATACCTTTGGATACATGCCACACGTCAAACATGTGGTTTATCTCTGGACATTCCTCACGAATCCATTTTCCATTTTGTCTGTGTCTGTCGGTGATTAGAGCAGATACAACAAGGTCCTCGCTGTCTAAGTGATCAATGGTTCGTTTCAAACCCTCAAACTCACACCATGTGGAGCTTTTCACTTCGTTACTCTGGAGAAAGATGGGTAAATAAAGTTATTAGGAGATGGTACAAACACAGATTAATTTAACATAAAACTTAATAATATTTCCAAAAAGACATAATTATACAGAAAATGCAGCAGCTGATCTAATTTACTTTTTTGTGTAAATATGAAAGACACAAAACAACAAAAATAACTTGTACATGTTAATTTGTGTAAAAAATGCAAGATATTATTTACAACAGATAATATAATTTACCTGCACCAACTGGATATCTAACACCTTATTTAATCTTTGTTCGATCACTGTAAAGCTGCCGTACTTGGCACAGTGACCCGGGCTGTCGGAGCGTCCATCTCCCGACAAGACAAGACCCTCGTCTTCGAACCTCAGCACGTCAAAGAGATTCGCCTGCTCAGCCTCCCAGTACGAAATAATGGTTGGCTCCAAATACTTTCTTTGATGTCTGAAGAACGTGCTGAGCCCAACACAAGATATGTTCATAATTTTAAATAGCCTAATAGCCTTAGAAGGCATGGAGCCAGAAAATAGGATGCCTGCAGAAGCATCAGGTTTCCCACAGGCATTTTCCCAATGTATGGCTGGCTTGCCCATTTTCTCACATAGCGGCATGAACTGCATTTTTGTTCAATGTGGACAACCGTTCCAAGAACCTTTGTGACAATCCCCTGTGTATCATCGGCACAAATGGGACAGTGTTGGAATAGTTCCAGTAGTTGTGTGATGAACACAATAAATTTCTGTTCTTCTTCTGGTGGCTGTGGCTCCTGTGGTGGTAGCCTGTAGGTAAAATTAAAATTAGACGATAATATGACACAATCTTGTTGAAAATTTTTTATTGTTATTATTTTTGTGACTGTCAATCACATCGCTAACGATGTAGATTCATATTGCTACATGTTTAAATTTTTAATTCATAAAATTAACATACTAGAAAAGTTTTAGCTATAGATCAAACAATGTACATCACTCCATATATAAATTCAGGATAATTTGTTGAGGAATATTTTCCCAAGTTCTACTTGATGTGTACTTTCAACATCTTGTACTACTGTAGTGTATAATTTGCATATATTACATACTGTGGTGTAATAATGTGATCATCCAGGCATTGGTCATCACTAGGTTCATAGTCGCTGTCATCTACGCCACCACTCGACACCTCTGAATCTGTGTGTGGATCTGATTCTTGCTGTTCTTCACGAGTCTCGGATGAGTCGGATCCCATATGGTTGTCACCGATCAGTGTACACTGTATTCCTATAGAGGCGACAGACTTTGAAACCTGTACTCCTGAGAAAAACAAAACACATTATTTTATAGAAATCCAGTTCTGATTGTGAAGCAAAGTAATAGACTTATAGTAGTTAATCATATTTCAATGGATTTAGCAATTTTACTTTTACTTCTCCTGCGGCATATTTTGCGCCTAATCTGAGTTCCACGAGAAATAGAGGTCTGCTCATCATGGCCATCAGTCGCTCCAACATTATGCGAAATAGATGCTGACAACTTTCTTGGTTGACTCGGCCCAGGCACTTCTCTTTCCTGAACAAGAGCGTTACTTGCTGGCACCAGTGGTGGGTTCAAAAGCTGAAAGTACATGTTCAAACATTAAAAAAATGATAAGAGTCCAGTTCATTTTGTACATGTAGTCTCGTCTTGATAAACTTAGCACAAAATAACTTTGAAATTGGGTCTCATTGCATACCAGCTAGGTGCCCTGATTCATACAAAATGTAATTGCATTGTTGTCTATCAGTCTTTATAAATAAATAGACTCTACAAGACAAGACGGATTTGGGCGTGGCGAATTTGGGCACTAACTAGAGTGTCTGTCTATAGTGCCATGTCATTCAATGATACCTGGGTTTCTCCCAGTTTACAACTTAGATTAGGATATATAAATGATAAACAAATTTCAAATTGATGGTTCACTCACCCTGGACAGTGTTAGTTTTTTCACAGCTTTATCGGACCTGTGTTTCTTTTGTAGGGGTTCCGCCAAGGAGTCTGACATCACTTGTGTTTCACCCTGTTTACTATCGGACAGCGTTGTCTCCCGTTGGCCGCGAAATATCGACGATGCCTGGGGCTCAGCCTCGGAACGCGAGGAAGTCATTGGGGTTGAATCACCTGTCCTAATTGATGGAATTGCACCCTTTCTTATGTCCAACTGTTTTTTGAAACCCATCTTCCATTGTTGGTAGCCTTCAAAATCATCAGGGACAACAAAATGTGCCCCACAAATAACGCTGGTTTCACTGGCGCACTGCCAATTTTTTCTTGTGTTCCGCACAAATCGCTCCCATTTCTCCCGTAAAACCTTCTCTTTCGGGAACAAATGAACGGTAAAACCATCCCGATTGGTGTTGCTACACCCGCCAACGACACACCTCTTCACCATGATCCGGAAAAAACAAGACAAACTCGGAGATAAACACTGATACACAAAGTTGACATGCGGCTATACCAGCAATGCTACACTGTGTGATGCTGGGACGGGCTGAACTCACCAGGATTCGCGGAACCACACGTGACGTCACGACACAGCACCAAGCAGCGGCAAGTTTGAATCCAGACTTTTCTGGATACCTCTGAATTTGACCCATTTTCCCGATATTAACAAGTGATTTACAGCAAATAGGAAACGACATTCGATCTATATCACGTGTTACTGGAATAAGACCCAACAAGTTAATGCATTTTGAAACAGTTCTATGATCTTTCAGCTACAGTAAATTACGCAAGATAAGGACTTTAAGATGTGACATTGCGCTCTGACTATTTCCTGTAAAATGGTGACAAACTATTACTTATTCTTAAATTTGACCTCTTGCTGCTTGGTTGAAAATGATAGATGAAAAATAACTTTAAAAAAAGACTCAAACAGTGAGGGATATTATACTGGTGAAAAAACTCTCAATTCTACAGATGACTCCCCCCATTAAACGCAATAAGTCCCTCCCTCCACTCAGCAAAGCATCTAAAACTAAGGACCCCCACTAAGACGACAGTTTGAAAACTAGCCATGGATCTGAGAAAAACCAAGTCTCCCCCCGTGAGTTGCAGCCAGGAACAAACTCCTGGACTACCATCATCACCACCATTCTGGACACCCGAATCTTGCAGTACTACTGCTGCTTATTTTGCTCCTTGGGCCAAGACGTCTCTGTTATGGACACAGTGAAATCAGTGTTGGTTGATATTGTGGAGGGGGTGATATATCGGTACAGAGAAGAAATATGCAACGGATGCCGAGTCAGAGGCAACACGATTGTCTGAATGACATGCCCGATTTTTTCTTCAGAAACAATTACAACGCGTTAATGAAAAGACTCTGGCTCACCGACTTCATTACTGAGATCGACCAGACTCTTATTGATAAAGAAATTTTCACGGATGATTGGAGGATCCAAGGCGCTTCGGAGGCTTTTCTGCACAATCTCAAAAATTGTAGACGCCTCAAGGAGAGACTTGAAAAGATCCATGCCGAGTTGGATGGAGAAGAAGAAGACTAATAACCTGCGGTTGATTGAAGCCAGGGATTTTTTCTTTTTCGATACATTGACTTTTTCTTTAAAGTAAAATAAAAATGGGGAACTACTATGCAAAACGCTCGGTATATATTGATCAGATTGTAGTCAATACCCAAGTCAATATAAGTGTGGTGATGAGGACGATTGAAAACAGAGTGAATAGTGATCCCCGTGTAAACAGAATGGCTGAAGTTTGTAAACTAGAAGACATTTTGGATATCGTTCGTTCTGGCAGTACTATTCCTGGTCATTGGGAAACGATTGTAAACGAAACTTTTAAAGTGGTCCTGGAATCTTCATTTTCCGAAACATTCTGTAACATTACCGAAGAAATGAAACAAACATCAAAAGTGTATCATGTGCTCTCATTGTATGCTCTGTTTGTAGATGTAATGCATCTTTGTGTCAAAGACAGAATACACATGAATATTTTGACTGAAGTGAAAAAACTCCATAATGATATTTCCAGTAATCTGGGGAATTCTAAGCTGGAGACGGTCCTGGGGATGTTACAATCAGTATAACTATTGATTTTGTGTGTGAAAAAATTAAAATGTAAATAATAATAATAATTATAAATGGGATTTATATAGCGCTTTTCTAGACCCAAAGACTCTTTACATTATGAGTCAGGTCGACAAACAAAACAAGAACAAAAACACAAACAAAAACAAAAACAAAACAAAAACAGAAAAGCAGTCAGGAGAATGTTGGTTCAGAGGGGGGGGGAGGGGCGGGTTTAAGGATAAGCAGAGTTGAAGAGGTTGGTTTTGAGACGGGACTGGAACAGGGTGAGGGAATCAGACTCACGGAGGTCTTGGGGGAGGGAGTTCCAGAGCTTCGGGGCTGCCACAGAGAAGGCTCTGTCCCCGAAGCTCCGGAGTTTGGCCTTGGGGATTGAGAGCAAACCGGCTGAGGTGGATCTGAGGGACTGGGGTGGTTGGTAGAGGATGAGGTCAGTGAGGTAGGGGGGGGGGGCAGATGGTGGAGGGCTTTATAGGTGAAGACCAGGAGTTTGTAGTGAATGCGGTGTGAGACGGGAAGCCAGTGGAGTTCTTTGAGGACCGGGGTGATGTGATGCCATGATTTGGTGTGGGTGAGGAGTCTGGCGGCTGCGTTCTGGACACGCTGGAGTCTGTTGAGGGATGTTGTGCTGATGCCGAAGAGGAGTGAGTTGCAATAGTCAAGGCGGGAGGAGATGAAGGCGTGAATGAGTCGCTCAGCTGCGGGGCGGGTGAGAGAGGGACGGAGTTTGGCGATATTGCGGAGGTGGAAAAATGAGATTTTTACAACTTGGCGGATGTGGGGGTCGAGGGAGAGGGTGGGGTCGAATATCACGCCAAGGTTGCGTGCCTGGATGGAGGGGGAAACAGGGGTGCCATCGATGGTGAGTGTCAGGTTGGGGTTTTTGCTGAGGGTGGATTTGGAGCCGATGAGGAGGAGTTCAGTTTTATTGCTGTTGAGTTTGAGGAAGTTGTGTTGCATCCAGGATTTTATTGCAGTCGGACAGGATTCGATGTGTGTGAGAGGGGGGTTGTGGGGGGATTTGGTGCTAAGGTAGATCTCTGTGTCGTCAGCATAGCAGTGAAAGTCCAGGTTGTGATGGCGGAGAATCTGACCAAGGGGGAGGATGTAGATGATGAAGAGGAGGGGGCCGAGTACTGAACCTTGGGGAACACCTTGGGTGACTGAAGCTGTGGTAGAGGAGTGATTGTTGAGGGAGATGAAGTGGGATCTGTCGGAGAGGTAGGACTGGAGCCACCTGAGTGCAGTACCTTCGATACCGATATCCCGGAGTCGGGTAAGCAGGATGGTGTGGCTCACGGTATCGAAGGCTGCACTCAGGTCAAGGAGGATGAGGATGTTGAGGGAACCGGTGTCAGCAGAGGTGAGGAGGGAATTGAGGACTTTGATGAGTGCCGTTTCTGTGCTGTGGTGAGGACGAAAACCAGACTGAAGGGGTTCAAAAAGGTCATTTTTTTGGAGATGGCGGTGCAGTTGTTTGGAGATGATGCGTTCTATTGTTTTAGAGAGAAAGGGGAGGTTGGAGATGGGGCGGTAATTACTGAGGGAGGAGGGATCCAGACCGGGTTTCTTGAGGATGGGAGTGACAGCAGCAGTTTTGAAGGCAGAGGGAACAGTTCCTTGGGACAGGGAGGAGTTGAAAAGGTTGACAATGTAGGGGCAAAGGACGGGGAGGCAGGACTTCAGAAGAGGGGTGGGTAGAGGGTCAAGCGAGCAGGTTGTGGGTTTGGAGGAGCTGATCAGTTGGAGTATTTCAGGGGGGGTAACCAGAGTCAACTGGGAGAGAATGCCGTGGGGAGGAGGGCTCGGGAGGTCAAGGGAGATGGAGGGAGGAATTGTGGCGGTGGATGTTGGGGGAGATGTTTGTGTGTCAGATGCAGCGGATAGGGAGTGATTAATGGCAGTGATTTTGTCAGAGAAAAACTGGAGGAATGAACTGCATGTGGAAGTGGAGGAAGAGAGGGTGTCAGCACGGGGTTTGAGGAGCTTGTTGACGGTGGAGAAGAGGGTCCTGGGGTTACGGGAGGGGTCGATGAAGATGGTGGAGAGGTAAGCAGATTTTGCAGCATTGAGCGCGTTTCTGTAGGTAGTGAGATGGAGTTTGTAGGAATCATGGTGAACTGTGAGGGATGATTTCATGGTTAGGCGTTCAAGCTGGCGGCCGGTTTGCTTCAGTTTACGGAGTGCAGGGGTGAACCAGGGTGAGGAGGTTTTAAAAGTGACATTTTTCCTTTTGAGGGGGGCCAAGCTATTGAGGGAGGCGAGTAGGGTTGAATTAAGGTGGTTGAGTTGATCATCGGGTGAGCTGAGGTTCGAGTCCAGGGGGAGAGTAGAGGATAGCAGGTCGGAGAGGTGCTGGGGATCAACAGAGCGTAAATTACGGAAAGTGATGTTCCTGGATGGGGGGGGGGGGGGGCGGCGGACGGGGGAGGCGGTGGTGAACAGTATGAGTTTGTGGTCAGAGAGGGGAAAGGGGCAGGGGTGGAGGTCGAGTACTGTGAGGTTGGTGGAGCAGACAAGGTCAAGGATGTGTCCTTTATCGTGGGTGGGGAAGGTGACATGTTGTGTAAATGAGAAATTGTCCAGAAGGGAGGAAAATTCAGAAGCGTGTTTGCAGGTGGTGGAGTCCATGTGGATGTTAAGGTCGCCGAGGAGTAACAGACGTGGGGAGAGGGATGAAGCAATGGTTAGGAGTTCAGTGAGATCAGAGAGGAAGGAGGGGTGTGGTTTAGGGGGGCGGTAAATGAGGATAACTGTCAGTGAGGGAGGGGTTTTGAAGGCGAGAAATTCGAAGGATGGTACTGAGGGGAGGGTGAGTTCTGTAGTCCGGATGTTCTGGTTGTAGATGACAGCCAGCCCACCACCACGGCGTGAGGGGCGGGGTTTAGTGATGTAATTAAAACCAGGGGGGGATGTTTGATTAAGCGAGAAGAAGTCATTGGGTTGTTGCCAGGTTTCAGTGAGCAGAAGGAAGTCGATGGATTTGTCCAGGATGAGTTCGTGAAGGATGTAGGCTTTATTGTTGAGTGACCGTATATTTAGAAGGGCAAAATTGGTCAAGTGGGGGGTTGTAAGGGTGGTGGCAGGCTGGAGAGGTATGAGGTTGTCTAGGTTAGCAGCGCGGGGGTGGGCATGAGAGGGGGGGCAGTGGAGCAGAGGAGGGGGGCTTGATGGTGGGGAGAAATGGCTTGTTATATGTGTTGGTAGGCGGAGTGGAGTGGGATCCGCTCCAGGTATTCCGTGCAGCTGGGAGTGTAGATGAGCGGGGGAGAGTGTAAGAGAAGCAGTAGGAGTTGCGTTCTGATGACACGTCAGGTGTGCAACAGTGCGTTGCGTGGAGCAGATGGATGCAATGGATTTTCCGTGCTGAAGGTAAACAAAACTGCGGCGGGTGCTTCGGTGAATGTAGCGGGGTCGACGAAGGAGTCCAAGATGTCTGATGACTGAGATGGAAGACGGAGTGGAGGAGTTGGTCAATGACAGCAGCTGTGAGATGGAGTATTTCAGCATGATGACAGGCGGAATGGCTGGGAGCAGTGTGATGGCAGCGATAGCAGCGATAGCAGATAGCAGCAGATAGCAGCTAGCGGGCTAGCTAGGTTCACAGAGGTGGAGGATTGTTGTGGAGACGAGGAAGATCCACGACATGGCAGGAGGATGTGAGCAGCGGGACGGGACAGATGCACCCCAGAGACTAAGGCAGGAGGCAGAGAGAGTCCACGGTTGTTGCGTGGGACGGAGACAGACAGTAGGCGATGTAGCAGATAGCAATAGCCACCCGGCACGTTGATGGCTACGTGAGGGCAGCCGGCTACAGCCAGCAACGGAGGCAGAAGTCCAAAATAAGTTAAACACATTTTTTTTTTAAAACAATGTGCATTGCATTAAAGATGTGTAAATGCAGGGCAGTGGTCCAATTCGAAAGATTGAAGAACGAATGGTAGTTGAGGGTGATAGAGGGTGACAGAGGCGGAGAAGCGGCGAACAGTCAACGCCAGCGTCCTCTCCAGCAGCGGGAAATATATATATATATATATATATATATATATAATATATAAATAGGACATTTTTTTTTTTTAAATAAAAATAGTGTTTTTTACATTTTAAAAACTGTTGTCTTCATTATAGCAAGGGGAGTGTGTCTGATACATGTGTATTACAGTCCTTCACATGCACTGTTTTCTTCATTATAACAAGGGGAGGGTAACAGGGAAGATGTATGATACATGTGTATTGAAACGTGTGTATTATACCCCCACAGAAACACAGAAACATGGAAACACAGAAACACAGAAAACACTGAAAAACTGAAAAAACACAGAAACATTGAAACACCGACACAAAGAAACACCGAAACACAGAGACACAGAACCACAGAAACACCGAAACACCGACACACAGAAACACCGAAACACAGAGACACAGAAACACAGAAAGACAAAAACACAGAAAACACAGAAACACAGAAACACTGAAACACCGAGACACAGAACCACAGAAACACAAAAACACAGAAACACAGAAAACACAGAAACACAAAAACACAAAAAAACTGAAAAACTGAAACACAAAAACACTGAAACACCGACACACCGAACCACAGAAACACAGAAACACAAAAACACAGAAAAACAAAAACACAGAAACACAGAAAACACAGAAACACAAAAAACACAGAAACACAGAAACACAAAAACACTGAAACACCGACACACAGAAACACAGAAAACACAGAAACACAGAACCACAGACACACAGAAACACAGAAAACACAGAAAACACAAAAACACAAAAACACTGAAACACAGAAACACAAAAACACTGAAACACCGACACACAGAAACACAGAAACACAGAACCACAGACACACAGAAACACAGAAAACACAGAAACACAAAAACACAAAAACACAGAAAACGCAGAAACACAAAAACACTGAAACACAAAAACACTGAAACACCGACACACAGAAACACCGAAAACACTGAAAACACAAAAAACAGGCTTGTGTGCCAGTATGGTTTTTGAATAAACACATCAGTATTTTAAAAAGTCAAATAGTATCAGCCTCCCATCGACTTTTTAAAATACTGATGTGTTTATTCAAAAGCCATACTAGCACACAAGCCTGTTTTTTGTGTTTCAGTGTTTCTGTGTTTTTTGTGTTTCTGTGTTTCAGTGTTTTTGTGTTTTTTGTGTTTCTGTGTTTCTGTGTTTTCTGTGTTTCTGTGTTTTTGTGTTTCTCTGTTTTTGTGTTTCTGTGGTTCTGTGGTTCTGTGTCTCGGTGTTTCAGTGTTTTTGTGTTTTTGTGTTTCTGTGTTTCAGTGTTTTTGTGCTTTTGTGTTTCTGTGTTTTCTGTGTTTTTGTGTTTCTGTGTTTTTGTGTTTCTGTGTTTCTGTGGTTCTGTGTCTCCGTGTGTCGGTGTTTCAGTGTTTTTGTGTTTCTGTGTTTTCTGTGTTTCTGTGTTTTTGTGTTTCTGTGTTTCTTTGTCTCTGTGGTTCTGTATCTCGGTGTTTCTGTGTTTCTGTGTTTCTGTGGTTCTGTGTCTCTGTGTTTCGTTGTTTCTGTGTGTCGGTGTTTCACTGTTTCTGAGTTTTTTCAGTGTTTCAGTGGTTTCAGTGTTTTCTGTGTTTCCATGTTTCTGTGTTTCTGTGGGGGTATAATACGCACGTTTCAATACCATACATCTTCCCTGTTACCCTCCCCTTGTTATAATGAAGACAACAGTGCATTTGAAGGACTGTAATACACATGTATCAGACACGCTCCCCTTGCTATAATGAAGACAACAGTTTTTAAAATGTAAAAAACACTTTTTTTTATCTAAAAACAAAAATGTCCTATTTACATTTTAATTTTTTCACACACAAAATCAATAGTTATACTGATTGTAACATCCCCAGGACCGTCTCCAGCTTAGAATTCCCCAGATTACTGGAAATATCATGATGGAGTTTTTTCACTTCAGTCAAAATATTCATGTGTATTCTGTCTTTGACACAAAGATGCATTACATCTACAAACAGAGCATACAATGAGAGCACATGATACACTTTTGATGTTTGTTTCATTTCTTCGGTAATGTTACAGAATGTTTCGGAAAATGAAGATTCCAGGACCACTTTAAATGTTTCGTTTACAATCGTTTCCCAATGACCAGGAATAGTACTGCCAGAACGAACGATATCCAAAATGTCTTCTAGTTTACAAACTTCAGCCATTCTGTTTACACGGGGATCACTATTCACTCTGTTTTCAATCGTCCTCATCACCACACTTATATTGACTTGGGTATTGACTACATTCTGATCAATATATACCGAGCGTTTTGCATAGTAGTTCCCCATTTTTATTTTACTTTAAAGAAAAAGTCAATGTATCGAAAAAGAAAAAATCCCTGGCTTCAATCAACCGCAGGTTATTAGTCTTCTTCTTCTCCATCCAACTCGGCATGGATCTTTTCAAGTCTCTCCTTGAGGCGTCTACAATTTTTGAGATTGTGCAGAAAAGCCTCCGAAGCGCCTTGGATCCTCCAATCATCCGTGAAAATTTCTTTATCAATAAGAGTCTGGTCGATCTCAGTAATGAAGTCGGTGAGCCAGTCTTTTCATTAACGCGTTGTAATTGTTTCTGAAGAAAAAATCGGGCATGTCATTCAGACAATCGTGTTGCCTCTGACTCGGCATCCGTCGCATATTTCTTCTCTGTACCGATGTATCACCCCCTCCACAATATCAACCAACACTGATTTCACTGTGTCCATAAACAGAGACGTCTTGGCCCAAGGAGCAAAATAAGCAGCAGTAGTACTGCAAGATTCGGGTGTCCAGAATGGTGGTGATGATGGTACTCCAGGAGTTTGTTCCTGGCTGCAACTCACGGGTGGAGACTTGGTTTTTCTCAGATCCATGGCTAGTTTTCAAACTGTCGTCTTAGTGGGGGTCCTTAGTTTTAGATGCTTTGCTGAGTGGAGGGAGGGACTTATTGCGTTGAATGGGAGGAGTCATATGTAGAATTGAGAGTTTTTTCACCAGTATAATATCCCTCACTGTTTGAGTCTTTTTTTAAAGTTATTTTTTCATCTATCATTTTCAACCAAGCAGCAAGAGGTCAAATTTAAGAATAAGTAATAGTTTGTCACCATTTTACAGGAAATAGTCAGAGCGCAATGTCACATCTTAAAGACAGCTTGAACTGGATAAATGGTTAGTCTTCAAACATACCGTACGTTCTGCATGTTAGTATATCTGGCCAATTGGTTTAGACCCTACTGCCCTAGACGCATGCTCTCAATAGGGAAGTCACGCTTTGGGAAGAGGTGTTTCATTTCACAGATCCACCTTGATTCTTGTTGTGCTGGCTGAAGGAAGAAGGACGGGGGAGGAAAATTCAGAGGATGAAGAAGCAGAAAAATAACTTGTTTTGTAAAACGGACAGCACGTCAGTTTCAAGGAAGAGATGACACCGTGTTTATGCATGACATGCAAAATATCTTGAAGCCCTACAACCACAAAAGAGGTACAAGTATATTGTGTTGAAAATATCGCAAAAAGTCGTAATATTGTATAATGTATTAGTTGCATGTTGTATTTTGCTAAAAACCACTATGCAGTTTTTCAAAAATATAATGGTAAAAGGAGAGAAAGACAAAAACAGAATATCATAGTATGTTGAAAAATATGAAAAAAGTAATGTTGTGTTAAAATAACATGAAAGAAATCAAAGTAAAGCATCTAAAAACATATATTTAGAAAAGGAATGTTAGTCAAGTCAAGTTATCAAGACTGCATTGTTTCATCGAAAACAGTGTTAAAATCATAAACTTGCCTTTTAGAGTCGCAGTCTTTTACAAAAAATCAGTTTTGTTAAGAGCTACCAAAACATAGTAAACATCGCAATTATTCCCAAAACATACTGGGAATGGGGACATCGATAACATCTTTTAATGTTTAATTTTCTTCAGGGCCACCGTAGTGCACATTGATGAACACTTTAAAACAAAAATAATGCTTACAAGTGTAAATGAGCCGGATTTGAGCTTTGAGCTAATTTCCATCTGTAGTCCCGTCACATACAGCATATAAGAACATGACATTTATATATATACAGCAAAAATAAATACATGATATGCAGAAAGAGCATGAGCAGCATACAAGCATTTACCACATGGCAGTACAATGCAGCAGCTATGATATATAAAGTGCAAGATAAGATAAAAGCGCTACATAAAGTGCAAGAGGAGATACCCCTGTGTTAAAGTGCATTTATTTAGCGGTGATTACACGTCTGTTTGTTGCTCAACCATTCTTTAAGTTGACCTTTAAAACTATTGAGAGTGGGACAATCCCGTATCTCAGGGGACAATCCTGTATCTCAGTTGGGGGGCTATTCCACAATGAGCTGCCTTTAATGGAGAGGACATTTTGTCCAAAGGTGGTCCGTCTGTGGTGGACTTCACAGTCTCCTCTGGTTTCTGACCTAGTGCTGCGTCCAGTGTGTTTTCTGTGGGTGAATTCCCCCAAGGGGAGGGGGGCCAGCCCATGTAAATATTATTTTAAAAAAAAATATACTTTTAAAAAGACTTAAAATGGTCAAAAACTCAAGAAATTGTGATTTTCAAGGATGGTACAGTGTGGTATGACTGTGGCTTTCTGTCACACACCTGGATAGCTCTCTTGAACAGCTGTTCTATGGGTTTCAGGTGTGTGGCACAAGCAAACGACCAGTTTGTAAAACAATATTCAATGTCGGATAGAATCATACAGTGGAGGTATGACTTTGCAGCATTGACAGTTAAGAAGAGGTCTAATTTGTTTAAAAGGTTGCAAGTTGAATTTAATGGTATTGGATACTTTCTTGATATGTTTCTTTAAAGTCAAGTTCGAGTCCAATATGACACTCCCTGTTCAAGATACTTGAACTGGGAGACTAGTTCTATTTCTGCTCCATTTAAAAATACATTGGATCCTTCGATTTTGATTGATCGTTTACTGAACATCGTCTTTTGCATCAACATGCATACTGTTTTTGTTGTACTCATACTGTCAATATGCAGATTGTGTTATATAGCTTTAGATAGAATGTTTTTTCTTCCTCTTTGCATAATTTGCATCCACAATCCTTTGCCAGTAGGTGTTTCCACAGTCCTTGCGGTTTTCCAATTGTTCAACTAATTGGGAGCTACTGTAAGCTATTTGTATTTGCATTTTAGCACATTACTTCCTGCAGTGATTCACAAAGTATTGTGTTTGGGCTTTTATTGTGAAAGGGAGAACACTACTCAGAGCCAGACATAATTTCATAGAGAAAGCGAGTCTTATAGGGAGCCAATTTAAATGCTTATGTCGTCTTTATTCTACATCCATTACAAATTTGTGCAATCAACTACTTCATTTTGATAAGTTGTCTCCAGCCACTTTAAATACAATCAAATGCATATTTCTAAGTGCTTACAACTTAAAAAATCTTTACTTACAAATGATTGTATATTGAATATATTTCTGTACATACACATTACAAACATGTAGATAGTAGACAAAAACTAAAAATAATTTCCCATCCTTTCTGTGTTCTGATCAGCTCTGAATCCGCATATTTTGGTCTGGATATATTGACACCCCAGAGTCTCCTCTCCTACCTGCTTTTTCTATACTTTTAAAGCCTCAGCCTACTGCAGGACCTTGGGTGTTAAGAGACAGGATTCTTCATCTCCATGTGAAGACATCTGTGACCTGATTCACACACACACACACACACACACACACACACACACACACACACACACACACACACACACACACACACACACACACACACACACACACACACACACACACACACACACACACACACACACACACACACACACACACACACACACACACACTGCCTAGACAGCAAAAGGCCTGACAGCCATAGTAAGAGGAAAGTGTGACAGTAAGGGAGTGTGTGCAGACTAACTTAATCAACACTCTTGACTAGGAAGGCAAAAGGTGCTTTCTTTGTTCTGATCAGACCGAATCCGCATACTCTGTCTGAAATACCTGGAGAGTTACTTTTGTTAGAGCTTTTAGAGCTTTCTGAACTTATTTCTTAGCAGCACTGGGCATTTTTATGTTGTATTGTATACAGTTGAAAGTGCACAGATAAACAATCAAGCATGGGCGGTAAAAATGTGTCTCCTCAGGCTCTCTAATACACACACAGTCATCTCTCAAACGAGGTGCCTGCCTGCTTTCCAGGACTTTTACAGCCTCTGGCCGACTGCAGGGCCATGGGGTGTTAAGACAGGCACCTATAGCTCAGGAATGAAGGTCCCCACACCCACACACACACACACACTTGGGGGCGGGCCCACCTGTCACTTTTTATGCATACCAATGTGATTGAAACAGTTTTTATTATACACCATAAGGCGCAACGGGGACTTTTCACACCTGTGAATACACATCACCCCCTCCTATCGACGGATCTCACACCTACTTGGGATATCACACCTACTTGAGATCTCACACCTCGATCAAAGGGGAGGCGGGACTTAGCTCATTTGCATAATGGGGGAGGTGTGACCTGTCACTTTTTTATGCATACTAATGTGATGGAAGCGGGATGAATATAACTACTTGTAGGGATGTAATATTGTTATTGCACCACTGTGAGGCACTGTAGTGTACGTGCTACGTAAGGACGCAAGCTTGCGTCATGTAAATGAGGGGTGTATTCACCTGATGCACATGTACACTGTCTATCTGTCTATGTGTGATCATTCTAAGTTAGCTCGGCTGAGCAAAAGGAATCACCTGAGAAGGAGAGGAGAATGAATCAAGCTTAAGGGCTAAACAGTTCATCGTCTCCGTCTCCACTATTTCTCTCCGAGAACATCCTCTATCAGAGAGAGGCAGAGGACAGTAGAGCAGCAGAGCCCCGAGAAAGGTCCGACAAGTTTTTAGCCATCTTAGAGCGTTTTGCCCCAAAATAAAAAATGACATTGGAATGAAAATGAACCTTGTTTTGACTTTGCCTCTTTTGTTGATATTTGTGTTTTATGCTACAATGTGCACCACTATATGTAAAAAAGGCTTGCAGACATCAAGTGTGATATATGAATATATATTATTCAGAATCAGAATCAGAAACGGGTTTATTGCCAGGTATATATATAGATATATATATCTATATATATATATATATATATAGATATATATATATATAATATAATGTGAAATATGTGCAGTTAGCCATTTTTGAACCATATTTGAACATTGTGTGCATTAATGTAATGCGTATAGAGTCTGCGTTGTGGCTGAGGTAAAGTGTCAGTGGGGGGGGGGGGCCCGGGCCTTGTTTAAGAGGCCGGTAGCGGAGGGGAATAAACTGTTCAGGTGGATAGAGGTGTTAGTCCTGATGGAGCGCAGCCTCCTGCCAAAGGGTCCATCTCCCACACGTGGGCAGAATTGGTGATGTTGTGGCTGTCCAGGACTTTTTCAAGGCTGCAAACAGAAGGAGAAAGTGTTATGTTAGTTTAGGGGTTCTGTCCTGGAGAGATGCTTATTTTACAAAATACAGTTACTCAAGTACATAAGCAGATTGTGACATGGGATTCGAGCCATGTTCTTCACCTGTGCAAAATATTAATGGTCCAGTGGAGCAACACCTCGTTCACACGCCATGCTGCTCGCTCCACTCTCACTTGCCCCTCCACCTCCATGTGCAGCAGGTGGCTGGTTGTCCTCCTCCAGGGTGGCGTCTTCTCCAGGTAGGTCGTCCCCAACCCAGACACAGATGTTGTGCAAAATGACACATGCTGTCACTCACAACCTGTGCACAAGGCAGAGCAAAAAAAGGACCAAAAAAAGTGTGATGCAAAGTATTGTAGGCCTATGTGACTATGCAATTGTTAGGCATTAAAAAAGCCTTACTATAGCAGGATAAGGATATTAGGATTTTAATTAACTAATTTGCTACAGAAACATTACAATGATTCATTACCTTGGGGACAAACTCATGATGAAATTCAAGTGTTTCTAAAAAGATGCACCTGAAGCGGTTTTTCATCACACCAAAGGCCCGCTCAATGATTGAGCGACCCCTGGAGTGATGGTAATTAAACCGTTGTTCTGCCATGCCTCTCACTGGCCTCTTATATGGTGTGATAAGGGCCAGGGGTTCCTGCAGACATGGGTAGCCACCATCAGCTAGGATGAAATACCCTGGTGGAGGGTAAGTCCCCCTAGCGTAGATGGGGCTGTTCTTAAGAATCCGTGCATCATGCACGGATTCTGGATAACCCACAACGATGTCCACAAAGCGTCCCTGATGGTCACAGATGCCCTGCAACACAACTGAATGGAATAGCTACCTGTTGCAGTAGTCTGAACCATCAGGGCCACTTGGGCATTTTATTCGGATGTGGCAGCCGTCAATTGCCCCAGCTGCCTTGCAAAAGGCCAACCGGGCAAAACCGTCACCAACCCCCGGCAAGTCCTCCTCGCCTGGGAGATGGACAAACTGGGGCAAGACGGCCACCACCTCATCCACCATCCTGTGGACAATGCAGTGGACAATCCGGTGGACGGACGGCAGAGGAACATTGAAGACACGGGAGACCACTCTGTAAGCGGAGCCACTGGCAATCCAAAAGAGAAACACCAGCGTCTCCAGAGTGGCCCCCCATCCGTGGTGCCTGTCCATCTTCAGCGCCAATAGGAGCTGCTGGATGGCCTCCCTGCCCAGCCGAAAGTCAGGGTGGGTGTCCTCGTTGCTAAAGAATCGCTGGAGGACTGGCACGGTGGCATTGATACTGCAGTAATGAGCCTGCACAACCAAAGAATACAGGGCAGTTTCAGTTGACTTGACATTTGTTTATTGTTAATGGTTCTTTTTTTCTAATCTGCAATTTGCTTGTGTGTGTGTGTGTTTTTACATTATTAAAAAAACAATTTCAATGTGATTACACATTTGCTCTGCATCGATAAGTGTTAGAACAACTACAAACATGCATAAACTAAATATATACAAAATTGACACGGGACAAAAGTGTGCTTGCTTATTGTGCCGGAAGCATGGCAGTAGAAAGGGGTGTCTACCAAGGGGGATTTAAACCATGACAATTCACAAACTAACTATGGAGTAATTATGGATAGTTCATTTACTTGATTCATTAGAGAATAAAACTTGTACGGAATGCAAGCGGCAAGACTTAATTAACTAGCTTACCCATTCTCCCCACATTGAATAAAACAAACATTATTTCTCCTACCCGAGCACCTCCTCCACCGCAAAAGTGCCGACAGAACATCCTCCTCCTCTGAGCAGACAGATGCCGCCGATACTCCCGCACTATTTCTTCCTCCTTCTAAATAAATGCATTAATCGAAGTAGACAGCAACTAGTGATGTGTCGGTCGCGAACGAGCCGGCTCTTTTAAGTGAACGACAGGAGCCGGCCCGCGAACGAGCCGTTTTTTTAATTCATTTTTTTAAGTAATACAAGACAGAATGAGTTTACTTTTATTTATTTTTGCTAAACAGTGAATTTATTGTTTTTAAAAGCTCAACATTATCTTTATTTATTTTGGTGACATTCATATCATTTTATGGTTTATCTGTACTGTTTGAGAAACAGTAATAGTAAGTAGAGCCAAGGTGGAACCTTTGGCAGGTGAGCGGTGACACCTGGGTTATTTTAGGGGGAACACTTCCACCCCCTCCTCAGAAGCAATCCAGACCAGGGTTGCGTTCCAATGATCCAAAAATCAGCCCCTAAATTCTAACCCTATCTGCTATTCCTTGACCTCTGAGTGAAACGTCACGGGGTTAAGGGATAGTGGATAGGAGAATTCAAAAGGACTTAGGAGAAGAGACTGCGGTACTTTAGAGAATCCGAATGCACTTTCACTATCTGACGTGTTTATGATGCGCCAGCGGATGTCATTGTGTGCGTCTGCTGCTGTGGTGAAACTATGGAAACTACAGTGTTCTATACAACGGACTACAACATGGATGTTTAATAAGAACGAGGGACTCATAGAGACTCTGCACCGTGCTCTGATGCTGTTGTTTTATTCTTTATGAACGTGGACAACAGAGAAACATATTCTTCATGACCAAAGTTGTAATTGAAATAAAAAAGGAAATTGAAATGTATGCTCGTCACCCTCTCCCTCCGGTCCACATTAATACAAATGATCTCAATACGTATGATTGTATGAAAATATCTTAAAATCAATATAAATGTATTTATTATAAACGTTAGTCCTTAACACCTATCACATCACCATTCAAACATCTTTTAAAAGTTGAACAAACCCCACACAGCTCAGTGAAATGTTGACTTTATTTGATCATTCAGTAAAAACTAACGTTCATATTTCTCTTTTTGATTATAATACTGATGAACGTTCAAAACAAAGCACTTTGGCAACTTACCACATACGTTTTAAAATGCTTAATAAGCACCGTAACTTTCATGATATAATTTCTCCGTCATAATCGTTTGTTTCCGTGAACGGCCGACTGTTGTGTGACGCAAATGCTGCGGCTGCAAGGCATTGTGGGGCAGCATTTTCTCCTCTCCTTACGGTAAGGGAGGTCCAGTGGTTCCTAAGCTAAAGGAGGTTACAAAGGAAGTTTGAAACCTCCTTTCCTTTCATTTGGAGAATTGGAACGGCACTTAACATGGCTGCTACTGACGTACTTCCGGGTCATTTCACTCGGTTAGGAAGGTTACTAAGCTAAATTGACTATTGGAACCCAAGCCCCCAGGAAGTGCGCCGGACTCAGATGAAAATATTCGTGCTGGCCAAACGGCGGTACTACACTTCCGTTTGGTTGCCAGGCCCGGAAACACTTTTTCCCATTGACTTACATGGGGAAAGAATGGTCTGTAAATCGTTGGATAATTTTTTTTAAACTAAATAAACTACCAGGTATGAACACTTGTATAGCCATTTTTAAAAACATTCGTTCCTCAAGTTGTAAAAATGTGCTAATAACGTTATTCTGAGAGTTATTTCCCTCTGCATTATGAACGCGCATCTAACCCACGGGACCGCGCCACCCGGCACGTTCATGTGATGTGACGTGTTCAGTACTAAATGAGTTTTACCTTTACCCATGGATGCAAAATAAGAACGGACCCATATCGCCTTACTGCCAGCCCACGGAGCTGTAATAATGGATATATTGCACATGTTGGCTGTAATTCATCATTTGTAAAATATTAAACTACATGGGCTGTATGATGTAAATCTTTTATTAAATAAAGTTAATATTACCGACGTAGATTAACGTCCCTATAGCTTCTTATTGCACTTGCAATATACCATTAAAGGAGTTGAACATTGCTGTTTGCTATTACTATAATACCACGCAGGGATAAGCCAGAGTTTACAACCTTTGCATGTGGGCACAACACGTTTTGACCCAGATTAATTAGCTATACCATATGATATCGCCCGAGGAAGTCGTCATACTTATAGATATATAAATATATATGTGTCAAAGCTCTAATCAAATTAACAGTTGTATTAATTATACTTGTATATGTAAAATATATATATATATATATATATATATATATATATATGTATATAGCCAGTGTTGTATATCTATACACACAAATGAACAACCTTGTGTGTGTCAAATAACAAGTTGTATTGTAGTGTTTATTTTAGTGTTGTTTTATGCTTATCCACATTTTGATTTCAGAGCACAGGAGAATGCTGGGCACAACATAAAGCTCAACAGTGAAGCTGGCAATGCTGAACAAAACCATGTAGAGTTATAATATTTATTCAGCTGAAAAAGTCAAAGCTTTACAAAAATGTAATTCAAAATACATAAGCATTTCAGGTAGAAATCAGCATTTTATATAGAAATTCACAAAAATAAGAAATGAAACCTAAAAGAGATTAACACAGTATATGTATACCTCTGATGGCTGGCATAGGTGGAACAAATAGTGACAAGAAATGTAAATAAAATGTATATAGATTAAAAGGTAATATATATAATATTGATTGCAATTATTATATTAAAACATTCACCAAACATGATCAACAGGAAAGCCCTCTGAAGGCATTTCATGGTTTGAAAAAAATCTGAGGATGGGGTACAGACAGTTCAATCAGGAGTGACTTAATTTTGTTTAAAGAACATTTATTGACACATGTCATATGATAAATGTTAAGTCTTTGGCGATTAGACCCCGATCCTGAAATCTTATATCTAAAGGGGGAAAAGCCGTGAGCATATAGGGAACCCCCCGGGGTCTAGACAATGGTGATGATGATGCTGAAGATCTGGATTTGATGAGGAGATGGGATGAAGAGGAGGTGTGACGAGGTCTTTAGATTAGCTCTCCTGGCTCTGGATATGATGAATGGAGGTGGGTGGAGAGGAGGCCCACTCACCACGTCAAGGTGCAGGCCACGAGTGAGGGCACAACAACGATCACAAACAGTACATACACACGAGACAACACTTAAGGCCCTGACACACCAAGCAGTCACCAGAGGACTCGCCGATGCCGACGCCGGCTGTTGCGTCGCCATGTTCTCCTGCGTCTTGGCCATGTGTCGCACGGGAACACACCGCAAAGACCTGAGTGCGTGAGTGGCAATAACTCTCCTTACCAGCAGGCGGCGGTAGTGTGTAATCGTCATTCAAAAGAGGCAACAACCAGAAGATAGCGAAGAAGAACAGACTGCGTGATATAAACAAACAACAAATAGTGTGTGCGTTCCATTTTCATTCTCGTCCATCGAAAACATGTTTCGTGCGGCACTGGAGCTAGATTTGGGTTCTGCCCGCTCTGTATTAATGTCATGTGGATTTTCCTGTCATGTTGACAGGTTATCATCATGTAGGCGTTGATAAAAGCTCCTTCTAATGTTGTGTTGTGTGCATGAAGGTACGAAATAAAGTTTTGCATTGCCTATCGTGCTATTTGTGTTTATTCTTTTAATCACACAGCGATAAGAAACAATGACAATGTGCCTACATAACTGTCAGTTGCAGCCCTAGCATTGGTATTGGTTATAGTAACAGCTACAACATTAAAATACTTCTAGGCAGATTGAGGAGGATAATGGGAGAATGAACAGAGGGGCAAAAAACATCCATCTGAATAATAATAACTTTATTTGTATAGCACCTTTCATACAGGGGATTGCAGTTCAAAGTGATTTACATCAGTAAGAAATAAAATCAGGGTAAAACAAGCAGCAAGAGCAAAGCATAAAGTGGGATAAAATAATACAGATATATTATATATATATATAGTAATCCTAACAGGCCACCTTGTTTATGGTTTGATTCAGTTTTAGTAGAATATAAAATACATGAATGAATGATGAAATGAGCACTTAAAGTGCAGACATACTATAATTATATTGAGGTACTTGAGACTAATCCTGCAACTTTATAGTTCTGCTCCACAACAGTTTGAGAATGAAGAAACCATCACGTATGAAAGGCTACATGTGTATAGTGGGGCAGAAAACCGGCTTGCACATTTCAATCTTGAACAATGAACAGCGGTAGACAGTATCTCATTTAGTATCATCCTCCTGCGCTTCGCCGGAGGCCTTCGAGTGCTGAGTGTGCTTGGCCTCTCTCCGAGCGGTGAAGGTGTGGTGCAGATGGTGGATTCTGCCAGGGGAGTGCAGGGCTCAGCATCAAAGTGGAAGGACTCCTAGGTGGTGCTGGTAGAGGTTTCACTGCTGATGCCACCGGGGGTTGATTCTGCAGCCACCGGACGTTCCTTAATTTGTTGAAAATAAATTCACAGTTAGTTGGATTTAATACCATGGCTTCTTAAAACTGTTAGCTAAGCATTCATAACAAAACAATACCCTGAAATGTGTGTGCCATTAGTTTGGGGTGTGGTCAAGTGTGAGAGGCACATTGTAGACACATTGTGATGGCTCTATTCAGATGCTAAAGACATACTTCTAGAAGATTCAGAACACTACAAAATATAATCAAGACATATTTCATCATGTATTATTATAGGTTAAGATAAAAGCGTTATTGATCCCATGGTGAATTTCATAAGCTACCCAGCAGTATATCATGTAATTTAAATTAGCTCCTCCTTGCAGCTGCAACATTAAGGTGATGAACACATCAATAATTATAATACAATAATATATATATTATTCTGTTATTGTTATATTTACCACTGTAACCACCAAATGAATGAAAATAATGTTTTTGTAAATGAAAGAAGCAAGAAACACTTATTTGTACTCAACAAATAAAATAGTTACCGTGATGGTGAGGTTCGAACTACTCTCCTTCCTTTTTGTGTAGGGCTCTAAAAACTGCAGCCTGGTCAGGATCCACTGCTGTCTGCCCGTCCTTTGTGCTCCACAACTACCTGAAGGGGCAAGTCTCCTGTACCGGGTGTACTGTGTTCGCAGAGAATCCCACTTGTTCCTCAGCTCTTTCTCTGAAGCACACAAATAAACGATGTAAGTATTGTGGCTAGTTAGCATGTCCAATTCATATCTATATGCAGTGCCAAACTGCACAGCTAGCAACAGCTAGCAACAAGATAATAACAAATTACATTTCACGTTAACGTCACTGTATGCTGGCAAACAATAAAAAGCCAACAGTATCTGCTAAAGAGCTCAATTGATGAAAAAGATAATCTTACCCGAGAACCCAAGTTGCGTTTCAATCTCTCGCCAGAGTCCGGTTTTCACTGCTCGGTTCGAGTACCTTTTCTCTGCGATGTCGTACAGAGCTGGCCTCTCCTGGATCAAGGTGATGAGCAGGTCTCCCTTTCCGTCATTCCAGATAGCCATGATGAGATGAAAATGAATAGCAGTCTGTATGTGCCTTCTTAAATTGTTTGTTTACGTCCCTCACGTCCGTTTCGCTTCTCATGCACTGATTCGCTAGCTGAACAGCCAATCAGAGTGATTGCTTGGTCCGACTGCCTGACTCGATGCATGGCCGATTCAACATGTTGAATCGGCCATGCATCGGGTCAGGCAGTCCAAATAAGGCGTGTCACGGCCAACGGTGCGGGACACACCAAATTGAGTTTGGGCGACAGGACACGCTTCGTCTTCCGACTAACAAAAACGGCCGAAATCGGCCTGGTGTGTCAGGACCTTTACATACAATAACTTACATATACAATGAACAATGAACATTTAACAAATACAATGTTTGGGTAGTTATTTTAATACATTGAATACATTTAACATAAATAACACAATTGAAATGTACAATAACTAAACCCTTAACTACATACACTATACATCTCCAGTGTGGCAATATTTCAGCAAGATTTGGTGTCAGATATGAAAAAAAAAACTGACCTGTTGAGAGTTTTGCGTGTCCATGTTCAGTACAGACTTGTGCCGCGTTAAGCGTACTCCAAGTAGTATGTTGAACACAGACTTGCAAACAAAAAATACCAAATTGGTCAGTTACAGTTGAAGGTACAGATACAACATAATGAATATTGGCTAGAAAGAAGCTTGGGATGTTGCTGTTGACATTCACATAAATTGTTCCACTGTTGAAAACCATGTGTTGCGTTTCTTAACAATAAATAAACAGAGGACTGTGACATACATTCAAATCCACATATTCTTTCACACGCACATACAGGTATTGGGCCGAGGGCGACACCGTACTTCCGGTATCCGCCATTTTACGCGAGGTGCAAGCAGGCCGAGGGTTTAGCCGTGTTACTTACTTGTTTGATACAATACTTTGAAGATGGTGAAGTGGTGTAGTGCTGGGTCTTGTAGAAATCATCATTCGATGACAGATAGTGATGGAAAATCCAAGTTTTCTTTCTTCAAGTTCCCCAGTCACGAAAAACAGCCAGGACGGAGGGCCCAGTGGGCGAGAGCTTGCGCTCGCGTCGATGCCATCACTCACAAGCCGTGGAAACCCAAGGACACCGTGCAATATGTGTACGTCAATTTTGACTAACCTTGGGGGTGGGATTTTATACAAGGAATGAATTTGTATGTGAATTTGTTCACATGCTATATTTTGTATTAGGGCTGTGCGATTATGGCAAAAATCATAATCACGATTATTTGGGTCAATAATTGATATCACGATTATTAAATACGATTATTCATTGACTTTGAAAAAATCTTTTAAAACAAATGATAATTTGAACAGTATCTTTTTAAATGTTGATTACCCTGAACGTATAAGTCAACTGAAAAACCAATACAAAAATAAATTAAATAAATGATACATTTATATTTAAATTTAAATAAAAGGAGACCTATCATGCTATATTTAAATGATATAGTGTATAACCATACCTATATAAGGTATATTTATTCATTTTATTTGTCAAAATACCAAACAGATCATTTTTTAGCCATGCCTCGTTTCGCTCATTTTCGCTCTATTCCAAGCCTGTCTTTGAAAATTCTGAGCAGCAGCTGACCACGCCCCCCTGCAGAAGAGGGGGGCATGAGCCGGCGAGAGTCACGTTACCATGTTTGCTGTGATTACGAGTGTGGAATAAACATGTCATCTCAGGAATCCTGGGTACGTGAGTGTTAAAAGTTTTTGCATGATAGGTCCCCTATAAATAATATCAAAATAATAAATACCAATAAACAAGATCAACAAATATTTCGGAGCGCACTTCCACAAGCTACTATAAATATGATAAATACAAATAAATTAGACCAAAATTAATTAGATCAAATATGCTGCAGTGCACTGTCACAACCCAGCGCCATATAGAGAGAAGAGTTACTACAGCGGAGGACCAAAATGCTTGATCGTCACGTGGTTCAGGGAGACTCAATAGTTCCACGGAAGTTCGTTGTGGGACATTTGAATGCATGATTACAGGAGATAGAACTACGATTATTGGTAATAAGTAGTGAATAAAGGTTTTGAATTTCAATATGTATACATCATATCGATGTGTATGTAGTTACATCACTATTGAAAAAGTTAAATTTGCTAATATTTGAGGATTAAGATAAAATAAGAAGTACTTTATTGATACCAATTTGGGAAATGTTTGCTTTGCAGCAGCAAAAGACAAGGCATTGTACATGTACACAAGACAGTTAAAAGACTAGAATTAAACAATCGAAAATGTAAACATCTCAAATAGAAATAAAATAGCAGAAAATATACATAGTGTGAACAGCTATCTTACCTGTTAACATATACATGTTAGGCTAACGTTGCCTTGGTTAAAGAGCCTGTTGCTGTTGTTTATTGCTTTGAATTGTTAAAAACAAATATTATCTTCTTAAACTTGAATGGTAGTCAGGAGCATCACATCCTAATGTTTGATATATTTAGAGGGAGGGGAAGGGAAGGAAGGTTTCAAAATTCAGATTAGATTAATTTCTACCATTTCTTTAGTTCATGGTGGTTTCAGTAATCTCCTGGCAATTGAGGACCTAAGTAATCTAAATGAGTAATGTCATCTTTATGACTTTCAGAAAGGACAGGAGACCGACAGGTGCCTATCAATGATTGTCAACTGACAGTAAATAAATGGAATTCAATAAACATTGAATAGCATGCCATGCAGTTTGTCTGTGCCTTTTCCTCTGTGTTGTCCTGGCATATCGTCTCCCCCATGGTTTGCTGTGCTGCCTGGGGATGCTCCAAGCACTCAGACAAAAGGAGTATGAATTTAAGGTTTCCCCACTGACACAGAGAGGAGGAAAGAATGGCTGGCTTAAGTCAGCAGGAGCAATTTAACTATCACAAAAGACAACAACAGCAACAACATATGTGAGGTAATCATATTTTTCACAAAACGAAGATCACACCATTGGGAAGCTTAAAGTGTGTTTAATCAAAAATAAGGAACAGGGAGAGGCTTGCAAAACTCTGGGAGTTGAGACTCAGGTGCAGGGTGAGGGTCTCATTGCAGGTCTTCAGGCTGCATTGAATCCCCCTGGGGTTCTTGTGCTGAAAGAGGGAGACAGGAGAAAGGGTTAGATACATCTAGCAACCTATAGGAGGGGAAATTGCTGACCTATTACGTACCTTTTGTTTTCACTCTCACTTAAGTCCCTCTCCCTTTGCCATCAATCCAAAATCAGCTGAGCTGCAACATAATACAGACAGGTAATAATCAACAGAATCACAAGGACATCATATGGCTCTGCTAAAAACACTCTCCCATAAGTTATGTTTTTGTTTACTGTTTGGAAATCTCAAATATGCACTCTAAATCCATATCAATAGCGATGTATCACAAAAATAGCACTCTTCCTTATTATTGTGTAACATTAACTATATTATACTAGCTTGAACTCCAAGATGGATATCCTCATTTCACCACCTCCACCCACTACAATCACACGCCCCAATGTTATATTTAACTAATATTTACTCCATCCATCCATCCAAAAGCATGTTAAGAAGCCCCTTTTCTCTAATTCCACAACGTTGGAGGAAATAACATTAGGAGAACGGATTAATATAATGGATTAACTGTTCGTGGTTAACGTGTGTTGCTAACTTTATCCGGTATCCTAGCCTTATCTGTAAACGTAAAATATACTGATTTAAGGGATAATCCACTAACATCCTTTAATACACATGTGTAGTTAATTTGATTCAGATGTTCTGATAATATCCGCAATATAAATCTTTAAACGTCTTCTTACCTTTAAAAGTCCATCACGAACGGTCTATTATGCTGCAACCATAGACTGCTAGCCGCAGATCCTCTCAATAGTTCCCCGGAAGTTAGCGGAACTAATGAGAGGCTCCGTGATCCGCCATTGCTGTAAAAAAATGGTCCATTGGAGTGAACGGAGATGTCGTAACTCCTCTATCTATATGGCGCTGTCACAACCTAGCAAAGCAAAATAATTGTTTTTTTCGATTAAGTTGTTTTCTTAATTGTGGCAGGCCAAAAATCGTAATCGCAATTAAAATATGATTAATTGCATAGCCCTATTTTGTATGTTGATTCTGTGATACTTTACCTAGGATTCCATCCATATTTTCTGTATTATTTTTTTGTTCAAATATTGACCTGGGGCCGTATTCACAAAGGATCTTAGGGCTAAAAGTAGCTCCTAACTGGCGAATTTAGGAGAAACTCCTAAACATAATGGGCGTGTCAGTCTTAAATTTAGGACTCCTAATTGTATTCACTAAGAGCAATTCACAAAGTATTTTAGGCCTAAAAGTAGCACCTAAGTTTAGGAGAGCTTAAAAGTCCTCGAGAGGACTCCTAACTCAGTAAGACCTATTCACAAAGAATCTGAAAATGGCTGCGAGACGAAATGTTTTGGAGACAATGGAAGACTGTGAATTGATCAAGAGATATAGGCTAAATCGTGAGGGTATCAAACTTGTTGTGGAATTAGTGCGGGATGCAATAACATCCACGACTAACAGGAATAACCTGATTAGTCCGGAAATAAAATGTTTGGCAACACTACGATATTTAGCAACAGGGAAAATGCAACTTTGCAATGCCGACGATTTAGGAATATCACAACCATCAGTCAGCCGTGCCATAAACCAAACCATCAACGCGCTCTCTAGACCACATATCATCCAACAGTTTATCCGGTTTCCTTTGGACAATCAACAACTACACAGGATCAAAGCCAACTTCATGGCAATTGCAGGTATGCCCGGTGTGGTCGGTGCTATTGACGGGACGCACATAAAAATAATTGCGCCATCAAAAGATGAGGACGTGTTCGTCAATAGAAAGAAAGTACATTCCATCAACACGCAGATTGTTTTCATTCATCATGATAGGGGGACTTGAACGGCGGTATGGGCTGTTATTGAAAGTGTTTAAGTGCTGGAAATATGCTCATTGGACAATAGTTTGCAGGATGCTTTTAATTGCCCCCTTGATTTAATGCAATTTACGTGTTTTTATTGTTTGCTCTCTCTCTTTAACGTGCATATAAAACGTCATTATCGTGGTCTGCACAAACTTGTCATCATGCGTATATTCTGCTAACGGCACTGTCCATAACTATTTGATAGGAATACATTTCTAGCCTAGGCTATTTCCTTGTTTTTCTGTGATTTAGTGGGCTCGTTTGTGGGATGTTGCGGATGAGTTTCACCGAGACCGCCTGCTCTGAACAACCAATCACCGTACTGACCGCTTCTAAACTCATGCACGAGAATCGGGTAATCCATAGCAACGGCGCGTCACTCTTAGTTCACTCTTAGTGATTTATCCTTAGTATGAGTAGGTCTCAGCGGCTTTGTGAATAACTTTTAAGAAAAAACTCCTACGTAAAATGTTTTAGCGCGAGTTAGGAGCACTCCTAGCGGCAAGATAAAATGCTTTGTGAATACGGCCCCTGGTGTCTTTGTATAAGAGTTTCATGGATTTGTTTGTGTTCCATAAAGAATACATGTTGCCAACAATATTGTTTCAATTGTAATTTCATCTGGGCCTATGAAGGACTACAATGATCCACTATATGAGATCACATACGAGCAGAATTACAAGAAAAACCTTTATTAATCATTAATATTAATTAATTAATTAATTAATAATCCTTCTTGGATATAAACATTTATTTGAGGCAACTCCAAACATGGCAGAATTGGACATACTACATGTTAGTATACATTAATGGCAAGATTACCCCCTTTGCATACAATTGTTCACAACAATAACTGAGCCTATTGAAAACCCCATGTGCCTGCCTATACATAAATCAACATACAAATACAATGAACTACAATTCCACACTGAGAGGGAAACGTTCACTGTCTCCTTTGTCGCTTTCTCTTGGTGTTGCTCGACTTGCAATTGTCGCAGTACCACGTTTTGGACCTACGCTCCTTGGTAATGCCAACGCAAGCCCAGTGGAACCATTGGTGTGTGCATTTGTCATGCGGCCACTCGAGCTAGTTGCACACCTTTCATGCTCGTCTTGTTCCATGTGCAGAGTACATCAGTGCAGGTAGGATCTCTTGCTCCGCCGACTCTGACGATCATCTCCACCTTGTAGAGCAGACCTCCAATATGGGAGCATGACTCACCAAGCCTATAAACACACACATAAATCAACGTAAAAGTTCAACAAACTACAAGTCAATATTCTGGCATTGTTTTCTGTGAGAAAGACATCCACCATGGGTCAAATGTTTTCATATTTCCAATGATGCCTATTTTCAAAGAACAATATACAACAAGAATATGTTCATAGTAAAAATTTAGTTTCTACATACTGGAATCTACATACCCAGCTTTGCAGTCACAGTGAGCAGCAACCACATCGCCACGCTGGGTAACGGCTGCCCATGGATGATGAGGCGGTTCATTCACACGGAATGACGGTGTCACGTCAGCTCTCAGGACAGTAAGGGTTGTGTCATCCGGAATAATTTGCCTCACTGTCTGCACCCAACCAGATTCCAGCAGCTTGTAGGAGTCTAGTGCTTTATAGTTCTTCATAGCTTCTCTAGTGTGAACACCTTGTTGAAACACAAAGGTAAAACATACACTGTCACCTTATAATTAAACATCAAACATAGTAGGATATACTACCTTTGATTTCACAGCTGGTAAGCATCAATGTAAGGCCAAAATCAAATTTGTTGTCAAATTGTTGTTATAATAATTATTACCAAATTATATCAATGGCCAATGAAGAGGTTATGTTTACAGGCCCTGGAATAGTCAGAATCAGAATCAGATTACCTTTATTAGTCCCACAGAGGGAAAATTGCATCGTTACAGCAGGAAAAAGCCACAGACAGCTTGATGTTACCTATGTTGAGAAAAAAGTACTAAGTTATGATATAATAAAATATAATAAAAAACGTGAGAAGTAAGAAAAAAAAATACTTTCCAAAATAAAAATCCTGTAACAGTCTAGGTGTTGCTAAGCTTCCTGTACTGAATATCATAGTCTATTGCCTTAATCAATATCTAGTCAACTCTAAAATACCACATACTATATGCAATGGCATGATAATATTATTGTGACAAGTGGGGTATTCATCTGGTGTTTCCAGAAGATAGACGTAGATGCTGCCAAAATCGACCGAAGGCCACTTTCGAGGGTCGTTTTTCCATACATCTGCAGGCAGTCTGTAAGGGCAATCCGACAACCCACACAGCTCTAGTTTACGCTGGTAACGACCTAGAGCACACCCCTCAAGTCCAGAGATGTAATCCGAAGACATGCAGCGATTTCTTCAGTCGTTAATTCAGAAAAAAAACCTAGTGCGCTCTGCCTGGCTACGTTAGCTAGCTGTTTATATTTGCACCTCCAGGATATTTGCACCTCCAGGAAAATGGCGTATTTCGCACGTTGCATTGTGGGTAGCTCGTGACGTCAATGTGTGTGAAAGAATGGAAGGAAATATAGAATAAATATGTTTACTTACAACAGTCATAAGGAAAAGAAACACGTACAGAGCTCATACACATATAGAAGAAGATATAGAATAAATATGTTTACTTACAACAGTCATGTCATTTTACTTTTGAATACTTCAGTACAAAGGATATATTGAATAATTTAAGTGATATATGTGTACACAAATAAATCATTAGTCAAAACAGGGCTACATTTGATTGAATTATAAAAGGTGTAGTCTATGTGGTCAACTGAAGAGCCGTTTGGGAGCCGAAAAAGCCGGCTCTTCTTGGTGAGCCGAGCCAAATGATCCGGCTCTTCTTGGTGAGCCGGATCATTTGGCTCGGCTCACCAAGAAGAGCTGTTAGTGATTCCCATCACTAACAGCAACACAAACGTGTCCATCTTCGAAATTCAGTTTTGAGTTTTCAAACAAATCGCGCTCCACTTAAGGCAGGGCCTCGCATATGACGCACACCGGCTGCACACCTGTTAGCCTGTTCCATTCTTCTTCGTTTTCCGAGGCGAGGCTTGGAGGTATTCTTGCGTCGTTTCTGAAGCAACAGAGTTGGAGGTACATGTGCTGCCAAGCAAGCGTACTCGCAATTGAGAAACGGCCTCAATTCAGGGGCTGGATCCTTCGGAGGACCCAGCCTACGCGGTCGACGCAGGATGCGGCTGACGTAGACGGCGTAGGCTGGAGCGAGCGGCCTGCGAAATGAGACAGTCTAGTCTACGTCTTTACGTCACCAGCAGTTCCCGCCCCTCTGTTGCCTAGCAACCAGTTATTTTGAAGACAGAATTATTTTGAAGTTCTTTTGAAGACAGAAAGGATGGAGAACGAACTTGCCAGAGAAGAGACTTTGCTGCTATTAATTATGTTCATGGAACATGTGGTTCAAAGAACAAAGTACAGGCGAGTCCTGTACTTTAGATAAAGAGAAGACCATTTCCAGGTTAGAAAAATATAGCTTAAGCCCTGTACTTTATTGTTAATATTGGCTTCAGAAAACTATAGTCAAGTATGCTAACTGTAGTTCATATGGCTAATCCCATTTCATTTTGACAATATAATACATGTTTAAAATGCCATTAATAAGATTCGTCATGTGGAATAACCTCAGCTATGTATCTAATATATTATATATTATGTGGAACTAACCCACCAAAAAACATTATTGGTCCCATCTCACCATGTTCAAATCACATATCAAAACTCCACTCTTCATAACTGCTTTATTGTCAATAAAGTTATGTTGTATGTATTTAAAGTGGGTTGCTTTCATCGGCTCTACAACATATTATTTGTATGCCACGGAACTCCACACTTTATTTTCCATTTTTAAGAAGACAAGGTAAGTACATCTGCATGTTGCTCCTGTCAAGCTAGCATGAATAACACCACACGGTACCCTCACTAACGGGTCCGTGTTGCAACACACAATATTCCCAACGGTGAATTATGTCCCATAACGTGTCACCACAATGTATTATTTTAGATATAACATATATTATATACACTGACAAATAAGCAATTTACACAGAATTCTCTATTGCCCTTTTTCCTCCACCTTTTCTTATAGCCAAGCCAAGATCCCTGTACTGCAGGATGAATATGACCGTCCCTGTCCTGGACAGGTTATTTCATGACCAGGACACACGGCCAGATTTTCGGCTGAGCAGGGAGTCCCTGAACACGCTGCTGGAGCTCCTGGGTCAGGAACGGAGACATGGATGGGGTGCCACCATCGAGACCCTGGTGTTCCTCTTCTGGCTGGCATGTGGGATCCTACAGGGTGGTCTCCAGAGCGTTTGGGATGCCCTTGGAGACCTCCCAAGAGGATGCCCCACCATCAGAGGACACCAGGGTCCTAAGTGTGGCAGCCCATCCAGGTCCAGCAGCACCACCTCGGACTCCCTGCTCAGCCTGAATATATATAGTTCAACTGTTGTGTTTTATGCTGTTGTGTTTGTGCTGTTATTTTATATATATGTAGTTAATAAAAAATGGAAATCTTTTTTTTTCAGTTGATTACATTATGTATTGTTGTTATAAACATTTATTTGTCCACAATTTTCTCCAGTATGGAAAACAGTCGGTCCATCCTCTCCCTATTCTCTTGGGCTCTCCTCACCTCTGCCTCTCTCTGGAACCTCATATCCTCTTTTATGAGTTCCAGTAGCTCATCTCTCCCTTTCCTCTTTCTCCCTTGTGATGGCCCTGGCTGGCTATCTGCATCCGCCACCTCCTCCTCCACATCCTGGTCACCCACTGCTGCACTTGGCTGTGGTGTGTCCTCTGGGATGGAGGAAATTAGAACAGGAGGTCTGATGGAGGGCCTCTGTCCTAATACCTCATCCATTTGGACAAACCACGGCCAAGATGCAGCGGTGGGTTTCCCACTGACTCCCTCTCCTGACCCTGTGTACTTGCAATCCTAAGGCAGAGTAAAACAATCATGGCAGTAAAAGAACAGCAGCAGCTAAGCTAATGTCTGCAAATGTGTTTATTAATTTGACACACACACACACATACTTTATACTTCTTCTTAAGGTTGTCCAACTTTTTCTTCGTTTGCAGGGGAGTCACCTTCCCCTGCTGGCCCATTTATTCAAAAATCTTCCTACTCACAGAAATAATAGAAGAACTTAACTATTATGAATAACAATAACAACAAATAATAGAAAACACGGAGCACCTGAGGATATTACTGAAGAGCGTGTCTGATTTAATTGTGTGCATCTGACCAGCTGAGTTCACTTTTGGCTGATTGAAGAATTGATCCACATCCTGCTGTTTTCACTGCACCAGCCTCTGCTGCACATCTTTGTGGGCCACTCAGGGAACAGCTTGTACTTGGCATTGTGTCTCAAGACCAGACAGAACATTCAGAGAGGAAGCAGAAGAAAAAAAGACCTTGACTGAAACAGCCACATTTTTCAGTTCATATTCTCCTAATGTCCCACTCTAAATAACATGGCATTAATCATTGTTTAATGCATCCTGTGTAATTGTTCAGAGATAAGCTAAAGTAGAATAAAAGCTCCGAAGTCATATTATCTGTGTTTTTCAGATATAAACAAAGACCATTGAAACTAATTTCTGAAGAATGTTATCAGGTGTAAGCTTCTAGTCTTAAATATAAAAAATTGTTGCTCTCCCGTCTCTGTGTTCATAATTGGCCTTTCTTAAGGAGATAGCAGGTTTTTTTTCAATTGTGACACGGAGTGCCTCCCTCAAGACCTATGCTATTTTCTGGGAAATCCTCAAAAAAGATCCTGACAAGCCATTACTGCTCTTCACTTTCCCCTGTTTATTTCTATTTACAGCAGTTGATACAATTATTCCCAGTCGTGACCTATTTAAACGGTGCAGACTCGCTGAATGCTAATGGCTCGTAGCATTCAGCGTGTCTACAAAGTTACCGCAGTGATGGATTTGTGAAAGGAGGTTGTGTTTTTTAGTGCGCGCGTAGGTGGAGGTTCAGAGGCCTCCTGTTTGTCTTCATTTAACTGATTTTCTGTTGCCATAGGAGCAGGCATCTTTTTTTTCTCCCATCAAAGTGCAGCACTTCAGAGCGCACTGTCTGGATTCAGATCTACAAGAAGGTGTCAGGGGAGTTGTCCAGGATTTTACAAATTATCATCGCTTCCATTAGATGACTTGCCACTCACTTTGGAGAAAATGTTTTGTTCAGAATGTCTTTATTACTACACATCCATCCAAGAGTATAAAGTGATGTGGATTTAGCAGATCTTAATAAAACAGCATATACGTTCTACAGCATGTAGGAAGAGAAGACGCATCTCCTGTGTTCATGTTAAAGTGCAAATGAAGGATTTGATAGCCTTGTTTGTCATCTACATGCCTTGATTTCTTTTGGAATATTTTCGCAGCTCCCTTTTGTTCCTTTTAATTTGTTGCACCACCAGAGAAGAGCTCAAAGACAATCAAAATTAAAACTGCGGTTGCACATGTGCGTGCAGTGATGAGCGGGCACTCGCGTCCGTGCGCCTGTCGAGGAGGGCAGCCGGTCGTCCCGGCGTCAAGCAGACGCGTGCAAGTCCTCGGAAATTAGCCGTTTCTCATTTCTATAATTTTCGCGTCCCAGACTCCCAGGTCCTCCGGCAGCGACCCGGAAACGGATGTCGGCGCGCTGTCTCGAAAGAGAACAAATTTCTCTAAAGGCTCGTCGAGGATTGATTATCGAGGAGGCTGTTTGGAGGAGCCGTAACCGAGGATACACTGATTTAGATACACAGCTTCTTCCCTTCAGCAGTCAGACTGCTGACAATGAACCCCACGCTGTCCTATACTGCCTAGTTGTTGTCGTGTGCTGTGCTGAAGCGCAATTCTGTATTCACTGTATTTATTATTATCTGTGTATTTATTCTTATTTATACATTTCCCATCTATTTACCTTTATTTTCGTATCATTTATTTTGTACATACTTCTGATTGTGTATATAACTGACTGTTTTGCACTCTGGTTAGACCCTCCTTAATTTCGTTACACTGTGCTTGCATTTTTGTAATGACAATAAAGTAATCTAATCTAATCTAAATCTAGAGGAGAGAGCAGTGTCTCTGGAGGAGCTGTAATCGAGGGTTCAAAGATTTAGAGGAGAGAGGAGAGAGGAGTCTCTCTGGAAGAACTATAACCGAGGGTACACTGAAGTATTCTCCGGAGACGATTTCAGCCAATAGTGATGTTTAAAAAAGGTGTGACGCATGGCTGGACTTATGTCAACAAAGCACAGCTCTGCAAAATGTTCCCGTTGTGATTATAAGTTATTTAAGATGATTAAATGTGCATCAGACTTTCTGCTCTTTACCGTTTGTTTACTCACTAATCACATCTCCCCTGGATGTTAGGCTATTTCTTTTTCAATACAACTGCTTTCATTGTGAGGCAATTTTTACAGTGAGAACAGCTGCTGAGGTCAGTAAAGAAAGCAGAACAGTGTGTATAATATATATCGCTCAATACTATATTTAACAGGCCTACATGTCACACTTTATTTGTAGGCTTTAGGAGATATCTACAAATAAACAGTAGGGTTAGGGTTAGGGAGTGTATAGGTGGCTGTTGTAATGAATGAAAAATGCAAACCTTTGAAAATGGCCAACTTTATGGGGGATGGGGCTAATGAAAAGCAATTTGAAATATGTGTGCAATCATAATAGCAATGTGTATACAGCGTTTCGTGAATATCTGAAAAACTATATTTGAGTAGTTTGGAGTCATTTGCGACATGTAAATGGTCAAAACTGGTGTATTCGCTGTTAGCTTACGACCTCCACGATTGAGCTATCAAATAATTTATTCGCAATTTAGCATCATATTGGATAGGGGATGAACTTGTGCTGGATTGGAATTTTTCCGATCATTCCCCTAGGAGGAGTTGGCAAGAATGTGTTTAAAATGCATGAAAAACACAAATATTTCAAAATGGCCGACTTCCTGGGGGGCGGGGCTAATGGAAGCTATTTACAAATATGTCCACAACTCCATGAGAAATGTTTGTGCCAAAATTCGTGAAGTTCTGAGAAACTATATGAGACTACCACACAATAGGAGGCGCTAGTGAGCAGTTTTTTTGAAAAATTACGTTTTATTTTTACATTCTCCAAAAGGTCGTGGGCTCTGACGTGTGTCCCAAGTTTTGCGTCTGAAGCTCATTTTATGCTATCGCAAATTAAAAAAAATGTATAGGCCACGCCCACATTCTGCATTTGTTGCACCCAGAGTATGTGTAAAACATTTTTTTTTTAAATCATCAATACGTTCTTGAGTTATAAATTGGTGGTGTTTTTGGGGCCCCCTATGGTCCAAAATGAAAATGCGTTGGTGTGCCTATTCCCCAAAACAGAGTGAACCTATCCACCAAAATCTGTGTTGTTTGAATACATTGTTGATGAGTTATGAGCATTTCTTTCTAAGCCCCGCCTTTTTGCGAGTACGTTTTGATTAATGGCGGCAATATTTAAAGTCGGAACATGCTCTTTTTCTTTGGTAATGTATCTGACCCTCAACCGATGCTGTATACGAAGTTTGGTGTTGAAAATCTGAAAATTGAAATGTAAGTTAATATGGCAGTGTTTTTGAAGATTATTCTAATTTAAAAAATAATAATCTAGGCGGAGTTTAGGGTTCCAAGAGGATTATTTGTAGAGCAGGTCTACCCGGATATGTGTGCAAAATGTCAGGTCATTCGGAGTAACGGTGCGGTTTTGTAAATGTATTCCGAAATGGGATTTTCATAGGTGGCGCTAGCGAGCACGTTGGAATATTTTAACTAGGGCTGTCAAGTTAATAATGCGTTAACGAAAAAAATAATTAACGCCACTAATTATTTTAACGCGATTAACGCATGTGTATTTTTTGTCCTCGGCCGCCCCGTAGTTTCAGAGCGCATCGAGTTTAAAATACCATCTACAAGCTGATGCTGACAGCCCCGCTCCTGCCGTCCGCTTGCGGCAGACCACACTTCCACGCTCACCGGCAGGCACCGACTGGCCATCGGGAGGACCGGGAGGGAGGGTGTATGTTGGCGCGAGCGAGCGAGAGAGAGACCTTACGTGTATTGTTGTTGTTAGCATCTGGTGCTAGCTAGCTGCGCTAACGGATATAAGGAGCTGTTTCCATGAAAACAGAGGAGCGACATTTCGCCCACAACTGTGCCGAGCACTTGACTTTACAGTATGCAGGTAGCCAGACAGTGGGACATTGTACGAAAAGTCAGCACACTCAGCACGGGTAGTGCGCGCAACATGATTCTCCAACGATCCATCACAATGTCTCTCCACACACACACACACACACACACACACACACACACACACACACACACACACACACACACACACACACACACACACACACACACACACACACACACACACACACACACACACACACACACACACACACACACACACACACACACACACACACACACACACACACACACACACACACACACACACACACACACACACACACACACACACACACTTTGTATTGTATTATTGTATGAGAGAAGTTCCAGGTTGAATTGAGGCGAATATTTGTAATGTTCAGAGGTTGTTGTGTTTAATGTTCATGAGAATATTTGTCATTGTTCAAATGATAATAAAAATGTGCATAAAGCATATTTGTCCACTCATACAGTATGTTGATAAGAGTATTACAAACTTAAAAAATATTCCTCTAAGGTACATTTAGAACAGATACAAAATGTGCGATTAATCGCGATTAAATATTTTAATTGACTTACAGCCCTAATTTTAACATTAAATGCTCGGGCCCTAATAATAATGTTTAATATACTAACTATTTAAACATACAACACTTTTAGCTATTTTCTTTAACTTTGTATTAATTACTTTTAGCAAATATCAACCAACATGCTTTCACCTGTTTATCCCTTCATTGCTCACTATTCTTCAGGGGTGTAGACTTCTCTGCTCAAGGTTCAAGGTTCTTCATTTGTCATACGAACATAGCTACAGAGTAGTTATGTCGATGAAAATCTTAGGTCACAGGCTTCTCCAACACTGCAACACAATAATACAGAAAAACAGAAAAATATAGTTCAATCAGGAGAGACGTTTATTTATGAAATACATGTTTATTACTGGGACACGTAATATGAATGAAATATCAATCAATCAATCAATCAATCAATCAATCAATGTTTATTTATATGGCCCAATATCACAAATGTTACATTTGTCTCAGTGGACTTCGCAGTTTGTACAGAATCAGTATGACAATACGACACCCTGTGTCCTTAGACCCTCGCATCGTACAAGGAAAAGCTCCCGGAGAAAACCCACAGTTTAAAGGGAAAAATGGGAGAAACCTCAGGGAGAGCAACAGAGGAGGGATCCCTCTCCCAGGATGGACAGGCGTGCGATAGATGCCGTGTGTTAATAAATAATGATGCCAGATTTAAAACAGGAGAATGGAATGGTGTTTGGCGATTAGGCACCGGTTTGCAGGATCATCATTCACGAGGGGAAGAACCGCTCAGAAGAAACCCCCAAAAGAAGTGAAGTATGACAAACTGAGATGTAATGAGTTTCTTACCTTGTGGGCTGACTGCGGTGATCTATGGATGAAATGAGAGATTAACATGTGGATTAAACAAACGGCCGGAATCACTGCCGGGCTTACTGTACATCATAAGATGCTGACCCGAAGGTCGACGGCCGGAATCAGCGCCGGTGTTGCAGTATAAGTTGAGTCATGACAACTGGCGACATTCTATTTTGTTCGTCATAGGAATCCGGGGCGTGTACATTGAGGACCCATTGTTGACTTACCAGGAAAGAAACATCGTTTGTCGTTTACATTCATCTTTTGCTATATCTGCCTTCCTAAGATCACTTTGCTGCACATTCAGTACTCGTATGTGAGGTTGTGGGTGAGAGGCCGATATCGTGACGCTTACAGGGAGGTATCGAACATTACAAAGTAGGTGACTGTGTGGATGCCTGTTCAAAACATTGCAAACTTCAATAAATCATTTAAATTATATATTTGTGTCCGACTTTCATTTGTTCATCGTTCTTAATGTGATGTATAGTAGCTTTGATAGCTGTCCATACCTTCAGACAGCCTACAATTAAAACACAAGTTGTTTATTCACAGCCCGAACGCTCATCGAGATGACTGGATCAGTCATGACAACTTGTGATCAGCTCCGATTAAATTGTGCTATCAATTCTGTAGCTAACCTCCAGGGACCACGTTCTTTTTATGAAATACCTGTATCCCTCTCATCACAACAAGACTCTACACTGTGCAGGAAAAACAATTACATACATGAAAATAACCTTGATGCATGGGAATTAAACACACAAACTATTTTCCGTGGCTATACTGATATGTCACAGTAACGGTAAACCACAGAAAAGTAAGTCCAGCGGGGCACAAGTTGAATACATATAATACGGTAGTCCTATTATGCCTTTAAGCCTATACGTTTAACCCATAAGAACCCGGACCCATTTCTACTTTTGGGGAAATTAAGGGGAACGTCATTTAGACTAAATAGACACATTTCTGACAAAAACCCCCCCTAGTGTCAAATATCTGGGCTTTAATGGTAAAGTAAATCTTATTTATAACTTAATTAACAAGGATGATGATTTGGTTTGCCTTTGTTTGAACATACTATGAATTGAAGAATAAAGCATATGTTAACTAAATATAATTGAATCAGCTAAATTAACTGACCAGACCATAATCATATTTCTAATTGTGCATATATGTCACTCCGGGTTTACTGTGAATGTTTAGGGTTAAAGTCCCGATGTGACACCAGTGTCACAGCAATATTTATGGCATTTGTTTCATATCAATTTCATCAAGAAATGTTTCCACAACAGGTTAAATGTAATCAGAATCAGAATACCTTTATTCGTCCCACAGAGGGGACATTTACATTTGCTACAGCAGAAAAGAGCCGAAGACAGCTTATTGTTTAACAAATGACATGTCATTTAAGCATTTTTATTCTTAAATGGCTTGAATATTAACTTTAGCAACAAAAAACCTTTCCAAATCTAGCTAGTTCTGTCACATGTTTTAGCCTGACACATGGACATCTTGGACATGTTGCTATGGGAAGACAAAAGCAAATGACAAGGACCATGACCCCAGACTGTTCAGTGTGTGTCACTTAGGGACTTCATGAGATAAAAAAGGCTAAAGCTGTATAAGGAACTTTCCAGAACATTTCAATTTCATGTGACACCAGTAGTAAGATTCATCCCGCTTTCGTCTCATTAGTATGCATAAAAAAGTGACAGGTCACACCTCCCCCCATTATGCAAATGAGCTAAGTCCCGCCTCCCCTTTGATCGAGGTGTGAGATCTCAAGTAGGTGTGATATCCCAAGTAGGTGTGAGATCCGTCGATAGGAGGGGGTTGATGTGTATTCACAGGTGTGAAAAGCCCCCACTGTTGCGCCTTATGGTGTATCATAAAAAATGTTTCAATCACATTAGTATGCATATAAAGTGACAGGTGGGCCCGCCCCCAAGTCTATTGAAACAAAATGCCGCTTCCATCACATTAGTATGCATAAAAGTGACAGAAGGGCCCGCCCCAATTATGTGATGTCAGAAGACCGAGGGGGTGGAGTGAGATAAAAAAAAGAACCCCGTGCAGATAAAAAGCCAGTCATTTCCAATCATCAAGTCATCTTTCCAAAAAGAAAAAATGGCCAAGAGACGCCTCGATATGGGTTTAATCAGCGAGACGCCTGTGACAACTTACCGCCATCCGTCCGGAGCGCCAATCAAGAAATGGATGCAGTATCTGTGCCGGGTTCAAACACCTCCGGTCGAAGATCTTGAAGAGAAATGGCTTCTGGAAAATGAACATGTTTGGGGATACGTATTCAACTATATGGCGAATGAACTGCATTTCTACAATCTGAAGAATGGAGAAATGTATGGACCCCACAGTGTTAAAGCGACGTTGACCTCAACAGATTGGGCTGTGTTAACTCTGGTGTCTTCCAGAGATCTCCACGCAACCATTGTATCGGAAGAAGTAGTGCATCAAGAAAATACTGTGAAACCATCGGTGTACAAGATATTTGCAACAAAAAGCAAGATCAGAGAAGAGTTTTCACCGTTACCCCCCAATGGGGAGGAAGAAGAAGGAAATATCCCCCCGCCGCCAGAAGTGAAAAGAGACCTGACAAGCACCGTCTGGGAAACTAAAAGCGGACCATCTGGGCGATGGTATTACCGCGCAAGCCGTTTGCTGACGCAGGGGGGAGGGGTTCTTTCTAAAACACAGTGTCCTGCCATCTATCTCTGTTTCTGTTGATGTGTAAAATATACAAAATAACGTTTTATATACTTACTCTCTTGTTAAAAGGTGATGAAGTTTGTAGCGTAAGCCAGCCATCAGTATTCTAGTTTTAAGGATCGAAGGATCCAATGTATTTTTAAATGGAGCAGAAATAGAACTAGTCTCCCAGTGCAAGTATCTTGAACAGAGAGTGTCATATTGGACTCGCACTTGACTTTTTAAGAAACATATCCAGAAAGTGACCAATACCATTAAATTCAACTTGCAACATTTTAAACAAATTAGACCTTTTTCTTAACTGTCAATGCTGCGAAGTCATACCTCCACTGTATGATTCTATCCAACATTGAATACTGTTTTACAAACTGGTCGTTTGCTTGTGCCACACACCTGAAACCCATAGAACAGCTGTTCAAGAGAGCTATCCAGGTGTTTGACAGAAAGCCACAGTCATACCACCACTGTACCATCCTTGAATATGCTGCTCATGCTCTTTCTGCATATCGTGTATTTATTTTTGCTGTATGTATATATATAAATGTCATGTTCTTATATGCTGTATGTGACGGGACTACAGATGGAAATGAGCTCAGAGCTCAAATCCGGCTCATTTACACTTGTAAGCATTATATTTGTTTTAAAGTGTTCATCAATGTGCACTACGGTAGCCCTGAAGAAAATTAAACATTAAAATATGTTATCAATGTCCCCATTCCCAGTTTGTTTTGGGAATAATTGCAATGTTTACTATGTTTTGGTAGCTCTTAACAAAACTGAATTTTTGTAAAAGACTGCGACTCTAAAAGGCAAGTTTGTGATTTTAACACTGTTTCGATGAAACAATACATTATACAATATTACGACTTTTTGCCATATTTTTAACACAATATACTTGTACCTTTTTTTTTGTGGTTGTAGGGCTTCTAGATATTTAGCATTTCATGCATAAACACGGTGTCATCTCTTCCTTGAAACTGACGTGCTTTACAAAACAAGTTATTTTTCTGCTTCTTCATCCTCTGAAACTTCCTCCCCCGTCCCTCTTCCTTCAGCCAGCACAACAAGAATCAAGGTGGATCTGTGAAATGAAACACCTCTTCCCAAAGCGTGACTTCCCTATTGAGAGCATGCGTCTAGGGCAGTAGGGTCTAAACCAATTGGCCAGATATACTAACATGCAGAACGTACGGTATGTTTGAAGACTAACCATTTATCCAGTTCAAGCTGTCTTTAAGATGTGACATTGCGCTCTGACTATTTCCTGTAAAATGGTGACAAACTATTACTTATTCTTAAATTTGACCTCTTGCTGCCTGGTTGAAATTGATAGATGAAAAATAACTTTAAAAAAAAAAAGACTCAAACAGTGAGGGATATTATACTGGTGAAAAAACTCTCAATTCTACAGATGACTCCCCCAATTCAACGCAATAAGTCCCTCCCTCCACTCAGCAAAGCATATAAAACTAAGGACCCCACTAAGACGACAGTTTGAAAACTAGCTATGGATCTGAGAAAAAACAAGTCTGATGTAGCCTACCCTTATTATCACCAGGATAACGTATATGGGCTTAATGAATGGATGTTACAAAGTAGGGGAGAGGATGTTCCCGAAGAAGAGCTCTCCTCTATATCATATCCATGTAAGGTCTTTCGGACAAAAGAGGACTATGATAACATGACATATGAAGAATATCTTTCTTTAAAAGATGGTATTATAGATAACCTCTATAGAAACAATATATCTCATACCACTCACCAAGATCGCAAACGACATTTAGCAGATAAGAAAAGCAAAAGTAAAGAAAACCGAAGAAAAAGAAAAAGAAAAATGAAAAGGAGAAGAAAAATGAAAAGCAAATGCAGAATGCGAATGAAAAGAAAAGGGACCATAGGACGGAAAACGAAAAAGACAAAAAGAAGGAAGGTGAAAAGAAAAAGGAACAAAGTGCAGAAATGTCAACTAACTATAGAGGATGGTGTTGTAGACCCATTACCGGTTCATAATAATCTTATAGATCAGCTACCGCTAACCGACTGCTGCGAATGTGTTGAACAAATACCAAAAGCAATGGCAGAGCTTTGCTTCAATATAATGAGAGAAAAAGCACGATACTACGGAATTGCCCAAATTGGAGACAGTGCCAGAGCATGTATTAAAAGACTGTTGGAGGATTTCTATTCTAGTGTTGGTTGCCATTACATCGAAGGATATGCCAAAACGTGTGACAACATAGACAAAGCTTTTGAAAACAATTATATGGTACCTGTCCTTACAGCTAAACAAATCCTATGCCAGGTATTCAGCAGACCACAAGAAGCACAAGAAGCCCCAGAAAGGATTACATTCAGAGCTAATAATGGTGAAACCGAAGAACAAGCTAAGCAGATTATAATCGTTGCGGGTGAAAGGATAGAGAATTTGCAAGTGATGTTAATGCATTTATCTGATACAAAAAATGCATTCGTTTACTTCCAAGAGACCCCTAAACATCTACTTGGGCAATGTGAATTGAACGATAAACCGATCACTGTAAATGAAAGGCGGAGAGAAACAGCAGTGCAAATTGTTAAGTCTATTACCTTGTATGCACTACGACATTAACTTGGTAAAATGTAATATGTTTTTCTGAAAATGGGGTGAATGTTGTGTTTTCAATTAAACAACCAAAACAAATGAAAATGTGTTTTATTTTTGCTTTCATGTATAGTAATAGTATTGTAAACGAAACATTTAAAGTGGTCCTGGAATCTTCATTTTCCGAAACATTCTGTAACATTACCGAAGAAATGAAACAAACACCAAAAGTGTACCATGTGCTCTCATTGTATGCTCTGTTTGTAGATGTAATGCATCTTTGTGTCAAAAACAGCATACACATGAATATTTTGACTGAAGTGAAAAAACTCCATCATGATATTTCCAGTAATCTGGGGAATTCTAGCTGGAGACGGTCCTGGGGATGTTACAATCAGTATAACTATTGAATTTGTGTGTGAAAAAATAAAAATGTAAATAGAAGATACAAAAAAAAAGAAGTTTTTACATTTTAAAAACTGTTGTCTTCATTATAGCAAGGGGAGGGTAACAGGGAAGATGTATGATACAAGTGTATTGAAACGTGTGTATTATACCCCCACAGAAACACAGAAACGCAGAAGCACAGATACACAAAAACACAGAAAAAACACTGAAACACTGAAACAACACAGAAACACTGAAAAAACAGAAACACCGAGACACAGAACCACAGAGACACCGAGACACAGAACCACAGAGACACAGAGACACAGAAACACAGAAACACAGAAAACACAGAAACACAAAAACACAAAAAACACTGAAACACCGACACAAAAACACTGAAACACCGACACACAGAAACACAGAAAACACAGAAACACAAAAACACTGAAACACCGACACACAGAAACCCAGAAAACACAGAAACACAAAAACACTGAAACACCGACACACAGAAACCCAGAAAACACAGAAACACAGAACCACAGAAACACAGAAACACAGAAACACAGGAAACACAGAAACACAAAATTGCAAAAACACAAAAACACAGAAAACACAGAAACACAAAAACACAGAAACACAAAAACAGAAAAAAATTAAAACACCGACACACAAACACCGAAAACACTGAAAACACAAAAAACAGGCTTGTGTGCTAGTATGGTTTTTGAATAAACACATCAGTATTTTAAAAAGTCGATGGGAGGCTGATACAATTTGACTTTTTAAAATACTGATGTGTTTATTCAAAAACCATGCTAGCACACAAGCCTGTTTTTTGATCGTTTACTGAACATCGTCGTTGAGAGTTTTTTCACCAGTATAATGTCCCTCGCTGTTTGAGTCTTTTTTTTTTTTAAGTAATTTTTTCATCTATCATTTTCAACCAAGCAGCAAGAGGTCAAATTTAAGAATAAGTAATAGTTTGTCACGATTTTACGGGGGATAGTCAGAGCGCATTGTCACATCTTAAAGACAGCTTGAACTGGATAAATGGTTAGTCTTCAAACATACCATACGTTCTGCATGTTAGTATATCTGGCCAATTGGTTTAGACCCTACTGCCCTAGACGCATGCTCTCAATAGGGAAGTCACGCTTTGGGAAGAGGTGTTTCATTTCACAGATCCACCTTGATTCTTGTTGTGCTGGCTGAAGGAAGAGGGACGGGGGGAGGAAGTTTCAGAGGATGAAGAAGCAGAAAAATAACTTGTTTTGTAAAACGGGCAGCACGTCAGTTTCAAGGAAAAGATGACACCGTGTTTATGCATGACATGCAAAATATCTTGAAGCCCTACAACCACAAAAAAAAGATTGTGTTAAAAATATGGCAAAAAAGTCGTAATATTGTATAATGTATTGTTTCTTCGAAACAGTGTTAAAATCACAAACTTGCCTTTTAGAGTCGCAGTCTTTTACAAATATTCTGTTTTGTTAAGAGCTACCAAAAACATAGTAAACATTGCAATTATTCCCAAAACAAACTGGGAATGGGGACATCGATAACATCTTTTAATGTTTAATTTTCTTCAGGGCTACCGTAGTGCACATTGATGAACACTTTAAAACAAATATAATGCTTACAAGTGTAAATGAGCCGGATTTTAGCTCTGAGCTAATTTCCATCTGTAGTCCCGTCACATACAGCATATAAGAACATGACATTTATATATATACATACAGCAAAAATAAATACACGATATGCAGAAAGAGCATGAGCAGCATATTCAAGGATGGTACAGTGGTGGTATGACTGTGGCTTTCTGTCAAACACCTGGATAGCTCTCTTGAACAGCTGTTCTATGGGTTTCAGGTGTGTGGCACAAGCAAACGACCAGTTTGTAAAACAGTATTCAATGTGGGATAGAATCATACAGTGGAGGTATGACTTTGCAGCATTGACAGTTAAGAAAAAGGTCTAATTTGTTTAAAATGTTGCAAGTTGAATTTAATGGTATTGGTCACTTTCTGGATATGTTTCTTAAAAAGTCAAGTGCGATTCCAATATGACACTCTCTGTTCAAGATACTTGCACTGGGAGACTAGTTCTATTTCTGCTCCATTTAAAAATACATTGGATCTTTGGCTTACGCTACAAACTTCATCACCTTTTAACAAGAGAGTAAGTATATAAAACGTTATTTTGTATATTTTACACATCAGCAGAAACAGAGAGAGATGGCAGGACACTGTGTTTTAGAGAGAACCCCTCCCCCCTGCGTCAGCAAACGGCTTGCGCGGTAATACCATCGCCCAGATGGTCCGCTTTTAGTTTCCCAGACGGTGCTTGTCAGGACTCTTTTCACTTCTGGCGGCGGGGGGATATTTCCTTCTTCTTCCTCCCCATTGGGGGGTAATGGTGAAAACTCTTCTCTGATCTCGCTTTTTGTTTGCGTTTCTTTGCTTTTTGTTGCAAATATCTTGTACACCGATGGTTTCACAGTATTTTCTTGATTTACTACTTCTTCCGATACAATGGTTGCGTGGAGATCTCTGGAAGACACCAGAGTTAACACAGCCCAATCTCTTGAGGTCAACGTCGCTTTAACACTGTGGGGTCCATACGTTTCTCCATTCTTCAGATTGTAGAAATGCAGTTCATTCGCCATATAGTTGAATACGTATCCCCAAACATGTTCATTTTCCAGAAGCCATTTCTCTTCAAGATCTTCGACCGGAGGTGTTTGAACCCGGCACAGATACTGCATCCGTTTCTTGATTGGCGCTCCGGACGGATGGCGGTAAGTTGTCACAGGCGTCTCGCTGATTAAACCCATATCGAGGCGTCTCTTGGCCATTTTTTCTTTTTGGAAAGATGACTTGATGATTGAAAATGACTGGCTTTTTATCTGCACAGGGTTCTTTTTTTTATCTCACTCCACCCCTTCGGTCTTCTGACGTCACATAATTGGGGCGGGCCCTTCTGTCACTTTTATGCATACTAATGTGATGGAAGCGACATTTTGTTTTAATAGACTTGGGGGCGGGCCCACCTGTCACTTTTTATGCATACTAATGTGATTGAAACATTTTTTATGATACACCATAAGGCGCAACAGTGGGTGCTTTTCACACCTGTGAATACACATCAACCCCCTCCTATCGACGGATCTCACACCTACTTGGGATATCACACCTACTTGAGATCTCACACCTCAATCAAAGGGGAGGCGGGACTTAGCTCATTTGCATAATGGGGGGAGGTGTGACCTGTCACTTTTTTATGCATACTAATGAGACGAAAGTGGGATGAATCTTACTACTGACACCCGTGTCTAAGCAATTCTGTCTGCCTTCCGTGTTCCTGTTGTTATTTACTTCCTCTCTGCCTTCTTCTGATGATTTATCTGTTAGTTTGTGTGTTTAATTCCCATGCATCAAGGTTATTTGCATGTATGTAATTGTTTTTCCTGCACAGTGTAGAGTCTTGTTGTAATGAGAGGGATACAGGTATTTCATAAAATAAACGTGCTCCCTGGAGGTTAGCTACAGAATTGATATCACAATTTAATCGGAGCTGATCACAAGTTGTCATGACTGATCCAGTAATCTCGATGAGCGTTCGGGCTGTGAATAAACAACTTGTGTTTTACTTTTAGGCTGTCTGAAGGTATGGACAGCTATCAAAGCTACTATACATCACATTAAGAACGATGAACAAATAAAAGTCGGACACAAATATATAATTTAAATGATTTATTGAAGTTTGCAATGTTTTGAACAGGCATCCACACAGTCACCTACTTTGTAATGTTCGATACCTCCCTGTGAGCGTCACGATATCGGCCTCTCACCCACAACCTCACATACGAGTACTGAATGTGCAGCAAAGTGATCTTAGGAAGGCAGATATAGCAAAAGATGAACGTAAACGACAAAATACGATGTTTCTTTCCTGGTAAGTCAACAATGGGTCCTCAATGTACACGCCCCGGATTCCTATGACGAAAATAATAGAATGTCGCCAGTTGTCATGACTCAACTTATACTGCAACTCCGGGCTTACGAGAACACTACCACTAAACAAACGGCCGGAATCACTGCCGGGCTTACTGTACATCATAAAATGCCAGTGGCGAGCCGTGACTTTTATACCTAGGCCCTCTGACACCCCCCACCCCTTCCCTCGAAAAAAAAGAAGAGTTATTACGGCTCAGCGTATACTTCAGCGGAATATCAAAACAACGGCCCGGGGTGCAAAACGCATCAATGACCTCTACCACACAAAACAACACCATTTATATAAACACCTATCATGACAGGCACCCACAGCCAAGTAACAATAAAAAATGAATTAATTCGGCACGGCGGCCCACATTGAAAATGACTTTGCCTACCTTTGATGATCAAATCACTGAAACACAAAGTCCATCCTCCTGTCCTTCTGTATGAAGCACTTGATGGCGGGGTCATGCAGCTGACCCCTTTCCCACTCCAGTTTATCATTGTAACGCAATCTTGAAAATGACTCGGTTAATAATTTCGCAACGATGTCATCACTATCACTGACGTGAACCATCATGAAAGAACTTATGCTAATCATAAATCTTTCCATCATAAATCTATCGATTAGATTTATTACTCGAAAATAATAAAAGTAGGGTAGACATGTGGATATTATCCGGCTGAACAAAACGTGCATTTATCTAACAGGTTCGTTTTCCACAGACCTTATTTCCAGCTATTTTCCAAAATCCTATGGAGAAATCTCATTGCTTTTTTGTCGAGGGAATCCGAGCGCAGCTTATTTCCGGGTTTTAGGACGCGTCACTGCACCAGTTGCATAGACCTCACAGCGGGCGGAACTTGTCATAAAGTCCGCGAAAATAAAGCCCACCCATTTAGAGGGAAGATATGATTGGTCAATTGTACTGTCATTTCACATTACTCTCTCGTTCAGTTACTATTAGACCCTCTGGAAAAACGCGATTCTGCGATCGCAGAATTGACCGAATAATCAGCAAAATGGCGCAGATTTTTTAAAAGCCGCATATTTATCAAAAGGCCGCATAATCCCCGCATTTTTCCACACAAAGTTGAGGGGAAAAAAAGTTAACTCGTCTTGACGTGACGTAATCAGCTCGCGCATCACAGAATGTAAACAACACTGTATAGAGTGAACGTGTGGGGCTCACACGATAGAGAAAACACCAAGATGAAAAAATCTAATCCATCTCATTTACCGACGAACATTTCTACTAAAGACCGGGCAAAAAGTGGGGGGAAACTATTCTGCACCCCGTGCAACTGTGTGTTGGAGCATAAGAGAAAATCGATGGTGACAACCCACTTTGATTCATTCAAACATTCGAAAAGGCTTTTTGCTGCTGCGGACAAGAAAGCCAAACAACGCACGTTCACCGAGGCATCAACATCCAAAACCCTTTCGAGGGCTACAATAAACGAAGTGAGTAGCCTACAAGATTGAAGCTGGTCAGATAACGAACGAGTAAATGACAACAGAATGAGGCGGAGAAGTGTGTGTGTGGGGGGGGGGGGGGGGGGGGGGGGGTGTGAGATTAAAATAGCCCAATTGCTTTTACAATAAATAAACATTGAATTTGTTTAACTGAATAGTAAAGGGGTTTAACGTTAGTGGCAGGTTGTGTGTGAGAGAGAATAAATAAGACTTTAAAAAAACTTTAAAAAAATTGTTATTCTTTTTTCCCGCATATTTAGCATATTTCGCAACTTTACGCATATTTCGCAACTTCCAGCAATTTCACCGCATAAAATCATATAAAAACCCTGCATGTTTAATCGCATAATCAAGGATTTTAGCCCGCATAATCAAGGAATTTAGCCCGCATAATTAAGGATTTTTGCCCGCGTTTTTCTGGAGGGTCTATACTATAGCGGGCCCTCTGTGAATCTATAGAGGGACCAACAAGCTCTCACGTCTTCACAGTAACCCTTCACATTACGACAGAAATTGAACAGGCAGATTCGAAGGATTTATTTATTTGGAAATGTTATTTTAAATACAATTAAATCAAGTTATTTAGGTTGAACTAATGAAACATTTAACAACAAAATATTTGTAAAGATATTTTTAAAGAAGTTTTTTTTTTTATGTTTTCAAATATTATTTTTTTGAATATCTTAGGCCCTCACAGAGGGCCTAGAGGGCCCTGACGGCTCGCCACTGTAAGATGCTGACCCGAAGGTCGACGGCCGGAATCAGTGCCAGGCTTACTTACTAACACTAAACAACGGCCGGAATCGCTGCCGGGCTTACTGTACATCATAAGATGCTGACTCGAAGGTCGACGGCGGAATCAGCGCCGAGCTTACGTGAACACTACCACTAAACAAACGGCCGGAATCACTGCCGGCTTACTGTACATCATGAGATGCTGACCCAAAGGTCGACGGCCGAAATCAGTGCCAGGCTTACGTGAACACTACCACTAAACATCACCGACACGATGGTCGATGACCTGCGATGCAGGGTTAAACATTAACACAGATGAACACTACCACTAAAATGCATAAATACCAGGTTTAGGGTTTGAGAGATCTTTGGATGGCCAGCACGGCGCTGATGTCCGGGCGAATGTAGGATGTGAAGGCAGAGGAGGACCACCGTCCAAGTTGTTGTAGGGATGAGGAAGAAATACCTTAATTGGCAGCAGGGTTGGCTGTACCTATCCTGAACAAAAGCCCTGAAATGCTATTAAGACACCACCACCAGTTATATGCATATTTACCATAGGTAAGCTGGAGAGATCTTGGATTGCCAGCACGAGCCGATGTCCGGGCGAAGAGGGAGATGTCGACAATTTAATGCATGAGAGCTGTTAGCTTAAGTACGGTGATGCATGAATATCATAACCTGGCTTATCAGCAGCCATGTGAGCATGAAACCAAATATAAATTAAGTACGATATGCGCAGCATAAAATGATGTACGCTTAGGTAAATACTGAAACATGACCCATGATATAGGACTAGCTTCTATCATCTTACATGAACTTCTCTTTCTCCCTGAAAGAAACCCCCCAAAACCAACGGATGGGGCAGCATCCGTGACTGTGTTGAAGCTCGAAACTGCGTTACTTACTGAGCATTGTAATGGGTAGTAGTTACCCAAACTGCATTAGTAATGCGTTACGTTACTTCGTACGGCAAAGTAATACGTTACTGAAACTCCATACTGTAACACGTTACACCCAACACTGCCTGAACTCACCTTAACCCTGAACTAAAGGCAGCAATGCATATAACGAACATTTCGTGAATTTGTTGCAAACTGCCTCTTGCCAGCGCTACCCCTGACGCCTGTTTTAGAGGTGATGCGCAGGGGAAAGAGGCGAGAGCCTAGCTCTGCAATGAACCTGCTAGCCGCCTATTACGCACTTAGTGTCCAGTACTGGCTACTGAGCCGGGAGGAGAAGTAGCTTCAATGGGATGTAGCTTAAGCCCTGCCTGCCTGCAAGAGGGGTTGTGCTTGAAGCCAGAAATGGGTGAAGCTTTGCATGCGATGAGGACATTCCGCGTGAAGGCCAGAAGCGCCGTATTTAAGCGGCAGCGGCCCTGATGCCAGTGATGCCCTCTCGAGAGACTGAAGGCGTGCGTCAATTGTTTGCGTGAAGTAGGCCATTTCCATTAAAAGCCAGAGGAACTTCTGTGGAGCCGATATCCTTGTCCTTTCCTCCCGCGTCCGGGTTTGCGGGGTGGCCGGCTGGAACCGCTAGCCAGCCGGGGAACGCCGCCTGTAGCTTAATCCGCAAGACTGCGGAGCTGATGAATATATGCCTTGAGCTGGGAAGAAGCCCTGCTGCTGCTGCTTATTGTCACCTGAAATGACAGCTGACGAGAGGGAAGAGCAGATATAAAGTGATTAGCGGGTGCAACGATAGGCTTGTGAGAATGGAGAGAGGAGTGATTGGTTAGCTGGGGAGTGGCACCCCCGATCACTTAATGAGGGAGGAGAGAGCAATGAAGTGACGTGTACTATGAATGAAGAGCTTGGTCTTCCTGATTGAACTTGCGCTGAGCTTCATTTTGCTTGCTAACTCTTTTTCATGCACTCTCCTTGTGTCCTCACGCCTCATTCTTGCTCAACGCTCCAGCCTGGTTTATAGTGTTAAGTGTTTGCAGTGTTTATGACAGCTAGTTTCTTTTGTTAGATTGATGTTTCTCTCCATTATAAAAATATTTGGACAAACATAGAAATCTTTTTTTTTGTTATAGCTAAGCTCCTCAACAATATTTCTACGAACCCCCTGAATCATGCCTGTGGTTAACTGATAGAAAGGAAGAGCAGAACCAGGCCGCTCTGAGAGCATGACGCTCGGCCTGGATCTACCTCGTTATGTGGTTTTGCTCCAACATGTAATGGCTCCTTTTTTGTCCCAGGCTTCAACCTTTCATCAAGCTTCCTGAAAATCGAACAGGAGTTTCCCATAAACCTGCAGACAAACAAACAAAATAAACTAAAAGCATTTCCTTGGTGGACGTCAATCTGTATTAAAATGGTCTTTTCCACAGCCCAATGGTAGCTGCCTTTAATTAAAACTACTTTGCAAGGCTGTCATATCTGTGTGTTTAAAGATGATTGACAGTTGAGAGACCACACTGAAGAATGACCTTTGTAGCAAACCAAATGAAACCAGAGCCTTGCTGACTTTAAATAGCGGGAAAACATGCTGCAGGTGATGTCATTGTCTCCTCAACATTATACTGAGAAGAGGATGACTTGATATTTCTGTTATAGTTCTTGTGTGATCCGATCTATCCCTTTCAACAATGCCAGTGAGTCCTTTTAAAAAGTGGGTCAATGGAGCTATTTTTAGTAGCCATTGCAAACCCCTTTTCACAAACAAGCAAAGGCACAAATTCTGGATGAAACGTCTCATTGAAAACAAATATACAGAGGAATGAATGTGTTCATCTTGCCAGTAAATGGGGTGAACTATTTATCTGGATTCAAAGTTCACCTCCCGGTGGAGATGAGAGGCAGAGTGAGGGCAGGGAGTGACTTGGGGGGGGGGGGGGGGGGGGGGGGGGTGCTTTGCCTCCTGGATTGGCTTTGATAAACTTGGGCTCTCTGTTCTAAAGTGGGCTTCTGTTTCATCATCTCAAGCGTTGAGCTTGCGTGGCTACCTTGCGTGGCTACCTTGTTGTAAATCCTCCTCATTTTCCCGGGTTCCTCTCTCTCCTTTCATTCTGATAGGATCAACTTGAAAGGGAAGTGTTGGCTGCCTTCTCCTGTGTTAGAAGTGACACTGTGGGCGATGATGTGATGGAGGCGTTCCAGAGACAACATCCTCACATGCACCTTACAGGATTAATATTCCACAATTGCGCAAAAAAGTTTGTCAACCAAACAGAGCATGAAGTGGCGTATGTTGGAACTAAATCTGAGCAGAAAATCCTATTTATTCAGGAATGAACGCAAGGATGAAAAATTAAAATTAGGTTTGTTTCAGGATTATACATTGTTAATTATGGCGGGGGCAGCAATGAATTGCTGCTCATATTGCTATCAAACTCAATAAATCATATGAGGCTGTGCACTGCCCCAACACACGGCAAGAGAATGTCAGTGGAGCAGAAAGGGATTTTGCAGCAGAGCAGAAAATGCACTGTATTCCTACAGGCATTGCATGACAAATCTGTAAACTTCCACTAAGTAGAGGTGGAGCATTGTTTGCAGGAATTCCTGAATGGCTGCTTCACCTCAGGCAAAGAAAGGAAACATTAAGAAATGAAGGCCTGAAGTTTAACTTTGACATCAAAATAAAGTGAAATGTTGCTGATGCTTAAAGAAAGAGGTGGCACTTGCATAGCAGGCTTTTGCAGGAGTGACTGAAATAAGTTAACGTTTCCCAGAGGACTTTACCTATATGCTGCTAACACCTCAGAACCTGAGGGAACCTGTGAAGCCATTATATACGCTGGGAGGGAGATCAGTGTTGTAGAACCACAGCAGCAGTGGGCTATCAGGGGCCACAAGTATCAGGGGCCTTCCTGGTCTTTCCCTACACAAACCACTGACAGGGGAAAACAACGACAATGAGACATTAAATGACTAAAAACAAAAACTAAACAAAAACTCAATTTAACTCAAAATGAAAACAAAAAGGGCGCAAAACAACCACCGACAAAATATTGTTACAAAAAGACGAGACAATTACAAAGAGACATGAAACAACTACCAATTGACACAAATCTACTACAAAGACTCACAAAACAAGATTGACAACACACAAAAGACAACATCATGCGGCAAAACAACGAAAGACAAGAAATAGCAAAAAATAAAAAAAGAAGATGGGCTAACACTACAAAGAGACACAAAGAAAAAAACAATAAGAAGCTTAATGTCACAATCTTAGTTTTTGTGTTTAGTTTCCTGTTTTATTTTGACATTTATTTTCTCCTGGTTTCTTACTTCATTTTTTGACCCATGATGTTGTCTCATTGTGTCCACCTGCTGCCCCTGTGTTTCAACCCCCCTCCCCAGCTGTGTGTTGTGATTACTATTGTGTGTATTTAGTCTTGCTTTCACAATAGTTCTCTGTGAGTTTGTCGTCGTTTTTCCCTTGGTTGGGTTCCTGATCGCTTGCCTATGTTCTGGATGTCCCTCGTCTGGCCTCCTCTGAGTGTTCTAGCTTTGTTATGACTTTTCCTTTTGTCTAAACTCGCCTATACCTGCAGTTCTTGTGTTGATTTGTTACCAGCTTTTAATTTAAATGTCTAAACCCTTTAAAGTCTGTGTCCTGCTCCTGAGGTGGTGGGGCCTTCTGCAGTTCTCTTCCCAGGGGCCCATTGTTTCATCATCTACACAGTCTAAAACCTTCATTCTTCTAGTGGCAGAGGTGGTATGTTTCCAGGAATCTCTACCTATATTCCTCACCTCGAGGAAAACCCTGTGATGTAATATCGGGTAAACCTCACATTTCTGTTGTTTGAGGAGTAAATGTTAAATAATATGATGCTTGTATTGCATTCACATTTCCCATAGAGCTGAGGTTATGTAAAGAGTGGACAGGACACTAATAAAGCCCAATACAGAATGCCTTGCTCAAAGGCAGCAGTTAAGAATAAATGTGTTACTTGCCACCCTTAATTCATCAACTCAGATTTGGCTTTCATCCTCCTCCTGTTAGTAGCACATATCAAAGCAATCGTTTCCTGGCGATTTCTCAGTGCCAGTCTCACTCTGAGCTCAAGGCTTAAGTGCTCCTCAGATGACTCAGAAACATCACAATATTTATCATGAATTATCAGCTATTGGTGCCTCCTATTTCAGTGATGTGGGAGCAGTCAGTCCCGCGTGACACTTTTTCAAAGAGAAAAGTTTGGATTGGTAATGACATCTGCCAGGAGGGCTTGTCTGCTTTACAGTCAGAGGTGATGTGATGAAGATGAGACAGAATCAGGATGGCAGAGAGGGAGGAAAGACAGTGAAGAAATATTGACACAAATGCATAGTGAACTGTAGTGTTAGGATCAATATCAATCATATCCATAGACTGTAAAAAGATCATGACACAGTAAAACTGGCTTATAAGCAGTTTGGCTGGAGAGTGGATCGATGTTAAACATCCTGTAATCACACATTTAACATGAGTGTGCTCCCTGTGGTCCGCTCTGTTCTGCTGGGGTTGTCATCACTGGAACAACACTGCCCCTCAGTGGCTGCACCCCCTCTCCCTCTTGGCTGAAGCACACTCACACAGCTCTCAGCCCTGTGTGATATTTTCACCATAACTGAACTAATGAGGATCACTTGAGATTTTTGGCCGTGAGGGAAAAAACGTTGCATTCTTAAATGTGGGGCATTTGTTGCGAAAGACTTGTTTGAGGTGCATGTATATCCCCTTCTGCTGTTATGATTTAATAACATGCCATCTATTATTACCCAAGTGTTTACACAGTTCCTGCTAAGCCTATTTTCCAGCTTTTCTAACTTTACTGTTGCTAGGTTTCAGCTGGAACTATGTAAACATTTTCAAAATACTATTTTGTAACTGTCTGTTCTCTGAAATAGCTCTGCTGGAACAATCTGTCTCGAGTTGACGCTGCAGTATCAGGACCTGTCTGGGCTGGATTAACCTTGCTGGGGGCCTCAGCTGACATGGTCATTTCACTTGAAATAAATGAAGGAATGTAGAATTTGTAAACAAACTAAAGAAGAAAAAAAACCTAGATGTTATGACTGTTTCTGTGAGCCACCTGACCTGAGGTGCTGGTGTCCTTTTGAACTCTAGACTGAGCAAAGCTTTTCTTTCCTCCCCGCTGCATGCTTTCCTCCTATTGGTGCGAATAATGTCCTGTTGGACTGAAAGCTCATATTTGAACAAAAACAAACAGCCATTTTTCTATATTTAGTTTTAAGTACATAGAAAAGCTGTTACATAAGGAGATAAGAAGATGATTTATTTATTCAGTTTTCACATATATAGTTTAACCACACAGTACACAGGTAGGTGCAAACATGCACATGCATTTTTAGTACACACAGTTTTACACTCTATACAGCAGGGGTGTCTTTTTTCAAGGAGGGCCAGATTTGATAATGTGAATATGCCCGGGGGCAAAAAGTCCCTCCTGACATTTTTTAAACATAAGAGTAAAATATGAATACACTGTTAAATAACAATTTCCCTTTTTCACAATTGTGTTTATTTTTTCAAATGGAAATATAGCTAAATATAAGCCACCAAGGCAGGCGTGAACATTTCTACAAATTAATTAATTTGGGAAATATCTTCTCCATCACCGAAATGCAATACAAATTAAATCACAAATCAATTTCCATTTTGGTCGGATATATTTCAGTGGGAGAAACCAGACATGTAAGATGAGTGTGTGTGCAGTGTGTGTGGTTAAAATAGTCAATATATACAGTTCAATCCGCTTTGGCAAGGAGTCCAGTTGGTTATACAACCCAACATAAGTTCGATCCACGTCATACGCCCACAAAAACAGGGCAAATAAAAAAGTCTGCTCCGTTTTTTTACAATATCGGACCGACAGTCAGTATATATACAGTATAGGCTATAATGTCCGAATAGAGAATCTACCTACACCTGAAGAATGCTTATTGTACTTTTATCCATGTTGAGAGTGAATGAGACACAGCACAGGCACAATCTGTACTTATTGATCCACTATCAGCGTCAGTGCACCCCGCTGCCAGATTGTGACAGCGTGTGGTGCTGAATTAGCCAACGTTTGTGGTTTGAAAAAAATTACACCAGCTCACTAAATCATTCAAACCTAATGTTTACTGATATGTGAACAGTAACAAAGTTCAGTTAAAACATTGACAACAAAATCGGAGAAGCCGCTTGATCATGGAGGGCGAGGGGTGGTGGTGCATATGCTGCCACCCCAGTTGGCAGCTTTGTTTTGAAAGAAAAGTTTTGGCTCATCGGACATTAATGAGAGAAAATCCCTAATGTCCGAGTGCAAGTGAATGCAGCACAAGACGCGAGCCTTGGGATTGGGAGCCGAAACACGGTTCCAGGTGAGAACCGATAAGAAAATGCCGGGTACCGGGTACGCATACAAAATATACAATTTTCCGTCTGCGCCGCGGCGACCCGGTGGAATTCAGCGGCGGACTGGCCATCTGTGTGCTCTGGAGAATCACAGAACGGCCGGTCGTCAGCGGGCCGTTGGCGGCCGGCTCAGTACGCTGACGCTGGCACCGCCCTTCATTTTTTAAAACCGCATCATGTAAGTTGCGCTGACAGGCGACAGAGGTCCACAGTTGGCCCCCAGCGAGGCTCCCCCGCCCGCCCTCCCGTAGACAGTTCACGAGCTCAGTCACTTCATATCACCAAAGATGGATCGCAGTAAACGCTCTAAAGTGAGGCTCCACTACACTAAAAAAGACAATGCACAGTGTAATGCCTGTTAATAGCAGGCATAGCTCAGTTAAAATAAAGCACAGCTATTGTGCAATACTGCATGTATATTTTTTATTTGTAAAAATGTCAGTAAAGGAGACATGTCATGGCCATTTCCACTGATCATATTTCCATTGTTGAGGTCTACTAGAATAGATTTATATTGTGCAATTTTCCAAACTCACATTGGTTTCTCATACAGCATCTCTGTAAACTACGTGTATTCACTGAATTTCACTCTCTGCCTTTAACGGCTCGTTGTAGCTCCTATAGCAGGGGTGGGGAACCTTTTTCCTCTCAAGGGCCATTTCAATTTTTACAACATCCTCCGAGGGCCGTACAAATTATTGAACTCAACGTCTGCTTAAAAAACTAAAATCACAGCCCATTCATTTCGCCTTTCTTTCATGCTGTGCAAAGAAAAAGCAACCTCTTAATCCAGATATTTGACCATGACCCGCGCATGCATGCACCGTGGCATGACAACCAAAACAGAAATATATGGACACAAGATGTGTGCAAATGTATTTAGTTTCATATCAATGTGGACATGATTTAAGTGGGGGGGGGATTTTTTTATTTTTAATAATAACTTTTTTTTACTGTCATATTAGTATTTTATACCTGTTTACTTTATTCTCTTATTTTTTTATAACTATAATGATCATATAAAGATGTGCTGATGAACAGATCGCCACTGGGCTTTCAACTAAAGACACAGCCACACAACAACTGCGGCATGTGTACGGCTCCTTATGGTTACTGCAATTTGTGAAGTCCCGGTCCGGAGCCGCGTTCTGGTGCTCTCCGTTAGAACTACACCCCTGTCAGACGCATATCAGACGAGACATATACCACGTGATGACACGTTCGTGTTGTGTTCAAGGACCCTGACCTTGGCCAGGAAAAACAGGCACTCGCTTGTTTAATTATTTTGCGGTCTAGATTTCTTGAATTTTTTTCTTTTTTGCGTGTGTTTATAAATTACCTCGAGGGCCGTACCAAATGATCTCGCGGGCCCTATACGGCCCGGAGGCCGGAGGTTCCCCACCCCTGTCCTATAGGGTTATGGCTTGAAAGGATCCGTCTTGTGTAAATATGACGTCACGTTCTCGTTGTAACTCTCGTTGGAGCGGCTCGGAAACACACCTACAGCAGTAACATGCAACATACACATTAATGCAGCAGTAATATTAATAGAGAAACATCAGACATAATAGTAAAACACTGAAAGGGAACATTGTATTGTACCATGAGCTATCTTGGGACTTTTACTGCGACGACGTTGACTTGCCTGTAAATAAAAAATAAACCATAGTGTTGGTGATCTACAGTGTTGTCATTCTTCTTTGAACAGCAAGACCGCTAACTCCCTATTTCAACAATCACACTCCCTGTCATTGACATAATTAATAGATGGTTTAGCTTCTCACCATCATTTGCTGTGGCCCACTGATGTTAACGATCGTAAGTGAAAGGCTGCCTGCCAAACGTAAACATTCAGCCACGTGACTTGTAAACTATCACGAGAGTTTTACACTAGACGGATCCTTTCTTCTTCTTCTTCTTCTTCTTCTTCTTCTTCTTCTTCTTCTTCTTCTTCTTCTTCTTCTTTTCTTTAATGGCGAATCGCTTCCACTTGGAGCATATATCGCCACCTACTGTTGAGTTATTAAATGTTCATATTAAATCCTTGTCCTCAGACAAGTGCTTTTGAGGAATTTGAAGATCAGCTTGTTTGCTTCATTTCTTGATTTACTTTCGTATATTGCCTTGAAATCCATGTCCTTGATGTTGAGTTGTTCCAGTGCAGTTTTCAGAATGAATCTTTGTCTGTTATAATCCGGGCAGCTAAAAAATACATGATGTATTGTCTCTGGTTGTTGGCAACCATCACAATTGCCATTTGGATGTTTTCCAATCAGATGCAATGATGAGTTTAGTCCAGAGTGTCCCAATTTTATCCTGCTGTTAATGCACTGTTCTCTTCTACTACTCCCCCAAGTGCTTCCTGTTCCTACTTCCCTTTGTATCTGGTATAAATGTCTTCCTTTGGTTTTACTGTCCCATAGTTTTTGCCATTGTTGCTTGATAACCACTTTTGTAAAAGATTTGACTTCTGCTCTACTGATAGGTACCATAATATCAATCTGGTTTGCTTTCAAACCACATTTTGCCAGTTGATCCACTAATCCACTAGCCTCTAATACCCACATGCGCTGGAACCCACACAAATTGAACAACAATTCCCAGATGAACTAACCTAAACATGCTTTGTAAAATTTCATGTAAAATATCCTGACGATATTCTGAAGAGAAGTTGTTTATACTCTCCAGAGCTGCACTGGAGTCAGAGCAAACGACCACTCGCATTGGCTGTATTTCCTCTACCCACTGAAGTGCTAGAGAGATAGCCATCATCTCTACTGTATATACTGCAATGTGATCACTTGTACGCTTTCCCACTTTGACTTTAACTCAGGAACATAAAATGCACAACTAGTAAGACCATTTTCTGGATTTTTGGATCCATCAGTAAATATTTTTATAAAGTGCCCATATTGTTCATGTAGAACAGTGTTCACATAAGCCTGTACATTGATTTTGTTTTTCATTGAATGTAACCGTTTCACTAGTGATACATCTACTATAGGTTGAGGTAGCAACCATGGTGGAACAGCTGATAACAACACCGTCGCACTAATATTCCATTCTTTAACTTTGAATTCCTTACATATTTCCGAAACACAAACACAAAAACTTTCTTTTTTTATTTTGTTACTTTCCCAACTTGTTTGTACAGTTTGTTTAGTAGGGTGAGTATCTTTATGGCCCTGTAGATTTGCCCAGTAATTAACAATTAACTGCTTTCTCCTCAAAGAAATAGGTACTTCTCCGACCTCTACCTGAAGTGCCGACACTGGTGTAGATCTTACTGCCCCACAGCATATCCTTAGTGCTTGTGCCTGGACTCTATCTAATTTTTGAAGAGAAGAATATGCAGCTGAACCATACACTATTAGTCCATATTCTATGGCTGATCTTATTAAGGCTGTGTATACGTTCCTCAAAGCAGCTTTATCAGCCCCCCACTTAGTGCCTGCCAAGCACCTCATAACATTTAAAACCCTTTTACATTTATCTACTACTTTATCAATGTGAGTACTCCATGTGACTCTCTCGTCCAATCATATTCCCAGAAATTGAAATGTCTTCACTTTCTTTAGATCTTGTCCATAAAGTTTTAACCTAACCTCCTCACCTATCCTTTTCCTCGTAAAAAATAAAGTTTCAGTTTTTTCCCCACGTCAGAGACCAGCTTTCAATTTCCGTAATGGCTTCCTGAATCTTAGCTACAATATATTTTATATTTCGGCCCCTTTTCCAAATAGCTCTGCAAAAAGTGACCTACCAATATCAGATCCTACTTGTGTATATATATCATTGATCATGATAGAAAATAAAAGAGGACTGATGACACTCCCCTGCGGGGTTCCATTTTCAACTTCATGCCTTCGAGAATATGACTTGCCAACTCGGACTCTGATGGCACGGCCAAACAAAAAATCCATAATCCAATTATATACATTACCTCCCAGACCCATAATGTCCAGTTTTATTAATAATCCTTCCTTCCACATCATATCGTAAGCTTTTTCCACATCATAGAATACAGCTACAACACACTCCGTATTCGCTTGGGCTTTCCTGACTTCAGACTCCAGGCACAGCAGTGGATCTAAAGTACTCCGCCCTCTTCTAAACCCACTCTGATAAGGAGTCATTAGTTCATTTTTCTCAATGTAGTATGTCAACCTTTCTGTTATCATTCTTTCCATAATTTTACACAAGTGTGATGTCAGAGCTATAGGTCTATAACTGCCTGGACTGGTTGGATCTTTCCCAGGTTTCCTAATAGGAATAATGACTGACTCTTTCCATATCATTGGCAGCTTCCCTTTCTCCCAGATCTTATTGTACATCTCCAGCAGCTTTCCTAATGCAAAATCACTTAATTTGGTCAACATTATATAACATACATTATCTTTCCCAGGAGCAGTCATTTTACACTTACTTAATGCTCTTCTCAACTCTTGAATAGAAAAAGGTATATTTACAACACTCTGCGACGAATGTCTTTTTTCATATACATTAGGATGTTCATCTAACACTTCCTGCCTCCTGATCTTACCTTCTTCTGTCAAATTTTCTGAAGAATGAACTTTGACAACATTTTTAGCTAGAATTTCTGCCTTCTCCAAAGCACAAGTGGCAACTTCCCCTCCAATTTCTAATACTGGCAGATTACTCTGCTGTCTTATTCCCCTCATCTTCTTAATCATTCCCCATACTTTATCTAATGGTGTAGTTCTCCCAATACTTGAACAGAATCCTCTCCAACACTCCCTTTTTGCTCTTTTAACAATGTTCCTTACCTGAGCCTTTTTATAATCTAATAAATTATGTAATGAATGTGTCTTTCTTAGCTTTCCAAACAGCCTGATTTTGTTTCGGATTGCATCATTACATTCTTTGTTCCACCACGGTACCATCTTAACACATTTACTAAGTTTACCAGTTTTATTCCCAATGATTTGATTAGCGCTTTTAATTATATTTGAAATAAATTGCTCATTTATTTCATCAATACTTTCTGCCATATAAATCTGATCCAATTCATTATCGCACAATTTAGCAAACATCTCCCAATTTGCTTTAGAAAAAGTCCATCTCATGATACCGTCTAGCTCAACCACATGATTTATATCAAACTTGATTATAATCGGAAGATGATCACTCCCAATACTGTTATTTGCCAATACTTCCCAACTGCTACCAGAAGCTAATTCACTTGTTACAAGAGTTAGGTCGATCGCAGACTCTGTTCCATCTCTAAAATTGATCCTTGTACCTTGCCCATTATTTAAACAAACTAATTCCTTTGCCTCCTTTAAATCCTCCACCACCTGTCCGTTGTAATCTGTTGATCTCCCTCCCCACATTGTATTATGTGCATTAAAATCACCACACCATATTATTTCATTTCCTTGGCAAAGACTGTCTAATTCCTCTATTTTGAGTTTATTACATGAATTATAAAAATTCAGGACACTAATTTTCCTTTTATTAATCCAAACTTCTACACCCACTATTTCTAAATCATGACTGTTCTTAAATGTTAGCTTACTATAAGACATGACTTCTCTGATAAAGATTGCACATCTCCCTCCCTGGCCATCATTTCTATCTTGTTTTATAGCAGTATATCCCCCAATTATGAAGCCCAAATTAGTCTTCAGCCATGTTTCTTGAATACAAATAACGTCTGGTTTTTCTTTTAACTGATATATATAGGTCTTGAATTATTGTCCATTTGCAATAACGCTTCTAGCATTCCATTGCAGAATGAGAAAAACCATGAATCTATTCATTAATCTGTGAATCATCATTATTGGTGGCAAGCATATCATGTATTATTTCAACGGTTATATCCTTTATCCCCAAAAATTCACCTGCTGCTTCCACTATTGTTTTCAGTCTTGACCTCTTTTTTGTTTGTTGTAAAGCAACATTCACCACTTTTCCAATAAAGGCCACAAATTTGTACTTATTAACAATCAATGCATCCTCTCCTATCACACACTGATGTGAACACTTTGTGGAGCTTTCCTTTGCCTGTGGGAGTTTGGGAAAATCTTTTGAAGAGAACATACTTGCTGCTACTTGGGATTTCCTAGCTATGTTTAGTGAAACCTTTTCTGTTGCTTCAGCATATGAGACTTTATTTTGCACTTTGTATCTCTGCACCTCCTTGGCCTTTTTCTGCACTTCGCAGCCCTGATACGCAGCACTATGTTCCCCACCACAGTTACAACATTTCACCTTAGCACCTGCAGTACAACTACCATATTCATGTTCCCCCGCACATGTTGGACACCTGGGCTTAGTTGCTTTGCACTTGTCTGCCACATGCCCAAACCTTTGGCACTTAAAGCACCGCAGAGGTTTAGGGATGAATTCTCTTACTGGAAAGCTCATGCAACCGATCATTATCTTCTGTTGAATTGTTTCTTCAAACTGAAGAAGAACAGACAAACTATCCACTATCTTACCCTGATACCTATAGGAAGACGCTTAACTACAGTCACTTTTCCCCCTTTAATTTCCTTCTTGAGTTCTTCTATGCCGATTTCTATGGGAACTCCACTGATAACTCCAAGTATTTTCCGATTTGCTCCAGGAACATGGCATTTAATTCGAACTTCATTCAGGGTCTTCATTTTCAGTAACTTTTCCTGTTGTTTTGCATTAATCAATTCAACCAACATCCGTCCTTTGCTCAGAAATCTTGCTTGTTTTATCGATCCAATTTATTTGTGAATTGCTTTAGTCAGGGCCACTGGATGTAGCTTAGCTGCGGATTGCTCACCAAACTCCACAATCACTTTCCACTCTTCATTCTCAATCCTTTTCTTTACTTTCTTCAATTCATTCTGCGAATCAGATTCACTAAGAGTGTCACTTGACATGTCTATCTTCTTTCTTGAAGTCTTTTTCCTTACTTCATTCCATCCTCCTTCTCCTTCAGATGCACTTTCCATATCCTCCTCTCCAGGAATCAAAGACGCCATTCCACCAGCTGCTCTCAATCTCGCTCTCACTTCAACGTTCACTCCAATCTCCGTCTACTCAGTCTCAGCACGTGTGCTCCAAAAGACACAAGCTAACGTCAGCTCTGCTCTCACAACTCAGACGGATCCTTTCTAGCCATAACCCTCCTATGGGCTAGTTGCACAAGATGGCGTCTATCAACTTCCAGCGGCTGGTTGTGAGCCTGAGTACTTCCGGTCTTCGGTGTGGAGTTGTTTGGGGAGTTAGCGATATACATACGATAGATAGAGAGAGAGAGATAGATAGATAAATAGATAGATAGATAGATAGATAGATAGAGAGAGAGAGAGAGAGAGAGAGATAGCAAAATACATAGCATACAGATGGCGATATAGCTACTGATAGATAGCATAGATTGGAACAGTCTACAGCTAAAATTGAAATTGAGCAATTTTATTTCTCTGAATGTTTTTAAAGCACGTCTAAGTGAAATGTTTTCTGAAACTATGGGTATTTGGAAATGTTGATAAGTATGGAAATATGTTGTATGATATCCTCTATTGTTTGTTTTTATGTTGTTTTATGTTTCATGTGGAACTTAAATTGCTGCAGGTCTCCCTTGTAAAAAAGATCTATGATCTCAAGGGACCAATCTGAATAAATAAAGGTTTGAAATTAAATGAAAGATTAGTGTACCACACTACATCATGTTATCATATTGTGGATTTATTATATTATGTATTGTCCTATGTTACTTTTGTGTGCATTTGTTTTGAGGTTATAATTCATTAGTTATATATAATATATATATTAGTTATATTCATTAGCCAATTCTTTTGAAAATGGAAAATGAGCCAAACGCAGCAGCATTTGGATGCACTTCAACCAAAACCCGGGCAGTGATAAAGCGCACCATTTGTAAAGGCAAACTATCCTTTAAAGCAGGGTCAACAAATAATCTCCATCGCCACTTAAAAACACAGTATCTAATATAAAGAGTTGCGTGAATTTCATTCAAGTCAAGACAACTTTAGTTACTTAACACATACAGAGGGTAAATTCAAAGTAGTACATTCACTGACATGGATATGACGCAACCTTGTGTCAGGTTTACAAAGAAGATTATTGACATTAGGTCTGGCAATACAGTCAATCATTATCCTGGTGATTATTTCGCTTATTTTCCCTTCAAAGAGCCATAATTCCCATCACTAATTGCTGCCCAGGCTTGCCCATGCTTTTACCAGCGGTCCGTTCTGGTAGTTGACCAGGAAGCAAGCCACATTGAAGAGCTCCTCAATGCTTCCACACACAGACAGTGGTATGGCTTTGTCAAATAGTTTGTTCTCTTTGACTCTTCGGATGCACCTCTCCACATGCAAACCAGTCTCACGGCATTTCGTGTTCACCAACACGATTTTTAATCTATTGATTCATGTTCACCAACACGATTTCCCCCTTTTTTTCGTGTTGCACAGCACGATTTTAAAAGCAATGTATTTCTATTGGTAGTCTTTCCCCTTTTTTTTCGTGTTGCACAGCACGATTTTAAAAGCAATGTATTTCTGTTGGTAGTCTCACGGCATTACGTGTTATAGGAAGACCGGAAGCTGTGTGGTTCATAAAAACATGTTCTTACTCAATATCAAACCACGATTATTGCTTTTATTTAAAATCGTATAATTTCGGACTTTTGTTGCTGTCTGTGAGGAAAATAAATGGGGCAAATTTTTCCTTCTAATTTGTTATTCTTTTCAAAATAACACACTGTTATTTAGTCAACAATAACACACAATTATCCTTGTTTTTATTTATTTGTTTAATTCTATAATCTCGGGCTTTTTTGCCGTCCTTCAGGAACTGAATTTCAAAATAAAAATAACCGGAAACAGATGTAGGCCTATAAGGGACATTTCGAGCATCATCGAGTTTAGGATGGCCGAAGACACTACACTACCCATAATCCCCAGCTATCATTTAGGACTACAGTCCCCGTGATTAAACTTCAAGTCGGGATTGGATGTTGGAGTGGCAGTGCGCCAAGGTTACGGAATCGAAACTGGATCGAACGCCGCCCCCCCCCCCCCAACAATTAGAAGTTGCTAGTATTAAACACCAATTATTAACCAATTAAAATGAGCCGATTAAACATCTCTCTGACACAGTTTAAACGCATTTCAAGTGGAAGAATTGTTCGTGTCTCCTCTTCGTGTCTCGGGAAGCTGGAAGCTGTATTATTTTCCAAAAATATTTTTTTTTTTTTTTTTTTTAACCATAACGGGTACTTTACACAACATTGAGTCAAACTTATCCTTGTTTTAATCCTTGTTTTATTTATGTTAAATTGTTGTTGTCGGTTAATTTTCCATTTTATTTATTTTGGTTTAAGATATCATTATTTTTTTATTATTATTATGATGTTAGATGTTTAAACTTTTCTGCATTTTAGAAGGCAATATATACTTTTTTGTTTTTGTCCGTAGGCTACTTAGGTTATTAAAGAGTTATCGTGTCAAAATATAGGAAATGTATAAATATTTTATTGTATAATCGGTACAGGAAATTACATCATTCAGAGCACCACCTATTGGCCAAAGACGCTGCCACCGGCATTGCGATCCATCCTCTGACAAAGTAAGTTGGGTCACTAAAGTCTGATACATGTTTTGCTTAGATTTAGTAATTGGGGCTTTTTTTTAAGCCTTTACTCGCATGGTTCATCATTGATACTGAACTGTTCTAAGTCTGAGAAATGCTTTCGCCATAATCAGCAAAGCAACATTAATGGGAAATTATTCTTGCGGGCAGCTAGCTAGCTAGCTCACGTTCAACATAAGCTTAAACTAGTTTAGCTACATTTATATCAGCTCATAAGTGGTGTGTGAAAAATATTTGTCTTAATTACGGCTACATACGTCTGTGTTAAAGTGTGAGTTATACGTTATCTTAATCGCTTTTGTTTAACACATGACAGTACTAACGCTGGCCGACATTTTAATATATGTTTGGGGGGGAGGGGCATAGTCCACGTCCATGTGCTTGTTACGCGTATGAAACAGGAAACACGTAAATGAACTCAGTCTGTCTAAAGTAGTTAAACCGTCACAATGTGCATTTAAAAAAGCTAGTTTCACTACATAATTCCCTTTTTCTGTTCTCTCCTGCAGCTCCTGTACCCACACCACAAACCCATACACTGATTTATACCATCATAAAACCAACGGCACTTTTAAGAGCCAAACTCAACCTATCTCTCTATCTATCTACCTACCTTTCTTATAGTTATTGTCTCTATCTTTTTCTATCATTCATTATCTATTTCTTCATCTATCCCTCTCAATCTTACAATCTGTCTCTCTATCTCTGTTTCTCTCATACAGCAGCTGTTGCATATCTGTTGTGGCTGGCTGGCTGGCTGGCTGGGGCTGGCTGGCTGGGTTGCAATGGCAGCAAAACACAACCCATACCCCAATAATCCCAAATCCAAAGAAGGGAAACGCATGGCTCTTGAGCTGAAGCATGAACACATGCTAGCTGAAGCTAAGGTTGGTGTTTTAACCCATATGACCTCATTCATTTCCAGGGCTCGACATTATAATTGACCCGCTGGCCCGGAAGCACTATTTAGACACCCCGGGCCAGCATAACGTACTTTCCACTTGCCCGCTTGGGCCACTAAAAATATTGTTTAAAAAAAAATGTTTCCTGTGGTATTGGTATTTTGACTATCAATTTAGTTAAATTGTTTCGTTTATCAACGCTACAACATAGCGTTTCGTGAGTCGCTTGTCATTGTTGGGTGAAAAGCAAACAGCTGTTTGCTGCGGAGCGCAGCGCGAGCAGGCTCCCGTGAGCGGGAGCGCGCTCCTTCACTACAGACTATCGCGCCACCTAACCATTCGCCAAAATGTTTTTAATACCAGCGGTAACAAAAAACAATCTTCAAATAAAAGAAAGTCACCGGAGGAGTTAAAGGAGAGTGACAGGGAGCATGAGAAGAAGAGGGAGAGAACGTTTCAGCCAGCTTGATCGATGGAGTTGGCTTCTAGTGGTGCAGTGACGCGTCCTAAAACCCTTTTATAATCTATCGATTAGATTTATGATTCGAAAATTATAAAAGTAGGGTAGACATGTGGAGATTATCCGGCTGAAAAAAACCTGCATTTATCAAACAGGTTCGTTTTCCACAGACTTTATTTCCAGCTATTTTCCAAAACCCTGTGGAGGAGTCCCATTGCTTTTTTGTCGAGGGAACCAGCAGCTTACTTCCTGGTTTTATGACGCATCACTGCACCTCTCAATATGATGCCAAGGTCTTCTGTCGGCTCTTCACATCAATGCCGACCTATGCTGACAAGTCAGTGAAGAGTAGAAAATATAAAAGGTATTGGCTATAGGGAAATGTCCCAGCAGTTTAGGATAATGAAGGTTCTAATCTACTACATAACCATTACATTTCTAACTCCTAATGACGGCAGAAAGCGCATTATATAAATAATAATACTCATAATAATAGCAGAAATGTTTTAACAATGACAACAATATGATTATTTTAATAAACCAAATATGATCAATTGAGGAAAGTGAGGAAGAACTGATGATTCAAATGTTGTAGTACAAGTAGTAATGTAGTTAGCATAAATTACTATTGCAACAAATGTGTTAATTTGCTTCATTATTAGTCGATTTTTTTTGGACGAATGCTCCGGGCCAGTGGTCACAATGGTGGGGCCAGTGATAATACAATTCCACCGGCCCGGAGGGCCAGTGGCATTTTACCCTTAATGTCTACCCCTGATTTCCCACTTGAATTTGGCACTATCTGTTATCCAAAAAATGCTGAACAGGCCAAGAGTAACTAGATTTTGGATCAATGTATAGGGCCTTTGCAAAACGGTTCATCATTACAACATGGGGGGCAGAGGCTTACTAAATAAAGCTTGTTCAACTTGTTTTACTGCATTAGTTGTATATGGTAGGAAAAACTTGAAGCAAAAATGTTCTTCAAGTGAATGAATTTACTTTTATTTGTCCACTGTCATATGGTATCAGTTTATCAGCAACATCAACCTTACATGAGTTGTTACTTGGTCACAGAAAGCAGCTGAGGAGAGGAAACGGGCACGCTCTGTAGGAGACACTTTACAGTCCCCTAAAAGGGGCTGTGTAGGACGTGGCAAGCCGAGAGGGAGGCGTGGAGGGCGACGCCAAGGCTCAGCTACAGGTTGAAATCCCAATTATTTTACATTTTTATGAATTTACTAAGTAAATGGTTGGAAAATCGAATTAAAACACACTAATTGCTTGTTGAGGGTCTACAATAATTCCAATATATAAACGCATAGTGACACTACAGTCGGAGACATTCCCACTGCGGTGTCATAAGAACTATGCTTTATTTAATTTCACAAGCTTTTAAACAATAGGTAGATAATACAAATCATCAGTTATCTGTTGTTAACCCTCTGTGTGATGTTTTACAGTCACATCCCCCCCGACTGAGGGCTTCCAGTCTTCCAGTGTGGAGGTTCTGCGTACTGAACCTTCAGCACAACATGAATTTGGTCAATCACAAAAATGGCTTTAAGTTTAAAACTAAAATCAATTTTTAAATAAATTGTGTTAGTGAGAGAAAATAACCTTATACACAACTGACAGTTCAGGACTCGAACGAGGAATGTAATTCAGTAAAGATATTGGCCAGTTCCATACTGAGCAAAGAAATGATCCTTGATTTTTAGTGTTCATCTTAAATATAGTCATTTACAGTTAAAGTTTCCCATTCTGTTCACAGAAAAGAATATGGAGAGACTCTCTGACATTCTTTCCTCATGTCCTCCTCCTGAGCCTCAAAAAAGCTCTGCCTCATCCTGATCTTTTCGGCAGCAGAAAGCCTCAGAGCGCTGGAAAGAAGCGAGACCACACCACCTACAATGCCTTCTAGAAAAAGAGGCTGTTGGTCATCCCCTGTGTGGCCTCTGCCACGAGCCGGCTGTTATTAGGTGAGATAACATTTACCTTTATTTAAATTACTTTACCTAATTGTAATTTTTCAGTATTAATGCTCAGTGCCCTGCTATTTCAGCTAACATGCATGACTTTTGGGATGTTAGAAAACTGGATACCTAGAGAAAACCCACATGAAAATGAAAGTAATTCTAGGATATTAGAATAATTTTGTATTTCCTCCCAAGGTGTAGAGAGTGTCTCCCCGAGGAGTGGTTCTGTGGAGACTGTGATGTACTTCATCACAAGAACCAGCCACTCCACAACAGGGACAGTTTAATGAATGTTTTTTTTAAACCAATTGGTCCAACAACGTGTGTTGTTAGAGAGGAAGGTGGATATGACACCCATGACCAAGGTATGCTCTCTCAAACTTGCATTTTGATATTCACATGTCTCTTCGGCCAGCATATAATGGTAATTAGTGCTTTTTCTTTTTTTTTTGACAGCTTGCATATTACCAACTGTGAAGGCACCCAACTGCTCCTGTAAAGGCACAAACTTCACTGTGGTACCAGGCAAACCAGTGATTTTAATTACCATCAATGGTAAACAAATATATATATATATATATATTTGGATTTCTATTGAATTGTTGTTATGTTTACTGTTGTGGGCCGAGGCATTGTGCTTCCACTTGGAGTAAAACCTTCATGTAATATCTGTTCATCTTTGACTATTTGTAGATGGAACTGTTGTAAAATGTGTCTTAATTATGTTTATTTACTTGTTCCAATGGCGTTATGACTTGCATCTGCCACTATATGTCTGTCAAACTTGCCAGCAGCAGTGGACCCCCGACTTGAAAGTCCTCCTTAGGAGTGGATACTGGCCAGCTTCGGTCAGTATTTCCACACTTTACACCTTGGACCTCCTGAGCTCCTTTGAAGAGCTCAAGGTAATCTCTCCGGGATTCTCCAGACAGGCCTTTGCAAAGCTGCTGGAGCATCGCACAAAGTGTGGAGGAAGAGTAAGTGTAAATATTCTTTACCATATTATACATTATAACATTTCCGTAAATAGACAAAATCACAGCAATATATGTAATTATCTTCCAGTCTGGACCTGTCAACGGAGATGCACTGCAGCGCAGCTTTCTGGAGTTCTCCTATGCCTCGTATGAGGAAGACCAGCTCTGCTGTGGTGCTCCTTTCATCTGCCCTGCCTGCACGCCGGGGATGTTGGCTGTTTCTGCCGATGGAAACAGGAAGCTGTATCGCTTTCGGCGAAGTGGAAGGTGCTGTTTTTACAATGTTGTTATTTAACTTTTTTGATTACTGTTTATATTTCATGGATATATTTGCTCATCTTTTTTTCCTCAGTTCTGATGGCAGCGCCTTTTTTAATGGGCTCTTTGTAGCAGAAGACAGCGCGGTGGCTGCATTTGTCGACAAAATACAGAGATCACTGAAAAATGCAAGTTTTTATTCGTCATTTTACCTTATAGGTATATCACAAAAATAGCCATGTATATCCGACCCTGACTTTCTTAAAATTCAGCTACTTCTCCTTACCATCTACTCCAAAATCAGATAATTAGAACAAATGGTGTAGATCGTGATTCCATTGCTTTTAACTGATGATGTCATGATGATTCAATGGAGCCTGAATACCTGCATTGAGACCCTCACCCTGCACCCTGAGTCTCAACTCTGTGTTTTTCAAGCCTTTCCCTGTTTTTTTGTATTAAACAAAACATTAAGCTTTCCCAATGGTGTGGTTTTCGTTTTGTGAAAAAGTGCAAATGCAGTGTTTGTATATAATTACCTCACATATTTTTTTGCTGTTGGTCGTGAAATTGCTCCTGCTGACTTGAGCCAGCCATTTTTTCCTGCGCTCTGTGTCAGTGGGGAAGCCGTACATTCGTACTCCTTTCTCTGAGCGATTTGAGCATCCCCAGGCAGCACAGCAAACCATGGTGGCGAGTAGGAGGCAGCACAGCAAACCAGGACAACACGGAGGAAAAGGCACAGACAAACTGCATGATATGCAGTGTTTCCCCTAGGTTTACTGCCTTGGCAGGGTGCTGCTCGGGTACCTCGAAAAAAAAATTCGGGGCACCCAGATTTTTTTTATCCTTTGGAGCAGAGAGAGGGGCTGTGGATTATTGTTATTGATATCGTACAGTAACAAAGTATTTGTACATTAAAAAGTAATAAAGTACAGTGTTACTCTGTACTTTATTACTTTAATTCAAACTGTATTCCCTTCTTATCATGTAGCCTACACTTCTTCCTTTCATTGATACATTTAAATCACCTGACTACAGCATATAACATACCTGCTGCAACCCTGTGCTGCTGCTGCTTCTCTCTGCCTCATCCTCTATTGCTGGACGCAGCTCCACCTCATCTGATCTCTGATATGAAAGCAATCGTGTTATGATCATATTGAGCTATTGGTGTGAGTCTAACATTAAACAAGCAGTCTGCTTGTCATACATTGCTGACGATACATTTTAAGTGGCAATTTGTTGAGTCACTGCCGCTAAATGTCGGTAGCATCAAGCTAGCAAATCCTGCATTAGCCTCACATCAACAAGTGACAGAACATCCAATTATCCTGAGCTAATTTACTGAATAAACCAACTCACATCTCCTGTCTTTTTTTTCACCCAACTCATTAGACTATTCTTCTGCTGGCGTTTGATTGTTGTTTTCTGTCAAATTCAATACTGTAGTTCAAAACCGCGGTACCTGCTCACCATCTGTGAGCTATTTTTAGAATGCGCACGCTACGTTCGTTGTCGCGTTCGCGCGCGTCCACCTGGGCAGGCTGTGTGTGTCCTTCTCCTGTGACGATAACGGCTTGCGGTTAAAAAATAATAATAAACAAAATTGAAACTGGGGGGACACACAAACGGGCAGACTGCAGAGCTGTTGTTCTCCTCCTTTCCTCCGCTCTTGTCTCTGATTGTGAGTGTGTGCATTCTCGTGAGTGTGTGTGTGTGGGGGGGGGGAGCCCCGCCCTTCAGAAACAGAGCGGAGGGAGAATGTGAATATGCAAGGCTGTGGACACTGAAACATGCACATTGGATAAATAACATAGGCGTTTAGTTTATTTAATAAAAGAGCACATGTTCAATGTGAAAGTGACCGTAGATATATTACTTCAGTTGCAATTTGGTGCTATATATATATATTTTTTTTTAAATAATAAAAAAAAAAAATGTAAATAAAAAAAAAAAAAAAAAAAAACCTTGAATTTTCAGGCAGGGCGCGGGGCTCCGTTGGCAGGGCGCAGCGCCCCGCCAAGACAATGGTAGGGGAAACACTGATATGCTATTCAATTTTTATTGAATTCCATGTATTTGCAATGGATGTTCCTAAAACAACACATTTAACATCATCATCATGCTGCTGCTGCTAGTCCTTTGATAGTCACCTGTCGGTCTCCTGTCCTTTCTGAAAGCCATAAAGATGACATTAGTCATTTAGATAACTTGTGTCCTCAATTACCATGGGATTACTGAAACTACCATGAATTTAAGAAAATGGTAGAAATTAATCTAATCTGAATTTTGAAGCATTCCTTTAGATCCCCTCCCTCTAAATATATCAATAAACATTAGAAAGTGATGCTCCTGACTACCATACAAGTTTAAGAAGATAATATTGGTTTGAAAGAATTCAAAGCTATAAACAGCAACAGGCTCTTCAACCAAGGCACTGTTAGCCTAACATGTAAACTAGTTGTTCACACTAATCCTAATATTATCACTTAATATTAGCAAATTCTATTTTATTTTTTAAAACATATTGAAGTAAATACATACACATCGATTTGTTGTGTAAATATTGCAAATCAAAACCTTTATTCACTAATAATTACCAAAAATCGTAGTTCTATCTCCTGTTATCAATGCATTCACATTGCCCGCCATGAACTTCCGGGGAACGATCCTCGTCTACATGAACCACGTGACGATAACCGATTTTGGACTTCCGCTGTCGTAACTCTTCTATCTATATGGCGCTAGACAACCCATCCATGGACAAACCCTGTGATAGTCCTCAAGCTCTGATTGGATGTTTGAGTGTGCGCCGAGGGTTACGCCGAGCGTCGAACAGCACTTTGAAATGGGATGGAACCACGGCAGACTGTCCAAAACTGGATTTGAACCAATGCCAATGTTCTATGGCACGTCTCTGCGGGGAATTGTAGTTTTAAAAGACGTTTTCATATTACCCATAATAAGAAGTTGCCAGTATTAAACTGTGTACATCCCTGGAGGTTTAGGGGATAGGAAACACTCACATTTAAAACATATAATTAATAAATAGGGGAAATTGCTTGTGCCCATAATGGGCAGCATTAATATGTAATATATATTATATAATATAAATAATATATATATATATATATATAATATAAATAATAAAGCTCTTCTGACCTTAGCTGTCATGTGGGTATATATACCCACATGCCAGCTAAGGTCAGAAGAGCTTTATTTAACAGCTCGTCTTATGTCTGTGACCCCTCCTGTTGTAAATTGATGAGCCTGAAACATGCACTTGTCAAGGTTCAGAGGCAAATTTTGCAAATATGGCAGTAGCCATCGATCATCTTAAGATAAGATATACTTTATTGATCCCAAGTTGGAAACATTTGCGTTACATCAGCATGTGTAACAGTTGTAAATATGCAGTGGTGTTTATTTGTAAATCATTTAGTATAATCACACAAATTCTGTGTTTTCTATTGAATAATTCTGTATTCTTTATTAATTGAATGTTCAATACCTGACAAGGTCGGAGATGAACAACTTGGGTCACAGGTTCCTCAACAGTGCATTACAAGACATCTATCAATATGTGTGTATACCTCCACCCTTAAACTGTCATATTCTGCACATTTCTTATACTATCTACATACATCTTATAAGAGTATAATACATATGTATAATATCAGTTAAAATAAGTGCTTAAACATACAGTAGTTAACATTGCAGGAAAGCAATATATTAGTACTTTGTCAGGCTTAATATTTATACCCCCAAAGCTTTTTTCTTATTCAAAATAAGACCTTAACCTAATTCTTTAATGTTTAAATAAAGCCTTATTAGTTTGTCTGTCTGTGTCTCCTATTAATATCTAATAATAAAAATGATAAATTTCAATAACGTGCTTTAACCACTAGGTGTCCCTTTCTATCAGCTGTGCACCGTTATGGTGTAAATATACCAATATACCGATTGGATCAAATATAAAAGTCAGCCGAATTAGTATTGATACTGCGAGGAGTTGACCGTCCGTCAACATGTGACCGGTTGGGAGTGAGAACGTGTTGTGTACAGAGTTATTGCAGTGGGCAGGAATGTTTTCCTGTATCGGTTCCTGTGACAGCGGAGCCGCAGCATTCTGTTGGAGAAGGAGCTCCTGTCTGTCCAGGTGGGGGGGGGGGGTTATCTGTCTGTCCAGCTGCAGGTGGAGAGGATAGGTGGGGTTACCCATGATAGAACCAGAGTAAGGTTTTTTTGGCTTACACGCCTTTCATCGTAGTGGAAAATGTTGTCTTATGCAATATGTTTGGATAGTTTCACCATTGAAATGCGTTTGATAGCACTAGGTGCTCTGGTGCCAAAATTGTGGCCCTAAAAAAATATCAACTATTCATTTGTATGGCATCCAGAGCTTCCACATTTTAGGGAATATGTTTTTTGATTTAAAATATCATCAATGTCATAAGCAATGGTTACATTAAAACCCTCCTCTTGTATTCGCTCCCCCCCCTTACTTTGGTGTTCGCTGTCAAATTTGACCGGTCCTGTTTTAACTGCTATTACATTAACACAAAAACCATGAATCATCATCAAATTTCATTCATTTCATCAACATTGTATGTTGAGTTGGCACCTCAGCTCAAAACATACAAAAACACAGAAGAATAGAAAGTTAACCCATTGAAATGATATGAGAGCAATGCTACAAACTACAATTCCCATTAGATACGCGCCCAACAATCGTTACGAAGTACACAGAGCTGACATATTTGTAGTTCTTCCGGCGTGTGTGCGTGGACTCGTTCGACTTGTCTTTCTAGGCTCCATTCCCTTTCAGAAATCCGTCAATCGGGCGCGATCCGAAACCAAACCCTGTGTTTAAAAAAATATAAAATACAAATTTGCACTTTTGCCTCCTTAGCAACGGCAGTATCGTTTGGGTGGCGATCTGAGTTCGGGTACCGTATCTGTGACGTGACAAAGGGTCGCCGTGACAACGTGGTGATGAGATGTGGATAACTTTCCAGATAAAGACCATCCTGATACTCGAGTTGTGGTTTTCAATAAGTGAAAAAGAAAATTCAAGGTAATCAATACCATTTTAATATCTCAAGCATTTGTCCCCAAAAGCTTTCAAATGTAGTAGCAAAACCAGTGATCCAGATCAGGATCATTTGAATTAGGCCTATAATTAAATGATATAATAATAATACATTTTATTTTTAGAGCGCTTTTCTGAAACCCAAAGACGCTTTATATGCAAGCCTACCTCCAAAGCGTTATACTTCGGAAGTTAAACAAATTAGATAAGGCAGTGGATGGCAAAGTACCAGATTTCACACATGAATATGCTTAAAATAGGTTATGGTGTTCCTATCACTGACAATGAAATCATGTAGTATTTCAACTGTAATTTCCTAAAAAGTCAAATGCATTTTGGTGGAGGTTTTCATCTTATTTCTAATAGAAACATATTAAATATGACTCAAATGGAGCATATAAACAAGAGAATAAACGTGCAAAAACAAAACTGGTGTTCAAATAACAGATTTTATTTTTATGCATTATCCCGGAGAACTCTTCGGCTGCCAGGAATGAGCCCACTCCTTGCCACTGAAAACAGAATGGAATAATGTTAGTTACAGTTACTGGTTTCGTCTTTCCGAAAAGCATAAACCATGTGTGAAGCAAACATCTTATAACTCAATTTATATAAGTAAATGTTTCATTTACCATTTAGAAAAAGTGAACATAGAAATGAAAACAAATGTTCTGACAAACAATAAAAACAAACAAAAACACATACATTAACAACAATGAAGTTAAACAAACATTTGTTCCTACACTACTTCAGCTGCTTCAGAATAACAGCAGTGAAATATATAAGAGGACTGGTGGTAGATTTGGATGTTTTGCATTTGTTAAATATCATGTGTTTGTTCTCCAACATGGGACTACATCAGATGACATGAAGCCAAGTAACTGGAAGATATATACCATACTGGACAGGGCTCCCACTCCACCAACATTTCTGCTTTTCCCTATCAATAGAAGAAAACAAATCTCTAATTTCGGAAAGACCAAACGCATATTAGCTATTTAGCAAACATTTGTGTTGGAAGTTTGGAAATCATAAAGCATACCCTATGCATTACTTTTATTCCCGTCTAACCTTTCTCATTCTTTCTTTTATTACACTCCTGATGGGGAACGTTTCTAGGCGAGTGTGGTAGGAGCAATCTGTGAACATCAAAGCAGGTTCCACATACAGTATTAGTCATATTAGAAATAAAATAAATACAACTATGAACACTTAAGTAGCAACCAGACTTGCACGATGAAAAGTGACCACACTGTTATCACTGGTCAAAAGTTACTGTATACATCATTGAAATGGAACCAAGCTGCTCTCAGTCCTAACATGGGATGCTTGTTTGAATGGCCATACCACTGCTGAGCCTGAGATGACCAAAGAAAATACTGCACTGCTGTTTCCTTTACTGCCTAGCATTCTCATCACCACCGTATCAACTATGACTGTATGTATTTTAGTCTAATTAGACAATTAAAGCCCTTTGGATTTTTGGATAATGTATCAGTTATAGTTATTAGTCACAATATAGCATTGTTAACTCACTGAAGAAGCATCAATCACTGCGTTTACATGCACTTTGCTAAAGTACAAGTCGATATATTTATTAGAATACCAATCAATTCGACTCATGCAAATGTTTATAATCATAATCAGTCAAAATACTTAATACTGTTAATATACCTGACTTTTTCTTTTTGCGTCTAGGACCAAGTACTGTGTCCCTCACGGACCCTGTCCTGACAGCTGTGGGTTGAAGAAGAAATATTACTATATACATACAGTATACCAAGTTAAGCTTAAACTCAAGTTTCAAATACATCCCACAAATGCAGCATCACATGATGCAATAGGTGTTAGATACAGATATCTTTTTGTTATTGCGATTTAATTGAGGTTGATCTATGAAGTCTAGGTGTTTTGTTGTCTTGCCTATATAATTGACTCCATACTTTATGTGTAAGGAATAGTTTGATAAATATTAACATGTTGTGCTGTAACGTTAAATGAATTTAACTTTGATTCAAAAACCTAAGTTTATTCCCCGTATGTTCATTATGGGACAGTGTCGTATCTAAATGCAGTTCTTGAGTATAAAGTTGAAATATGCTGCATGACGTTGTTGCATGAGTTGCTTCGAAGTTTACCCCTATGGTCAGGGATTGCTTTAGGTAGACCACAATATTAATGATATCAACCTGTCGTACAATATATGGACATGAGCCAAATCATTTTGATGTAATCGACCTACTGCCCAACGCTACAATGTAAGACCCTTTCTGTGTGTAAACCAAATCACATAGGAGTTTTATTTTGTGATTTATCAAATGTAAAGTAAGCCTGCTGTTGCTTTGCATTTTTGTGTGAAAAAGGTATAACCATATAGTAACCACATGTCTGTTCAGGAACGAAAGACTGTATTTTTCTAAACGTTTAATATTTATTTATATCCGAGTACCTAAGGATATACACATACCCAAGTATCCCATTTTCCTTTCATATTTATGAAGTTGTAGGTGAAATTGTTATTTAGATTAAGCTATTGTTGTTATTATTATTTACCTATTGCAACAATCATTATTCCCAAAAATGCAAGAAGTGCAATTAGGTGTTTTGAGATATTGTAGAAGCATGACTTGTCAACAAGTTACCTACAATAATGTTTTAGGAAAATATCGGAAAACACTCTTGACTTTTATAAATATAAAAGCTGCAAATCTCAGAGAACAAATGTCACTGTGTGTGCTGTGTGCTCTGCATGTGTGACCATTAAAGAGCGTTTCATCCCTCAGATTCTATCTATCTATTTTATTACCTGGCCCCTCCGTGATGGTAGCCTGTCTCACATCATCCCGCTGGGGCTGCTCCTCCTGCCCCACCTCTATGATGGTGCACTGCTTCACGGGGGGGGGTCTTCAGCACCTCCACCTGCATGGTGCTTGTCTCTGGCACCTGGCTCTCTGTGGTCCCTGCCTCCTGCCAGTTGTTTTCTGGTTCAGATGGGTCACAGGGTGTGAGGTTCAGCGTGACTGTCTCTTCCTCAGGATCTTCCGCAACCCCCTGGCCAGTGGAGTCCTGTGTCCAACCTGTGCAAGTTAAACAAATGTTGGTCTTGACTTGCTTAAGACAAAGAGGTTAACTCATATATCTAGAAATAAGAAATACAGCGTGCTTAAGGTATGTTTCCAGACAGGGTCAAAAATATACTCGTCATGTCATAGGACTGTGTGCAGTCAAAGTTAATAGCAGAGAAATAGTGGTATTTATCCAGTCAACCATTTATGGTTTTGTTTTTGCGATATTATTCTTCCGATTTGTGTCTACATTCCATGTGATGTGACATGTCAATTTGTCGGTAGACAACATATAGACGTGTGCATGTATGTTCCCTTACATTATTTACATCCACACATTTTGTTCAGAATTTATGAAACTGACGCGAACGTGTTTTGCATAAGTGCAATCAAATAAGTAGCAAGTCGCTTTGGATAAAAACATAAATGTAATGTAAAGGGACCTCTGGATGCACTGGATAACTGCTTTTGTTTACAACCCGAGAAACATGACCTTAATACAGAACTGCCAAACTGAATATGTGGTCAACTGGGATCGTCTTCATGTATTGTGCTCTTACCATTAACCTCAAAATATTTCTCCCTTTTGGGCGTTGATAAAGGAAACCGTTTAGGAACGGTTTGCTAAAAGGAAATTGCTTAAGGGATGGCTCAAGCCTAAACATACATTTCAGTCATCAAACCTAACTACCTTGACATTAACAACTTTACAACTTTCAATTTGTATACAATGAATGCGCAAGTGGTAGCACAATACCCCAAAATGTTTTTTCAAATTCACGTAAACTTGCCTAACTATTTCCTGATAAATAACAGTTAAATGTCCACAAGTCCCCTCTGCAGAGTAAGCCATGTCTCATTAGGCTACATACTCAGTGTTTAAAAATGTATTTATTGTATGTAGTTTGCTAAAATAATAAACAGTCAAACGTTGTCCATATCCCTAAATATTTTGCAATTACTTTCAACTTTTGTAATACTTTGCAGCTAAAAATAGTGACAGTTAACAGGTAGAAAGGATGTGTGTTAGTTGTCTCACAAAAATATAGTTTGCCAAACCCAAATAAATGGCTCGAATGACTGCTTTCTGGCTGTATCAAAGGATAAATACTGGATCAAGTTGTTGTCCCACAAGATTTGGATGGATTGAAAACAGTCTCTGTAAGTTGTTGTTAACTTAACTGACTTTATTAAATGAGTTGATCCAAACTCATTCCATATAACTGTGTTGGTTATAAGGAAATGTTAAGCTCTCCATTGATACAAACATTTTGTGTACACAATACTGTGAACTGTGAAGATATAGTGCAAGCATCTCACCTTCACAAAGGTACTCATAAAAAGTGCCTATCTTGTCAAGGTAATCCTGGGCATAGCCGGTCAGTGTGCAGCGAGGGGTTAGGATTTCACATTTGACGTCCTTCTTCCTGGTCTCCTTGCCAAGAAGCAGCACTGGTTTAAAGCCAATGGCATGGAGTTTCTCAAGCTGTAATGACAAAATAATATATTTACTGTTTAAAGAAATGGGAAGGAAACATCAACAACAACAACTATATAACTACATCTATAACATTACTGATGACAGCATCTAGTTGTATGCCATTCATAAACCTAGATGCTGAGTTAAGCTTTTGCAGAATCATGTATTTACCAGGAAGGGTTACACAGTAGAAGCAGAAAATATTTTATAGACAAACACAAAATACAAATAAATCAGTATCCTGAGTCCCAGTTCAAACCCTGATAATCTTAAAGTTAAAGTACAATAAGATACAAATGTGTGACCACTCAACAATTAATAGTTAACACTTACAATGACTATTGCATAATTAAAAATTTAACACAATCCAAGCATAGCTTGACACTGTTGAAATTGAAATTGCGTGCTACGATGTAAAACGTTCCCGTATGTTGTGGCTGTAGTCGTAAGAGTAATATAGAGTAGTAACATACAATTATGTAGTCTTATTAAAGGTGGGGTAGGTAAGTTTGAAAAACCGTCTCGAGATACACTTTTTGTTATAGTCCATGGAATGCTCTTAACATCCCGATAGCAATGAATATCTTAAGTGCTTTGACAAAAAATCCATAAAAAAATGTCATCTGTGAAAGCCGTAATACTGTAAAAAGCACGACCAATCATCTAAGCCGGCCGGCTAAAGTAATTGGATGGCCTACCTGCCTGTCAGCCTTCGATCTGTGCACAAACTTATCTCGTGCCCTCATTGGTCATGTGCGCGTTCGTGTGTGTTGGAGGAGGGGCTCTATAAGGAAGTGGCAGATTTTCTCCGGTTGTGTATTTTCAAATTCTAGCGATCTCGAGCCGGTTTGTCAAACTTACATACCCTACCTTTAAGGTCTAAAAGTGTGTACATAAGCAAGAATGGAACACAACATGGAAGTGAAGGAAGTGCTCTGTTTGTTTAAATGTGTAGTTCAATTAAAATAGTGTCCCTTGGCTCTTAGATAAGAGTAGTTTTAAAATTGAAAGAAAAGAGAATATTAAATAATACCTTTGCAATAATATCTATATTTGAAGTTGATATCAAAATGTATATTGGTTAATAAGATACAAACATCATTAAGAAATAAATGTATATAAAAACAACATTCAACTTGATCCTGGCCCAATATATTGGCAAACAGTCAGGGTCCGTCTGTGTCAGTTCTTTGGTGTCAGCTTGGTGTGTCCGGGCCTTAACATACAGTAAAAAGTGTACATACCAAGACAATGGCTTCATCCTTGATGGAAGCAATGTTGTGGTTCTTCTTCCGCCCTGACACCCAACCCCCTCGCTTCTCATCAAACCTCTTGAGCTTCTTCTCAAGGCGCTGCTTTTTTGGCTGCTCCTTAAGGCAATGTCCACAGATCTTCTGTGCACAAAATAAAATGTTCTGACAGAAGGGACATGTCTTTTTTGTAGACCCACCTGGCATGATTAACACGGGATTACAAACAAACAGACAGACTGACAAACACAGGAAAGTAGAGAAGTACACAGCATAGATAGAAGGGTGAATAAAGCAATAGATGATAGATATAAGAGAGCTAGATAGGGAGATAGGTTGAGTTTGGCTCTTAAAAGTGCCGTTGGTTTTATGATGGTGTAGATCAGTGTATGTGTATGTGGTGTGGGTACGGGAGCTGCAGGAGAGAACAGAAAAAGTGAATTATGTAGTGAAACTAGCTTTTTTAAATGCACATTGTGACGGTTTAACTACTTTAGACAGACTGAGTTCATTTACGTGTTTCCTGTTTCATACGCGTAACAAGCACATGGAAGGGGACTATGCCCCTCCCCCCCAAACATATATTAAAATGTCGGCCAGCGTTAGTACTGTCATTTGTAAAACAAAAGCGATTAAGATAACGTATAACTCACACTTTAACACCGACGTATGTAGCCGTAATTAAGACAAATATGTTTCACACACCACTTATGAGCTGACATAAATGTAGCTAAACTAGTTTAAGCTTATGTTGAACGTGAGCTAGCTAGCTAGCCGCCCGCAAGAATAATTTCACATTAATGTTGCTTTGCTGATTATGGCGAAAGCATTTCTCAGACTTAGAACAGTTCAGTATGTATGATGAACCATGCGAGTAAAGGCTTAAAAAAAAGCCCCAATTATTAAATCTAAGCAAAACATGTATCAGACTTTAGTGACCCAACTTACTTTGTGTGAGGATGGATCGCAATGCTGGTGGCAGCGTCTTTGGCCAATAGGTGGTGCTCTGAATGATGTAATCTCCTGTACCGATTATACAATAAAATATAAATACATTTCCTATATTTTGACACGATAACTCTTTAATAACCTAAGTAGCCTACGGACAAAAACAAAAAAGTATATATTGCCTTATAAAATGCAGAAAAGTTTAAACATCTAACATGATAATAATAAATACAAAATAATGATATCTTAAACCAAAATAAACAAAATGGAAAATTAACCGACAATAACAATTTAACATAAATAAAACAAGGATCTGTCGCCCGGGTCTGGTCCGTCGAGACCCTCTGCCTTCACTGCCACCCTTCTGGCAGCGCACCCGACCCCATCACTGTTTCCCGTAGGTGGTGGGCCCACGGGACGGAGAAGCGGAGGTGTTGCCCACGTCGCCTTTTCGGGCTGTGCCCGGCCGGGTTCCGTGGCAAGCCCAGCCACCAGACGCTCGCCGACAAGTCCTCCTTCTGGGCCTGGCTCCAGAAGGCGACCCCGGGCTTCCTCCGGGCCGGGTATCCTCACTTCGTGTGTCGTCTTTCATGAGGTCTTGTGAACCAATCTTAGTCTTGCCCCTTGCCTGAGACCAATTTGCCATGGGAGACCCTACCAGGAACACAAGGTTCCAGACAACACAGCCCCCAGGTTCATCAGGGCACACAAACCTCTCTACCACGGTAAGGTGCTGCTTCTTCAGAGCCGGCGACAGAAGCTGTCTTTGGGGACGTGGAACGTCACCTCTCTGGGGGGGAAGGAGTCGGAGCTTGTGCGGGAGGTGGAGCGTTACCAGTTGGATCTGGTTGGGCTCACCTCTACGCACAGCGTCGGCTCTGGAACCTTACTTCTGGGTAGGGGTTGGACTCTATTCTTCTCCGGAGTTGCTCAAGGTGTGAGGCGCCGGGCGGGTGTGGGGATACTCACAAGTCCCCGGTTGGGTGCTTCGTTGTTGGAGTCTACCCCAGTGGACGAGAGGGTCGCCTCCCTACGCCTGCGGGTTATGGGGGGGAAAACTCTGACTGTTGTGTGTGCTTATGCACCCAACAGCAGTTCAGAGTATACAGCCTTCTTGGAGACCCTGGAAAGAGTCCTGTATGGGGCTCCTTAAGGGGACTCTTTAATCTGGCTGGAAGACTTCAACGCACATGTGGGCAATGATGGAGACACTTGGAGGGGAGTGATTGGGAGGAACGGCCCCCCTGATCTGAACCGGAGTGGTGGTTTGATACTGGACTTCTGTGCTAGTCATGGATTGGCCATAACAAACACCATGTTCGAACATAAGGATGCTCATAAGTGTACGTGGTACCAGAGCACCCTAGGCAGAAGGTCCATAATCGATTTCGTTATCGTATCATCGGACCTGAGGCCGTATGTTTTGGACACTCGGGTAAAGAGAGGGGCGGAGTTGTCAACTGATCACCATCTGGTGGTGAGTTGGGTCGAGTGGCGGGGGAAGCCTCTGGATAGACCTGGTAAGCCCAAACGTGTAGTTCGGGTGAACTGGGAACGTCTGGAGGAGGCCCAAGTTCAGGAGGCCTTCAACTCACACCTCCGGCGGAGCTTTTCGGGCATTCCTGTGGAGGTTGGGGACATTGAACCAGAGTGGTCGGTGTTCAAAGCCTCTATTGCCGAAGCCGCGGCAGGGGGGCTGTGGTCTAAAGGTCCTAGGTGCCTCAAGGGGCGGTAACCCTCGAACCTCATGATGGACACCGGTGGTCAGGGAAGCCGTCCGACTGAAGATGGAGGCCTTCAGGGATTTGTTATCCCGGGGGACTCCCGAGGCAGTGTCAAGGTACCGACAGGCCCGAAGGGCAGCAGCCTCAGCCGTGGCCGAGGCAAAGCAGCGGGTGTGGGAGAAGTTCGGAGAAGACATGGAGAAGGACTTTCGGGCAGCACCAAAGTTGTTCTGGAAAACTGTCCGACACCTCAGGAGGAGGAAGCAGGGAACCATCCAAGCTGTGTACAGTAAGGATGGGACGTTGTTGACCTCAACTGATGGAGTGTTAGGGCGTTGGAAGGAGCACTTTGAGGAACTCCTGAACCCGACAACTCCGCCCTCTATGTTAGAGGCAGAGCTGGAGTATGACGGGGGATCGACACCAATCTCCCGGGGGGAGGTCACTGAGGTCGTCAAACAACTTCACAGTGGCAAAGCCCCCGAGGGTGGATGAGATCCGCCCAGAAATGCTGAAGGCTCTGCGTGTTGAGGGACTGTCATGGTTGACACGTCTCATCAACGTTGCGTGGAAGTCGGAAACAGTACCGAAGGAGTGGCAGACCGGGGTGGTGGTTCCCCTTTTTAAAAAGGGGGATCAGAGGGTGTGTGCCAATTACAGAGGCATCACACTACTCAGCCTCCCCGGGAAAGTTTACTCTAAGGTACTCGAAAGGAGGGTCAGGCCGATTGTCGAACATCGGGGAGGAACAATGCGGATTCCGTCCTGGTCGTGGAACGACGGATTAGCTTTTTACTCTCGCAAGGATCCTGGAGGGGGCCTGGGAGTACGCTTATCCAGTCTACATGTGTTTTGTCGACTTGGAGAAGGCGTATGACCGGGTTCCCAGGGAGTCACTGTGGGAGGTGCTGCGGGAGTATGGGGTGAGGGGGTCTCTACTCAGGGCCATCCAATCTCTGTACTCCCAAAGCGAGAGCTGTGTCCGGGTCCTCGGCAGTAAGTCAGACCCATTTCAGGTGAGGGTTGGCCTCTGCCAAGGCTGCGCTTTGTCACCAATCCTGTTTGTAATATACATGGATCGGATTTCGAGGCGTAGTCGTGGGGGGGGGGGGGGGGGGGTTTGCAGTTTGGTGGACTAAGGATTGCACCACTGCTTTTTGCAGATGATGTGGTTCTGATGGCTTCAGCGGTCTGCGACCTTCAGCACTCACTGGATCGATTCGCAACCGAGTGTGAAGCGGCTGGGATGAGGATCAGCACCTCCAAATCTGAGGCCATGGTTCTCAGCAGGAAACCAATGGACTGTCTACTCCAAGTAAGGAATGAGTCCTTACCCCAAGTGAAGGAGTTCAAGTATCTCGGGGTCTTGTTCTCGAGTGAGGGAACAATGGAGCGTGAGACGGGTCGGAGAATCAGAGCAGCGGGAGCGGTACTGCAGTCGCTTTACCGCACCGTTGTGACGAAAAGGGAGCTGAGCCAGAAGGCAAAGCTCTCTGTCTACCGCGCCATTTTCGTTCCTACCCTCACCTATGGTCATGAAGGATGGGTCATGACCAAAAGAACGAGATCGCGGGTACAAGCGGCCGAGATGGGTTTTCTCCGCAGGGTGGCTGGTGTCTCCCTTAGGGATAAGGTGAGAAGTTCGGTCATCCGGGAGGGACTCGGAGTTGAACCGCTCCTCCTTCGCGTCGAAAGGAGCCAGTTGAGGTGGTTCGGGCACCTAGTTAGGATGCCACCTGGGCGCCTCCCTAGGGAGGTGTTCCAGGCACGTCCAGCTGGGAAGAGACTAAGGGGTAGACCTAGAACCAGTTGGAGGGATTATATCTCTTCGCTGGCCTGGGAGCGCCTTGGGATCCCCCAGTCAGAGCTGGTTGATGTGGCCAGGGAAAAGAAAGTTTGGGGCTCTCTGCTGGAACTGCTACCTCCGCGACCCGACCACGGATAAGCGGGAGAAGATGGATGGATGGATGGAAAACAAGGATAAGTTTGACTCAATGTTGTGTAAAGTACCCGTTATGGTTAAAGAAAATATATATATATATATTTTTTTTGAAAATAATACAGCTTCCAGCTTCCCGAGACACGAAGAGGAGACACGAACAATTCTTCCACTTGAAATGCGTTTAAACTGTGTCAGAGAGATGTTTAATCGGTTCATTTTAATTGGTTAATAATTGGTGTTTAATACTGGCAACTTCTAATTGTTGGGGGGGGGGCGGAGTTCGATCCAGTTTCGATTCCGTAACCTTGGCGCACTGCCACTCCAACATCCAATCCCGACTTGAAGTTTAATCACGGGGACTGTAGTCCTAAACGATAGCTGGGGATTATGGGTAGTGTAGTGTCTTCGGCCATCCTAAACTCGATGATGCTCGAAATGTCCCTTATAGGCCTACGTCTGTTTCCGGTTTTTTTTAATTTTGAAATTCAGTTCCTGAAGGACGGCAAAAAAGCCAGAGATTATAGAATTAAACAAATAAATAAAAACAAGGATAATTGTGTGTTATTATTGACTAAATAAATGTGTGTTATTTTGAAAAGAATAACAAATTAGAAGGAAAAATGAGCCCCATTTATTTTCCTCACAGACAGCAACAAAAGTCCGAAATGATACGATTTTAAATAAAAGCAATAATCGTGGCTTGATATTGAGTAAGAACATGATTTTATGAACCACACAGCTTCCGGTCTTCCTATAACACGTAATGCAGTGAGACTACCAACATAAATACATTGCTTTTAAAATCGTGCTGTGCAACACGAAAAAAAAGGGGCCAGACTACCAATAGAAATACATTGCTTTTAAAATCGTGCGGTGCAACACGAAAAAAAGGGGAAAATCATGTTGGTGAATACGAATCAATAGATTAAAAATCGTGTTGGTGAACACGAAATGCCGTGAGACTGGGTTGCCACATGGACCCTCAGACGTGCAATGGATTGAGTCTGCCTGACATCCTCCCTTCTCATTTGAGTTTTTTTGTGCAGAAAGGCAGGCCGGTACACTTTACACTCAACCAGATTGTCCACAAGGAACCCTTTGTCGACCATTATCGCCATGTCTGGTGTGAGCAGGCTCACGATGCCATACAGCTTGAAGATCTCCCGGTCACTCATAGATCCTGCATACAGGCCAGACACAAATGTAACGGCACCATGTGGTGCCATGCCGATCATGGCCTTGAATGTAGCATGCGACTTGTATGTAGAAAACACCTCACTCTGCAGCAGGAGAGATAATGGAGTCTGGTAGTATACTTCAGTGCAGTCAAGCACCACTTGTGTGTCAGGGAAAGCTGAAAACTCAGGTGGAAGGTGAGCTTTGACAACTTTGCGTGGGATCCACAGACATTTGCTTCCAAGCAGTTGGTAGTGGAAGTGTGTCCAGGTGGTAATAATTCTGCTGACTGTGGTGCGGTGAATGCCAAACCGTTCTGCTAGATCCCTCAGATGTAGTCCCACTGACAGGTGCATGAGGAACAGCAGCAGCTCATCTATGGGTGGAAGTTTCTGTGAAAACAAATAAGTGTTAGGCATACTGTAGATACTGTTATAGTGGAGACCGGGTACAGTTGTAACACATTTTCCTGGGGTTTGTTGTTCTCTCTCTGTGTGTGTGTTTGTGTGTGTGTGTGTGTGTGTGTGTGTGTGTGTGTGTGTGTGTGTGTGTGTGTGTGTGTGTGTGTGTGTGTGTGTGTGTGTGTGTGTGTGTGTGTGTGTGTGTGTGTGTGTGTGTGTGTGTGTGTGTGTGTGTGTGTGTGTGTGTGTGTTTGTGGGGTGTGTGTGTGTTTTGTGAGTGATGTGATGCACTTGTTAAACGGTGGTATAGTGCGCAGCGTGCATAATTATTAATATACATCCATGCGTGCATAATTATTAATATACATCCATGCATCCATGATAGCTGCTGGCAGAGGATGCCTTGGCGTTGGTGATCGGCACCATCTTGGTGTTGGCTGCAGGCTCCACCAATTTCCAAAAGGCGAGGAAATGCTTGTATGTGGCAAATCTAAGAATGTAATATTGTTCATGTTAGACATAGTTTTGTTTCTTAAATTAGCTTCCCCAAATGAAAAGTATTTATCAAACTAGTGGCCATAACAACATCCTGATAGCCTTATAAACAAACCTTATAAACAAACCTGGTGTAGAAACGAATGTCCTCGTCCGACCCTGCCAGTCGTTGTATCCCGAAAAGAGATCTCAGTTGTAAGACTTCCAGCTGGTGTTGGAGCTCCCTAACCTGGATTTTCAAGGCTTCGTTCTCGTCGGCCATCTGATTTGCCATCACTGCCGTCGCTGGATTTACAGAGTAGTCATGATCCGGCAGCGCAAGTGTTTCCACCTCGTACTCAGCTGTCAAGTCCGGGGTGGGACTCTCTGCCTTCGGCCGACGCTCCCAAACATTACGTCTTGGTGTAGGTAGCTTGTAGTTATTCCAAACAAAGAGAACAGGTGTAGCTCCTTTCTTTACTCTGTTCAGTCCTCAAGCTGTGACCAATAAGTCTCCTGGTCGAAAATGCCTACTACACACAGAGGTATTTGTTGTGGGGCTGAAATTGTCCCTACGGACCTTGATCAGCCACTGAGCCTTTAACACAGCATCAATAGGAAATGAATGGAAACTTATCTCCCGATTATAACGGGACTTATTTGTACAAAGGGGCACACAGCAATGTAGTGCCGACTTTCTTACCCGCTGGAAGGCTAATCGCTTTTCTTTACCGCTCATCATCTATGCTATCTATCGCTATCTGTATGCTAACTGTATGCTATGTATCTATCTATCTATCTATCTATCTATCTATCTATCTATCTATCTATCTATCTCTCTCTCTCTCTCTCTCTCTCTCTCTCTCTCTCTCTCTCTCTCTCTCTCTCTCTCTCTCTCTCTCTCTCTCTCTCTCTCTATCGTATGTATATCGCTAACTCCCCAAACAACTCCACACCGAAGACCGGAAGTACTCAGGCTCACACCCAGCCACCGGAAGTTGATAGACGCCATCTTGTGCAACTAGCCTATAGCTCCAGCCTCCACCCTCCCTGTGAGCACAGTATGCTCTGATTGGTCGGGACGTTGTGAATCGCGCTGAGCTCCGCGGAGGTGTTGTTTCCTTGTTTTGCGATACACAGCGAAACACAGCAAAACTCATCCTGAGCACACACAAACTCACAGCCGAAGTAAAAACAATAAGTGTGGCTTGATATTGAGTAAGAAAAAGGTTGATAAACGCTGTGAGAATGGGTCTGCAGAGAGAATTTCGCCACGATCCCAATTGTCTGTTATTAACCCGCAGCCAGGGAGGAGAAATCAGCAGAGCTGCCTGCACTGTGTGTGTGTGTGTGTGTGTGTGTTTGTGTGTGTGAGGAAGTCCGTGGATTGGTCAATTCGGACCAATCAGCGGGGGCTTAACGTAACGGCTCCGCGGACGTAACGTAACGGCTCCACGGATTGGTCCATTTCGTTCCGGGTATGGGTTGACTTCATGCCGTACCCGGAAGAATCAAATGTACAATGTCCAATCTCCAACGAGGCGCTTTGGGGAGGTATTTTCTGTGTTACCATTTTACTCGCTACAGGGTGTACTTTGAGGGTTTGTGACTCTGCACACCGTTTACATGCATAAAAACCTTCATAACACACAAGGGGACGGGTAATAACCGGAAAAGCATGACATTTCTCCTTTAAAGCTTAAAAGAATAAAGATATTTTTGTTATCTAAACGTTTGACCTCTTTCTTTTACAATTTTGGAATCGAAACGGGGAATAAGAACGGAATCGATAAACAGAACTGGAATCGATACATTTCAAACGATACCCATCCCTACTTGTAACCCCTCCCCCGGCCTTTGCGCGAGCATGGAAATGTGATTGTCATTTGAACGGGACGGCGCAAAACGAGAAGCATTCGGTCTACAATGACAGAGAAGAGACTGTCAAGTTTGGCTGTACTCAGCATTGATTAAAAACGCACTAAAGCAAATCTTAATAAGCTAGTGAGCAGTGGCGGACTGGCCATCTGTAGAATCACAGAACGGCGCCGCAGCGGCACCGCAGCGAGGCTGCCCAGCGAGGCTCCCCCTTACTTGCCGACCCCTGCCTTAGGGCTTAGAGCAGGGGTGCCCAACCAGTCGATTGCGATCGATGTCTAAAAATAGAACAACAACATTCTGTTTTATCGTTAATGTCCTATAACATAATCTTCCTGTGCCAGAATAATGCACTTGAACGCATCAAAGCTTTGTGATTGGCGTGACCCCATGTGTCGGGGTGTGGCTGGTGGGCAGTGGGCACTAGTTAGCTGACGTTGTCCGTGTCAACAGGAGTGACAATTATGGCAGAAGCAAAAAAGCCCAAAATATATCATTTTCACTCCGAGTGGGAGGATGATTATTTTTTTGTTTATTCCAATTCAAAGTCCATCTGTTTCATCTGCAATGCGAGCGTGGCTTTATCGAAGAAGGGTAATTTAGGAGCTGCATTTCAAAACAGTGCACACACCAGTGGCGGCGGGCCCATAGGGGCGCTAGGGGCGCCGCCCCCCTCTTCCCACATGTTTGATTGTCATTCATAATAAAAAATAAATAAAAAATATATTTAAAAATATATATATATTAGGGCTGTTTTGCGTTAACGCAAAAAAAAAATAACGCCACTAATTATTTTAACGCGATTAACGCATGTGTATTTTTTGTCCTCGGCCGCCCCGTAGTTTCAGAGCGCATCAAGTTTAAAATACCATCTACAAGCTGATGCTGACAGCCCCGCTCCTGCCGTCCGCTTGCGGCAGTCCACACTTCCACGCTCACCGGCAGGCACCGACTGGCCATCGGGAGGACCGGGAGGGTGTGTGTATGTGTGGCGCGACAGAGAGACTTTGGCCCTTTCTCATTTCATCAAATCCCCCTCCTCGACTCCTCGACTCCTCGGTCCTCCGGTAGTGACCCGGAAATGAATTTCAGCGCGCCATGTTGAAGGACATTTCTCTAAATGCACTTTGAGGACCGAGGATCGAGCGTTGAGGAGGCTCTCTGGAGGAGCTATAACCGAGGATACACTGATGGGTCCTCCACGGTCGTCCACGGCTCCTTCGTGGATGCATTTCCGGGAACAGAGATGTTTCAAAGAGTCGTGACACACGGCCGGACTTATCTCAGCCAATCACAGCTCTGCATGCATCCCCTGGATATTATTTTATTAACTGCTCTCATCACGACGCGATGTTTACAGTGAGAACAGCTGTGAGGTCCGTGCAGAAAGCAGAGCAGTGTATATAATATATATCACTCAGTATAAGAGGCCTACTCTCTTTATTTGCTTTTGTTTAGTAGATATCTACAAACAAAGAGTCGATATTTTTCTAAAACCATTTAGTGCTTCACATAATAAAATACACAACGGCTGTAGCCTGTTTTAGGAGCTGTCGGTGCGTGTGTGTGGTGTAGGAGTGTGTGGTACAGTGTGTGCGTAGATGCAGCAGACAGACAGGTCTCAGCTGGTTTGGTGTCCTCTGCTTACTTTTAATACTTGTAAATAAAACTTTTGGCCCGTAATTTATTTTCCTCAATGTAGTGACCAGAGAGGGGGGGGGGGATATATCCATTCTCTGATAGTGTCTAACCGTCTGCTGCTTCCCCTCCTCTCTCCTCGGTTCCCCTTCTCGGCTCCTCCACTCGCATCTCCTGTGGGTGGGACTAAGTCTCGAGGATAGGAGTCGAGGAGGGGAGTTAGAGAAATGAGAAAGGGCCCTGACGTGTATTGTTGTTGTTGTTAGCATCTGGTGCTAGCTAGCTGCGCTAACGGATATAAGGAGCTGTTTAAATGAAAACAGAGGAGTGACATTTTGCCGACAACTGCGCAGAGCGCTTGACTTTATGCAGGTAGCAGGACAGTGGGATATTGTGGGAAAAGTCAGCACATCAGCACGGATAGTGCGCGCAACATGATTGCAGCGTCCAGGCCAACACAATCTCACTCAGTGGCGGCTGGTGGAAAATATTTTTGGTGGGACTATGGAAATGGTGACAAAACCATACCAGGGCATTAAAAATCAGGAGACTAAATACAAACATTGTGTGTGTGTGTGTGTGTGTGTGTGTCATACTTGCCAACCCTCCCGATTTTCGCGGGAGACTCCCGCATTTCTCCCGATTTCTGACAAAATCAGATTTACTCACCACTGTTTCCACTCGGACTTTAATATAGGTACACCATTGTTTGGTTTCCACGGTAGCGCGTCTCTTTAGCAGCGCGCGCAACTCAAAGTCTGAGAGCGTGAGGAAAATGAAAACTGAACAAGAATCGACAACTCGACCCTCTGATCACTCCTTTCCTGTAAAATAAAGGTCCCACACATATGCTCCATGGTGCCACAGGCATTGCCCTTACAGCTACAATAAGCATGCAAATGTTAATCTACAGCTCCGGCGATCCACTAGCACCGGAGTCTACACCTGCAGACGCAGCCATCCCCTACTTTAGCGTCACCTTGGATACGAGTCTAAACTAAGGTGACCAGATTTTCCAAATTAAAACCGGGGACATTTTGAGTTTTGCCGTCAATATATCATTAACATAACCAATTTTCTTCACTGTTAAAGAAAAAAGGGGGACAATTCTGGTTCAATGTAATTCGTACATTTTAACTGTTGGATACAAACAGAAGGACTAGCTCATATATGAGACTTCAAAGGTCTTTTATTTTGAAACTGTACATCAGATTGTCCTGATTCTCTCTGAGTGACTATATGGGGTGTTCTGCTATCACCCTGGAGTGAAATAAGTCTTTGATAATTTGACAGTTTTTTATTTATTCTTGTATAAAAACAGAAGGACGATAGCCCATATATGAGATTTCAAAAGTATTTTATTTTGAAACTCTACATCAGAATTTCCTGATTTTCTCTGATGGACTAGATGGGGTCTCCTGCTATCACCCTGAAGTGAAATAAGTATTTGATTTACTTCGAATGACTCTTTGATTATGGACAGTTTCCATTAAATAATAATCAAAATATAGATGTACAATAGATCTAATTTGAGATTTTAAACAGCATACATTTTAAATTGTGCTTCAGAAAGTAATGTTATTTTAGGAGTGCTGAGACATGGTGTCAACATCAATTGAAATGAGTCACCCAGTGGAAATGTTAGATATGTCTTCATAACTTTATCCTTACATTTTACATTCACTCAGTTATAATTTGGTAGTTATACGTAGTTTGTTTTAATTTATTATCGATCACATTATATAGTACATATTTCTTAATTTAAGCTCCAGTATATATGAATATGTTTGGTGGGTCATTCCTAGCTGTGGTGGCTGTCCATTTCCAGCCGCCTCCTTGGGGATGTTTTCCCTTTGCCTGTTGTGTGGGCGTGGTGGCTGTCACTCTGGCTCCCGGCTCACCTGCTGCAATCAGCTATTCACCCTCACACCTGATTCTCATCAGCCATCTACAACGGCATATCAGCAGAGGCTCCACAACCTGTCGGCGCCAGATCGTTGTTAAACCACAGTGGATCATTCTCTGACCGCCGTGTTGTCGTCACCAGCCTCCACTTCCTCGCCACTCCTGCCGGATTATCCTTCCCGCACCTTTTGTTCACTAATAAACCCTTTTTGAACACTCTGCCGTGTCCTGCGTTTGGGTCCTCTCAGATACCGTAACAGAACGATCTGGCCAGCATGGACCCAGCGGACACAGGCCACCAGTCCAAGACTGCGGACGAACTCAGCAAAGCCCTGGCCAGTCAAGGCGCTCTCGTGGGGCATCACGCTGTGGTTCTCCGTGAGGTAGTGGAGACTCTCCGGAACCTCTCCGCTAACGTGCAAAGGATCGGCACGCAAGTAGAACTGCTCACCACACAGTATTCTCCTCCGCAGCCCGCTGCACAGCCGGCAGCCCCTCCTCCCGCTCCTGCCGCACCTCTCTATCAGCTACGAGAGGCCGTCATTCCCACACCGGAGCGATACGCTGGAAATTTGGGGATTTGTAGAGCCTTTTTGTTCCAGTGTACGTTAGTTTTTGAGCAGCAGCCCAGTACTTATCATACAGATGGGGCTAGGGTAGCATACGTAATGAGTCTGTTGAAGGGGAGTGCTTTAGATTGGGCTACAGCTGTTAGGGAGAGCCAGCCACACATTTGCTTATCATTTGATACTTTCATTTCCGAAATGAAAAAAGTTTTTGATCACCCGGTACGAGGGAGGGACGCTTCCAGGCGCCTTCTTTCTCTCCGGCAGGGCTCCCGTAGTGTAGCCGAATTTTCAGTTGAGTTTAGAACAGTTGCTGCAGACTCAGTCTGGAATAACGAGTCATTGCAGGATATTTTTCTTCAGGGGCTGAACGAAGCAATTAAAGACGAGCTAGCTGCTAGGGATGATCCAGTTAGCTTGGATAATTTAATTGCCACAGCTATCAAGATTGATAATCGCCTCAGAGAGAGACGTAGGGATAGGAATAGCCGTCACCCCAATCCCAGCTACTCCTCACCTGATCCCCAAATTGGGACTGCCACTGCCCCAATCTCCAGATCCTTATCTGCCAAAAGGTCAGGCTCGTCAGTAGGTGTGGGGATTCTGGCGAGTCCTTCCTCCTCTCTCAACCCCCGACCCAGAACGCAGCTAGAAGCCGTGCTTTGCTGCAACCAACAGTTCCTACCTCTGCTCGCTTTAGTGGACTCGGGGGCGGACGAGAATTTTTTGGACATTAATATTGCAGTTCAGGCAGGAATTCCCTCCGAAGTGTTAGATTCACCTCTTAATGCTAATGCTCTTAATGGTAAATTCCTGGCCCAAGTCACTCACCGCACCTTGCCAGTAAACCTCATTCTGTCTGGAAACCATCGTGAGGTTATTCAGTTTCACCTAATTTCCTCACCTCATGCCCCCATAGTGTTGGGCCATCCCTGGTTAAGAACACACAACCCCCAGATTAATTGGGTAACTGGCAAAATCCTTAGTTGGAGTTGTTTTTGTCTATCCTCATGCCTGCAGTCTGCCCTACCGCCTGCAGAGACCGCCACTCCACCACCCAAGATCGAGCCGCCTGACATGTCATCTGTCCCCACTGAATATCATGACCTGGGAGAAGTGTTCAGTAAACAGCGAGCTCTTTCTCTTCCCCCTCATCGACCCTACGACTGTCCCATTGACCTTCTTCCCGGGACCCCTCTGCCTTCCTCCCGTCTGTTCAACCTGTCTCGCCCTGAGAGGAAATCCATGGAGAGTTACATCCATGACTCCCTGGCTGCCGGTGTCATCCGCCCATCCTCCTCCCCGGTCGGAGCTGGTTTTTTCTTCGTGTCCAAGAAGGACCGCTCACTGCGGCCCTGCATTGATTACAGGGGTCTTAATACCATCACTGTAAAAAACAGATATCCATTACCCCTCATCAACTCTGCCTTTGAACCCCTCCAGGAAGCCACAATTGTTTCCAAACTGGATCTCCGCAATGCCTACCACCTCGTCAGAATCCGAGAAGGGGACGAGTGGAAGACGGCCTTTAACACACCACTCGGTCACTTCGAGTATCTGGTAATGCCTTTTGGACTGATGAATGCCCCAGCAGTTTTCCAGTCGATGGTTAACGATGTGCTCCGTGACCTCCTCAACCGATCAGTTTTCGTCTACTTGGATGGATATAAGGATTTCCTTATATTCTCTCGTAACCAGGAGGAACACATTATCCATGTCAGGCAGGTGCTGCAGAGACTCCTGGAAAACAGACTCTTTGTGAAGGCGGAGAAATGCGCATTCCATGTCAACACAGTCTCATTCCTGGGCTACATCGTTGAGGGAGGAAAGATTAGGGCCGACCCTGAGAAGATCCAAGCAGTGGCAGGGTGGCCAAAACCAACCTCAGTGAAACAGCTTCAACAGTTTCTTGGTTTCGCCAATTTCTATCGGCGCTTCATCAGAGACTACAGCAGAGTGGCGGGCCCTTTAACCAGACTCACTTCCCCTACAACTGGCTTTTCCTGGACCCCAGAGTGCGATGCAGCCTTCTCGGAGCTAAAGAGACTCTTCACCACTGCCCCTGTGCTCATCCACCCTGATTCCTCTCGCCAGTTCGTTGTGGAGGTTGATGCCTCCAACACCGGGGTAGGCGCAGTTCTTTCCCAGCGCTCGGAAAGAGACCAAAAATTACACCCTTGTGCATTTTTCTCCCGCCGCCTCACTCCAGCTGAGAAAAACTATGACGTGGGTAACAGAGAGCTGCTGGCTGTCAAACTTGCCCTGGAGGAGTGGAGACACTGGCTGGAGGGAGCTGAGCTCCCTTTTATTGTATGGACAGACCACAAAAACTTGGCTTACATCCAAACTGCCAAGCGCCTTAACTCCCGTCAGGCTCGATGGGCTCTGTATTTCGGTCGCTTCTCATTCACCCTTACCTACCGCCCAGGGTCACGGAACCTCAAGCCGGACGCTCTCTCTCGCCAGTTTGCTTCCGAAGAACCAGCTGCCGGTCCAGACACCATCCTGCCTGCCTCCTGCGTGGTAGCGGCTGTTACTTGGGAGATTGAGTCACTTGTTAAGGAGGCTCAGCGGGCACAGCCTAACCCAGGTAACTGCCCAGCTAATAATCTCTTTGTGCCTATCTCTGTCCGCTCCAAGGTCCTGCAGTGGGCACACGCCTCCCGTCTCTCGTGTCATCCTGGTGTCCATCGCACACTGTTTATCCTCAGACAGCGGTTCTGGTGGCCTTCCATGGCTCAAGACACCAGGGTCTTTGTTGCTGCCTGTACAGTATGTGCCCGCGCCAAGTCCTCCCACCAACCTCCCTCTGGTCTGCTTCGCCCGCTGCCAGTACCTAGTCGCCCTTGGTCGCATGTGGCCTTGGATTTTGTTACTGGACTTCCACTCTCACAAGGTAATACCATCATCCTAACTATTGTGGACAGATTTTCCAAGATGGTACACTTTGTTGCTCTCCCCAAGCTTCCCACAGCCCGAGAGACTGCAGATCTTCTGGTCAACCACGTTGTTCGACTACATGGAATCCCCACCGACATCGTTTCTGACCGGGGTCCCCAGTTCATTTCCCACGTTTGGAAAGTCTTCTGTCGGGCTCTGGGAGCATCGGTGAGCCTGTCGTCGGGTTATCATCCTCAAACAAACGGGCAAACGGAACGGGCCAACCAGGACCTGGGAGCGGCTCTCCGCTGTGTGGCTTTCAGGAACCCCTCTTCATGGTGCCCACATCTGCCATGGATCGAATATACCCACAACTCCCTGTCAAATACAGCCACAGGTATTTCACCTTTTCATTGTGCCATGGGTTTTCAACCACCCCTGTTTCCAGCACAGGAAGAGGAAGTTGCTGTTCCTTCCATTCAGACCCACCTTCGACGCTGTCGTAAGGTGTGGAAGGACACCCGAGCCGCCCTGCTCCGTTCCGCTGCCCGCAACCGCCTCATCGCAGACCGTCACAGGGCCCCGGCCCCCAACTACTTACCAGGTCAGAGTGTTTGGCTTTCCTCCAAAGACCTCCCACTCAAGACAGAGTCTAAAAAACTCACGCCACGTTATGTCGGCCCCTTCATCATCGACTCTGTTGTTAACCCATCTGCAGTCAAGCTCAAGCTTCCCCCACACATGAAGGTTCACCCTACTTTTCATGTTTCTCTGCTAAAACCTGTTGCCAGCAGCCCCTTGTCTCCTCCAGTGACTCTTCCCCCACCCCCCCGCATCATCGATGGTCACCCAACCTACACCGTCAGGCGATTGTTGGACGTTCGTCGCCGTGGAAGGGGATTCCAATATCTCGTGGATTGGGAGGGCTATGGCCTGGAGGAGAGGTCTTGGGTTCCCCGGCGAAACATCGACGACGCGTCCCTGGTACGGGACTTCCACCGGGATAACCCTGGTAGACCTGGTAGACCAGGTAGGCCGCCTGGAGGCGTCCCTTAAGGGGGGGGTACTGTGGTGGCTGTCCATTTCCAGCCGCCTCCTTGGGGATGTTTTCCCTTTGCCTGTTGTGTGGGCGTGGTGGCTGTCACTCTGGCTCCCGGCTCACCTGCTGCAATCAGCTGTTCACCCTCACACCTGATTCTCATCAGCCATCTACAACGGCATATCAGCAGAGGCTCCACAACCTGTCGGCGCCAGATCGTTGTTAAACCACAGTGGATCATTCTCTGACCGCCGTGTTGTCGTCACCACCCTCCACTTCCTCGCCACTCCTGCCGGATTATCCTTCCCGCACCTTTTGTTCACTAATAAACCCTTTTTGAACACTCTGCCGTGTCCTGCGTTTGGGTCCTCTCAGATACCGTAACACTAGCATTCGGTGCCATTTAGGTCCCCACCACATTATATCATATATTTTGTATTTAAAAAGGTCTAATGCTTATTTTTTAAAAGCTTGGTTTTAAATGTTTATACCCTCTACCATAAAACAACAATGTTATTTAGCCAGGATATTAAAAATTCTAAATAATTACTCTGATTTTAGCACAAGTAGGCCAAATTGCTGTGTCCCCAATCATGTTTGCTCAACTTCTGTAACAGATATACAAAAAGAAATCAAAGAAATACAAACAAAATTCTACATTTTTGTGAGTGTTGTATGACCCTTTTGCTAATATTCCTCACCAAATTGAAATTGTTGTTATTAATTCATTTGTATTGAAAATAAAATGTGTGTCCCCTGTTTGAATTACCCCCCTGTTACTCTGATTTTAATCCCTCTGGACACGCCCCTTTACTATTCTACTATTTGTATGACTCAAGAAGAAGAAGGATACATTTTGAGTGGGAAATAATCTTCAAGAAGCAGAGTGAATGCGTTCTTCCTTCAACGTTTTTCTAATGTTTTAAAGAACCTAACTATTGCGGTAAACTAAAGCATAAAATGTCCACCCTGTTATGCTCATTTTTAGTGGAACTGATCATTTGTTTTACATTTAGAAAATATGGTGAATATATCTATCAAATATAGGTTTCTGTTGTCACCAAGTGCTAGCTTGATTATCATCACACATGTAGCAATAGCCAAGTTTAGCATAAAATGTCCACCCTGTTACTATTTTTCACAGTAACAGGGTGCACACACAGTAACTGGGGATGGTACACAAATAAAATGTAAGCATAATATCCTGAGCTTGACCAAAATATTTTTCTTATACTTTAAGAAGCCATCATTCAGATTAAATAAAAAAAAAACATGGACAATTATGTTTTTTATTTTTGAATACCCTAGCTGAAATGGCACCGAATTCTTGTAATGACCCTGGTGTGTTTTTTTTAGGTATATTTGTTATTGACCGAGTAAACGCTTTTATTTTGAAGGCAGTTTTTACAGGCCTCTACCGTAATGCATAGGATATTCGCGCACCGCAACACAACGTGTGGGCTGGCTTGACTGTGTTTTCCGAAGTGGGGGCTGTTGACCACAATCTGTTTACCCAGTGTTTTCGGACATAAAACGTTTTGTTTTACCTTGCTATGTGTTTTTAACGTATATTAAAAAACGGGGACATTTCCGGGGACAGTTTCAACCGGGGACAGGCTAATACAAACGGGGACTGTCCCCGGAAAACGGGGACGTCTGGTTACCCTAGTCTAAACAGACACGCAGGCCAGGGCGCTGAAAGGGCGCCCTTTGAGCATCAGATCTGACGACGCTAATTGGCTGAAATTATGTTTCGGCGGCATAGTTTATAGATAGCAACAGTCAGCTTGTTGGTTGCAGCTGCTCTGGCTGAGGGCTCTTTTTTACCGCCCGGGTGAGAGAGGGTAATGATACACGCTGCGGCCAGACAGGAAACATGTGACTTATCAGTAACTTTAGAAATCGTAAAACTATTTTAAACGAGATTTTATTGTAAATTATTCATTTTACTGATATCAACTATATAATATTTACCTTGTTTTTAAAAAATAAAAATAAAAAAAAAATATTTTTTGGAAATATATATATTTTTTAATTTTTTATTTTTAATGACAATCAAACATGTGGGAAGAGGGGGGGCGGCGCCCCTAGCGCCCCTATGGGCCGGCCGCCACTGCTCTCACTCCATAATCGTCCAGGAGTGACGTTTGGTCAGGGTCCCGTGGCGTGCAGTTGTGACGCTCCTAGGCTCCTTCAGCTTCATAAAGGGACGCAAATAACTTTCAACTGATTGCAATGTATTCCCATCTGCGGCGGGATTTGACGCTCATCGAAGCACGGCATTCGTTGGCTACCCTTAGAGGCAATGTGAGCGTCCATTCCCATTGGATAACGGAGAATTGTACACCCGGAAGTAAGTATTCCCCTTAATTGATTTTACAGTGATATCTGCACTACTCATCGACTAAAAAACACCAGATTATCCTTGATAATTACACAACATTGATTGGTTTAAATTGTGTGCAATGCTTTTGTATTTTTCCCCTTCGATTCGGAGAAACAAATATTTTTTCGGAGTAAAGGATGGCAGAAGACACTACACTACCCAGAATCCCCAGCTATAGTTTAGGACTACACCATGTGCTCTGTTTGACAAACCCCGTGATTAGTTCTCAAGCTCTGTGATTGGTTGACTTCCAACTGCATTCCATATGAAAAAAAAAGTTTCGTAAAAGATAAAATCATACTTTATTCAGCAGTGCTTGCTTTACTCTTTAAAAATCATCACACGAATGCATTGTAATAAATGGTTCGGCTGCATTAAATATATTACACATCTGTCGTAGCTCTTTATTTTTATTTATCTACAGAGATCGGGCTCAGAATAGACCGGAAACTATTCTTTTACCGTTCAGTTTGAATTTCACAATAAAGTTAGTAGTAATATTTTGTTTTGATATTATTGTTTTTTATTAACTACTAGACCGCTGGGTCATGTTAAGACCATCTTTTCTGTGTTGCTGTGGTTTTTTTCCATCGTTTTTGTGTTAAAAACATCAAAACAATTACTAAATATATCCGTCGTAAACTAAACCAGAAACAGCAGTATATTTTATTTTGTTAACACTGTAAACTTGACAGCTTTTTAACCCAAATCACCTACTGGTTAAAGCACGTTATTACACGTTTAGAGTAATGCAATGAAGGGGAGATTGTGTTGCTTTTTAATGACTGTTTAAAATGCCTTTTTCTTAATGTCTTTTATTATTATTAACTACTTGTTACTTGTTGCTATGGACGCTGCTATCGATATTGTGTTTCGCAACATGTTCTCTATCAATGGCACGTCTCTACTGGGAGTTGTAGTTTTAAAAGAAGTTTTCGTATTTCCCATAATAAGAAGTTGCCAGTATACTGTGTACATCCCTTGAGGTTTAGGGGATAGGAAACACTCAAATTTAAAATATATAATTAGTAAATGGGTGAAAATTGCTTGTGCCCATAATGGGCAGCATTAATATATATACCCACATGCCAGCTAAGGTCAGAAGAGCTTTATTTAACAGCTGGTCTTATGTTTCTGACCCCTCCTGTTGTTAATTGATAACATTACATTACATTACATTAATTGATAAGCCTAAAACATGCACTTGTCAAGGTTCAGAGGCAAATTTTGCAAATATGGCAGTAGCCATGGATCATCTTAAGATAAGATATACTTTATTGATCCCAAGTTGGAAACATTTGCGTTACATCAGCATGTGTAACAGTTGTAAATATGCAGCGGTGTTTATTTGTAAATCATTTCGTATAATCACACAAATTCTGTGTTTTATATTTAATAATTCTGTGTTCTTTATTTATTGATGGTTCAATACCTGACAAGGCCGGAGATAAAATATCTACATACATCTTATAAGAGTATAATACATATGTATAATATCAGTTAAAATAAGTGCTTCAACATAGTTAACATTGCTGGAGGTATGCACAAATATTGATAGCTGTCTTGTAATGCACTATTGAGGAACCTGTGACCCAAGTTTTTCATTCATTGCATAACTACACCATTTGTGTATGTCAATAAACCTTAGAAAATCTTGAAATCTTGAAAGGGATGTGCAAAATAGTCATTATATACAGTCTTTAATTAACTATTAGTAGAGAATAACGAGTAATGAATATACTTTATAGGGATCCTATTAATATCTAATAATAAAAATAATGAAATTCAATAACATGCTTTAACCAGCAGGTGTCCCTTTATATCAGGAATGCACCTTTATGGTGTAAATACAGCCTATCTACCAATTGGATCAAATATAAAAGTCAGCCGAATTAGTGTTGATCCTGCAAAGAGACGTATTGTGTGAAAAGAAATGTAAGATGTTGTTTAATTGCTGATATATTTATGATCCACGTCACGTTTTCAGTGTTGGCGGCAGTTCCTCATGTTTGTCTAGAAGTCTTCTGATCAGGGCTCTATAAATAGAGAACTACGGCAGATATGTAATATTTAATGCAGCCGAACCGTGTATTACAATGCCGTTATGTGATGACTTTCAAAGAGAAAAGCAAGCACACTCGGAATAAAGTATTATTTTTTTAATGTTTTCGGTCTATTTATTAATGACGATGTGATGTGAGATGTGAGACTGGAATTGCACAGGGGAAAATAACGTATCTTTAGATGCGGATTTTGTTAAACTAATATGTTTCCGCTGTGGACCAACCAACCCCATATTGACGGGGATTGGGGTAGCAATAAAGATAACACCATTAAACACTTACACAACATAACAGAAATAATATCAATAGGAGCGTCTCTAGCAACCACCTTGGTAACAATGAAAACGTTCTATGGACGCAATTTCCTGAAGTAATCTTCGTAATAACTAGCAAACTAAAGATCATGTACATCCACTGCACACATAATCTGAAATAACAACTCATACTGTATTTCTCGCATCAAATGACATCAAAATTCATTTTAATGGCCAAACTAACTTTAAAATAGGCATTTTCCACCGAGAATAAAAACGAAGTTCGGCCATGTTTTTTTTTTCTGCAGGGAGAAATTTGAAGATCATGTGACATAGACGCCAGCCATTGGAATTGATGGTGAAAAAAAACGGGGTTTGTCAAACAGAGCACAAAGTGTAGTCCTAAACGATAGCTGGGGATTCTGGGTAGTGTAGTGTCTTCTGCCATCCTTTACTCCGAAAAAATATTTGTTTCTCTGAATTGAAGGGGAAAAATACAAAAGCATTGCACACAATTTAAACCAAGTGTTGTCCAGGCAGCTCCCGTTCGAGCATATGCCTTGAGTTGCACATAGCTCCGACGATCCGACTCCGACACACACACACACACACACACACACACACACACACACACACACACACACACACACACACACACACACACACACACACACACACACACACACACACACACACACACACACACACACACTTTGTATTGTATTATTGTATGAGAGAGGTTGTTGTGTTTAATATTCATGAAAATATTTGTCATTGTTCAAATGATAATACACATTTGCATAAAGCATATTTGTCCACTCATGTGTTGATAAGAGTATTCAAAACTTGAAAAATATTCCTCTAAGGTACATTTAGAACAGATAAAAAAAGTACGATTAATCGAGATTAACTATGGACAATCATGCGATTAATCGCGATTAAATATTTTAATCGACTGACAGCCATAATATATATATATTTGTTTTTGTAATGAACAAGGTAAATATTATATAGTTGGAAAAATGTATAATCTACAATAACATCTTGTTTACAATTGTTTTACGATGTGTAAAGTTACTGATAAGTCACATGTTTCCTGCCTGGCCGCAGCATGTATCATTACCTTTTCTCGTCCGGGTGGTAAGAAAGGAGCCCTCAGCCAGAGCAGCAGCAGCCAACAAGCTGACTGTTGCTATCTGTAAACTATGCCGCCGAAACATAATTTCAGCCAATTAGCGTCGTCAGATCTGATGCTCAAAGGGCGCCCTGTCAGTGCCCTGGCCTGTGTGTCTGTTTAGACTCGTATCCAAGGTGACGCTACAGTAGTTGTCGAGGATGGCTGCGTCTGCAGGTGGAGACTCCGGTGCTAGTGGATCGCCGGAGCTGTAGATTAACATTTACATGCTTATTGTAGTTGTAAGGGCAATACCTGTAGCACCATGGAGCATATGTGTGGGCTGGACCTGTATTTGACAGGAAAGGAGTGATCAGAGGGTCGAGTTGTCGATTCTTGTTCAGTTTTCATCTTCCTCACCCTCTCAGATTTTGAGTTGAGCGCGCTGCTAAAGAGACGCGCTACCATGGAAACCAAACAATGGTGTAGCTGTATTAAAGTCAGCATTTAGCATTTATACATTTTGTATGAAAATAGAAGTACCAGAGTGTAGGAATGAATTACATTACATGTTACTTGTTAGACGCTTTTATCCAAAGCGACTTACATACTTAATACTGTGGGCAAAGTCAGAGTGGAAACAGTCGTGAGTAAATCTGATTTTGTCAGAAATCGGGAGAAATGCGGGAGAAATATGACCCTGGGAGGAAACCAGGAGAGGGCAATGAAATCGGGAGTCTCCTGTGAGAAATCGGGAGGATTGGCAAGTATGACACACACACACACACACACACACACACACACACACACACACACACACACACACACACACACACACACACACACACACACACACACACACACACACACACACACACACACACACATTTCATTTTGTAAGTATAATAATCTGGTAAATTGTGCAGCGTGTTAAGAAGTATGGGAAGTACGCTGGCCGGCCGTGACTTGACTCGAACTCCAGGATTGACTTTCAGAGCAGTGGGCTTTATTTTATTAAAAGTTTTTATATACCCTTAATCGTCCAACAGAAATGTACATTCTGCATTTGACCCATCCTAGTGTTAGGAGCAGTGGGCCGCCGGCGGAGCAGTGTAGGGAACGGTGCCTTTCTCAGGGACACCTCAATAGCACTTGGGCTTTTGGGGACTTTAACTGGTTCCCAAGCCAAGTCCCTATGGACTTCGCCACCACCGCTCATTTAGTATTCCGTATGACAGGCCTATATGAGCTTTTACAAACTATTGCAGTTTTGGAGCAATGTGTCTTTGTAACAATTGGCAGTCCCCATCTTAATACTCACCGGCTCGTTGTTCTATCTAACATGTCCAGTTTTCAATTAACAGACGAAATGAGACGGTATAAATCTTCTGATCAAACTCTCAACAAGCAAGAAAATAAGCAGAATGTCGAAATGTTTAACTTCCCCTTAAACAAACTTTTTAAAACTTTTACAATTTGAGTGCCTTGCCAGTTTGCCAAACATATCATCTCATCATCTAGTAACCTCAAATGCTAGAAATGAACCACAAACCATTCATGTGAAACCGTCTCGGGTCTGGACGAAGAGGGTCACATTTATCTTTGAGAAAGGACAGCCACAAGTCACACTGATATAAGAATGTACTATAACTTTCAGGTTCAGCAGGCACCCACTCTCCTGAATCTCTCCATCATTGACCTCGCACGTCCCTGTGAACCGGAGCAGTTGGGTCAGGTCTGGGCCTGTCGGTCATACCCACCAAGGTCAAGTGGAACAGTTGTCTGCAGTCATCTGGAAGTGGAGCCTCTGGGCAGTAAACACTGCGGTCAGCTCACGGTCAGTTTGTGCAGCTCTCCCACGCCACATCATTGTCAAATCAAGACAACACACCAGTCCCAAGATGCACAAAGATGTCTGAAAGAATTAAGTGTAGTTCAGTTATTTTGCTAAAGTTAACTTCAGATGGATTCACTCTGGATATGTCTGTACCTGGACCAAAAAAAATAAATGTGTCTGTTTTTTGCAACAGAACATTTAAAGTGTTGTCTTTATACGAGTATATTAGAAATACTATTTTCATGTCGCATCAGCTCATAGAGTTATGGCATAATATCTCAATCATGGCACTAATATTGATGCTCTGACAACAATGCATATTTGTTTATGGCTTGTTTTTGAATAATCTGTGTATGTACTGTCAAAAATGAAAAAGCTGTTAACATAAACTCAATCAATTTGCCATGCTGGGCCAAATAGAAGTCCTCCGTGGAGCTTTTGTTGGGCTAAAACATTGAAGGTTAGGAGTTTTCCAGCTCATCAGGCTTCAGCTGAGTTAATGAAGCCCGCATGGCCCATCCCCCGCACTCCGGTCTGAGCATTACTCACAGGGTAAGCAGGGAAAACAGAAGCTGCCTGTGTTGCTACGCCTCAGCAGGACACACACACACACACACACACACACACACACACACACACACACACACACACACACACACACACACACACACACACACACACACACACACACACACACACACACACACACACACACACACACACACACGGTAGTGTAGTGTCTTCTGCCATCCTTTACTCCGAAAAAAATATTTGTTTCTCTGAATCGAAGGGGAAAAATACAAAAGCATTGCACACAATTTAAACCAAGTGTTGTCCAGGCAGCTCCCGTTCGAGCATATGCCTTGAGTTGCACATAGCTCCAACGATCCGACTCCGACACACACACACACACACACACACACACACACACACACACACACACACACACACACACACACACACACACACACACACACACACACACACACACACACACACACACACACACACACACACACACACACACACACACACACACACACACA